>NC_090929.1:833886417-834196417 GCF_040938575.1 Ambystoma mexicanum
TGCTTTCTCTCCTCCATTTTCCTTCTCGGCTGTCTTCTCTGACACTTGGTGCTCTGCTGACCTTCTCTGCCTTGCAACCTTTGGCCCTTGCACTGTGAACTTCTGCTTTGGCCGACCTCTTCAGTTGTTGCCTCTTCTCAATGCAGTGCGGGTGGCTCAACCTTCGGTCATAAAAAGGCGCATCTACCAGGTAGACTCCTCCTTCTCACCTGCTTTGTGACTTACAAATTAACCTGCGTGGTTTCTGCAAAGTTTCATTATGCCTTATGCAGTGCGTTATTTTGACGTCTTTGTGAAGCCGTTTTGTGTTGCAGTGCATCCATTTCATTTATTTAATTCAAACTAAAATAACGTGAGGGTTATGTTTGCGTCTTGGGTGGGCCTTGCATTTTAGCGTAAGCCACAGGCATAGGGTCCACCCCGTACCTCTTCCTCGCAAATCTGCTCATTACTCAACATTCTATCTTACATTATACACATACTACACATACACACACATAGCATCGGCCCGCCAAAGCACAGCCCCCCAACCGCTCCAATACCAACACCATGTAGACGATACACCTACAAATCAACCACAATGAAAACCACGCTGCTCACCCCCGCCCACCCTGTCACTCCCCCCGCCCCTCCGGCCCATCAACACTCGCATGGTGGAATCGCCATTGAATACCTGGGCATGATGTTAACACTTTGCCCCCTGCTACCCTCTTTGGCAACAAACATTCTATGTACCGCAACTCAACTCGCTTAGAATTTGACCAGCCCCCACAAAAAAGGGTGCTTCCTAACTGCATGAACCAAGACATCAGGTATTGCGCCCTGTCTCTCCCTGGTTTCTCCATTGCCTACACATTACCCCTCCCTCTGACAGGACTTAGCACAGAAAGGCTCCTGCAAACGGCAAAAGTCATGCTATACAAGCCCTGTTACATTCCAGTCCATGATAGGCTTAGGCCCATATGCAACAGGCCAATGTATTGGCCGAACCCCTTTCATTTAAGTAAAAGCAAGAAGTTCAGAGAAGACCATGACCTACAAGCAACGGTAGCTCAGGAGAAGCATTGGAAATGGGTATTAGCATAATTGACCTAGAAACATTTGACGTAAAATATTTGATCGCATTTTTTGTAACTTTTCTTTGGTCAAATTTAATTAAATATATATATGGGGTGGGTAAGTGTAGATTAGTTTGAGGGGAGGTGGGCAGGGAGTTGTGGGGGGGCAAAGAAAAAGGTCAAATACATTTGATGAAATGTGATTAGGTCAAATGTTTTAGGTCAACTAGACCCAAACCTTGCAAATGTACTAAACCATTATTGGAATAGTGTCCCAGAGAACCGACCCTAGGGCCTAATTCACAGAGCATTTTCCAATGGGGTTTTGCCATTATGAAATGTTTCTCTGAATTTGCCCCTTAGTGTGCTTTTCTGGTAATTTCGTGAAATACCATATAATAGATATACTGTGGCGCTGTGACATGTGTGGCTTATCCGCTGGATAGGCCTGGTGTACTTTTAACTTGTGATTCATGTTGTGGGCAACCAAAACATAGCAACTTTGAACGAGACCATGGGCTTTACTCGATCAGGCAGCCTAACAGTAAGCATTTGAACTTGTCGAGAATGTCTGAACAATTTAACAAGTTCCCTAACTGGCCCCTCTCCCTCAACACCAGAAGTATGCTGCAGCAACGGTTCCATAACAACTGCTGGCTCAGAATAGCAAGCATATGGCGAGCAATATTTTACTTATTGTAACTGTATCATGTTACATGGCAGTGAAATGACAGGCTCTGCAGTTTGGGCTTTTTAATATGAACACACTTAGTAGAAAAGACACCATTACCAATTAAGGATAATCGATATTCAGATACTGCTTTCACAAAAGGGTGTTACTCTGCCACAGAGGTTCACACTTACACCTGACCGTGTAACACCCAAGAGCATAGCACTTCATATGTGGCTCACCCATGAGCTGGGACTCACCAGCACTTACAGCCTCTGCCCTCTTCCTTGCTGCACTTGCATGTGCTGAATACTCACAGGGCATAGTAGGATCGTCAATTTTTCCTTTTTCCTTCCACTGCTCGTAAATATTATGTTTTGTCCTGTTTCACTCTCTTATTCCCTCCCCTCGCCCTGTGGGCGCTTTGAAACAGTATTTTACTTGCTGTATAAGCGCCTAACAAGCAAACAATAAATAAACAATAAATAAATATCACCCTCTAAAAGTCATGCAGCTGCTTTGTGTGACAGGCGTCAGCATATATACCCTGTTCAAGCGGCGTCAGGGTGTTTTGTACAATTTACACACTGGTCAAACCAGACACTAACGGCCCTTTCTGCTTTACGAGATTCTGGGAGGTTCGGGTGGCGTAGACGAGGCTCCTGTAAAGAGCCAGCAGGACTTTCTAGTGGTGGCACAGAAATTGAAAAGAACCCACCATGCGGTCACACCGCCACACCTGGTGGCATGGGTGCTCTGCACTGCACGTTCCCATAAACAGCATCTGCAAGTGTTTGGGGGTTTGTATTGTGTGTGAGAGGGGTGTGGTGATCAGATTTGTGGGGAGCGGGGGCCGGCCAGCAGGGAACATAGTTCCACTACTTCATTTCGTACACTTCGACCACTGTCTTCGGGACACAGCACAGCATGCCAGGTGGAAGGGCTATAAAATTTAGTGAACGCTGGTGCTGCACCACTGCATGGTCACCTTAGGTAAGTGGTATGCTGAACTACTCACATCGGCATGCCACATGCACATTACTTTCTTTAAAACGAAATTGGAAAAGTGTGCCAACCCTGCAGGTATTAAAGGAGGCAAACTGGAAACGGGGATGAGCCAGACGAGGCGATCAACCTCCCTTGCCCCCTCTGGCTATGCCATTGTCTGTGGAGAATTTGGAAGAATAGCATTGCTTTAAAAAATCTGTAGCTGCTCTTGATTGGAGATATAAGGAATAACCGTTATATTACACAAGCAACTGTGCAGAACAGCTGAAATATCTGCCTATTTCCGGTTCACATATGTCTAGAACTTGCTTGACTCCTTATAAATTCCACAATGTCGGAATTTCCATATTGCAATTGAGCAGGCATTAGAAATATAGAAAGTTTTCTTAAGCGGTCTAAGATATGAGGAAAGTCATTGCCTTAAAAATGCCTATTTATCTATGAGCAACATCAGCCGGTAGGTCCATTATTGACAAAGCTGTTCCATGCATGGATTGATCTAATGTCAAGGGCAGTAGCTTCCTCAAAGAATAGTATACTTTCCTCCAGACCCTCACGAACATAAATAAAGTCAATGCTGGGAGGTAGAGTCCAGAGAAAAGGTTGTTGAGCAAAAGCACGGCTTCTCCAAGACTGAAAAGGAAAAAAGGGTAAGTTACACAAGGTTGGAATACCTGTCAATGCTAACCCTCCCGAGCTCAGTGCTCCCTTGCCCTACCTTCGAGAAGAGCAATCGGAATATAGGTCTATGTGACTTTCCAGAACCACCAGCGAAATACCTGAGCACATAGATCAGAAATCCACCTGGTACCAAGTGTGCAAGGGTATCAAGGGTCGGAAAATATAGCAAAAATGTAAGTTCTCAAGGACCTGACCAGAATGGAATGAGTGTGCAAAACGATAGGAATCCAAGGACTCCAGAAATAGTTATCAGAACAGACAAATTCATGCATCCATGCACCAAAAGACAAACCAGGAAGAAAATGAAAAAGTCCTCAAAAACCAGAAGATCCAGAAAGCCAAGGAAACCATTGCCAGGTGGAAGATCCGAGTTGACAAGTCTTTGTTCTTATAGCCAGGAGTCCAGAATGCCAATGAAGAACAAGAACAGGATCAGGATCTAGGGGCGCGATGCGCGTGGGTAGAATGCCACTGAGAAACACCGAGTGCAGGGAACACAGATGTTTTAACACTGCGTTGCTCTTCCTCGGAACGTCCTGATACCAGATTCACTACGCTTCGCGGGATGTGCCAACGTCACTAGCGTCATGCTACCCACAGCGGCGGTCAGTGCCTGTACTGCTGGACTGTGTAGTGTGGAGCCCATCCCTGGTCCCCCAGGCGCCACAGCAATGTCCAGCTCCTCCAACCCTGATGGTACACAAGGTAACCGCGGGAGCCTGTAAGATCTAAGAAGTTTTTTGGTTACAATATTTGCTGAGAATGCAGAAAAATTGTACCTCTAATTAGGCTATAGACTCCAAAATATTAACAATAAAATCAGGTTTGCTCCTAAACCACTGAGTGTGTTTTAGTATGATTAAGAAGATATCCTGATAATTCACGGTGTCCTTTGTTAGAATGTTTCTGTCTATCTTTATGATTTTTTATTGCGCCACTCGCCGAAGGCCTCAGGGCACTCACAGGACAGACAACAAGAAACAAAAAGATATGGAGTCGATCAGCAATGTTTAAGGCCATTGAGGTGATGACAGTGTAAGGTTATCAAAGAGGAATGTCATAAGATGCTTCATTGAAAAGGGTGACTAAAACACGTCCCTGATGTCCTGGGGAAGTGAGGTCCATAAAGCTGGTGCCCATGCATTAACACTTGCTCCACCAATCCTTTTCAAACGTACTCTTAGTTGGTGGAGTGTAACGCTGTTATGAGAGCGTAAAGTCCCCCAGAAAAGGAGTTATTTTCACCCTTGAGGAGAGACAGTTAACATAGGGATATGTTCTAGATGGGTCATGTTTAAGGGTAATGCTATCCTTGGCCTAAAATGTGACTGTACATTGTATAGTATTGAGAATAAGTGTACATGTATTTCTGGGGCTTATGAATCTACTTAGATGTGTGTGCTTTGCATAGGCCACCATCTAGTGATTGGTCCACAGTATTACAACTTATTCATTTTTAGAATTCGAAAAATGTGCATCAACAGGAGCATTCCTGCAACACTTTGCCTACTCTAAATGGGTGGATACCCATGATCCTTCACGCATATGTCCTCAGATTGTTTTTTCCACCATTAAGCTTGGACTCTAAAAGTGCTCCCAACCACCTTGGTTTCAGAATAGCCCTCAAGACCACCCTGTTCTAGCTCTCCACTCTTTCTGGCCCTCCCCTTCGTGAGCAGCTCTCCTCTTTAGTGCCATGATGCCCTTGGGCAACCGTGCACTCTACAAATATAGATAACATAACATAAAAGTGAAGTCTCTTCATATATTAAGTACGAATGCTCAAGTTTGTCGAGGTCTATCGATGTTGAAAATCCTATTACGCCGTCTTCTATACAATCAGCGATGGCAGAAGCAGTCGAGAACGACATCAAGCTGAAAGGCACATAATGCCAAAAGGCTTTGCAGTAGAGTGGGAAGGTCAACACATTTCACACTTTAGTCCAGGTTTATATAGAACACCTCCAATTCCACCTACAGTTACACAATTAAGCTTGCTCACTTGCTTACCACATGGCGAACACTCCATTTAAATTCTGCTGGCAGGGCAACACAACATTTTCTTGGAAAGACACGCGCTGCATGTTCAATAGTTGTCTTCCAGGGACCACAATGACTCTCAGTGTCGAGCCTGCCAGCTCTGTAAACCAAAAACTATTGAGGAGCGTCTAACTAAATGCTGGCCAGCCTACGCAATGCAGGCAGAATAAAAGGCTGAGAATACCACGGAAGAACTCTGTGGCAAAGAGGTAAGCCTAGGCTTCATGACCGAGCGGATAAAGAGGAAACGCACAATGTTCCTTCGCAGCCAGCCCCCAGCTCTGTAGGGCCAATTTCAAGTCATACTGTAGAGGCAACGCATAGCATCCGAAAGGCAGCTCATGACAACCAATGGGCCAAGACAAAAACAGATGATACTCGACCTAAACATATGTCTGATCAATTAATTTTGACATTGATGCCTAAGCCTTCCGTTGAACACTCAACACATGCGTCATAACAAAGCCTAACGCAGATGAACAACACTCGAAGCTGAGCATGGAAATACACATTGCCAAGGACCCTTCACCTCCTCGGACAAAATAAAAAACATCTTCGATGTCTGTGGAGGGCGAGTATAAATTGTCCGCTCTATGCAGAAGAAGTGTATTGCTTCTTCTTCAAAGAATGAGGGGGAGTTACAGGAAGAGAAAGGGACACACCAGAGTGGTACACAGGGCAACCTTGGTCTAAAGAGTGGTTTGCATACATTTACAAAAAATGGAATCCTTAATGTAATTTTATGAGAAACTCCATACAAAGAGAAAAGGGGAGACATCAATAGATGCCACCTCATACAATGAGGGTCAGAACATATCCGGATCAGGTGGAGCAGCCCGTAGAGGAGGAAAGGTACACATGGTGAAGATGTTTGTTCAGAGGTAGAGGTCATTTCAGATTCGAAGACAACATTCATCCTAATTAATATACAAGTCCATTCCTGAATGTTGTAAAACCTCCCAATACTGCCTCTCCAACTGAGGACCAAGTCCTTTACACGACCTCGTTGCGAGAGCGGCTTCCAAGGTCAACATATAGATGCATGAATCTGATGACAGTGATACAGATTTCAGAAAGGACATTTTAAAGGAAAAGAAGTCAGTCCCTCAAACAATCCCACTTCTTGAAGGCATACAAAAGAGGGTTTATAGGTTTTTCCTTCTCTAGTTAACCCGGTTAAGACGAAACCAGTAAACCCTCTGCCCAGAAAAAAATACAAACGAGCCCCTGGTGAACCGCCTTACATTAAAGGGCATTTATTGTAGACCCTTTACTTGCTACTGGAGCAAGAAAAAGAGGATGAGCAACCAATGAGAACGCCACTGACAAGGAAAGCAAAATGATTTACACTTTTGACAGACAGATGTTCACTTCAGTAGCATCTGAACTGCGGATATATAACACTACAGCGCTTATGGTATGATATAACAGGGACCACTGGGATGAACTACAGCATTTCACTGAGGTGGTGTCCAAACTAGCAGTCAAAAACGCAATGACAGTAAGCCCTGGTTATTTCAAGTTGTTTCATGATGGGAAATCCTTCTTCCTACTCACCCGTACACAAACCCCCAGCTTCAAAGGGAAAAAAGAACAGTTTGAAATCCATTTCTCAAAAAATAAATAAAGTAAAAACTAAATTCAACACCACTATTTGTCTTGCCCACTTAACACATCCTGCTTTGCCAGAATAACCTGTCCACCCTCTGAGGGTCCTGCCTGCAACATTAAGCTCCTTGTGCCTACACTACTCAGGGCTCTCCCTGCATATGTGGAAGCCATCTGGAGCACTGTGTTGGTCTTCCAGGGGGACATGTGACACCCTGTCTCCCTTGTTCAGTCCCCCCCCCCCTGGGCATCCAGTCTGGGCGTCGCCAGCCAAGGCCAAAAGCAGCAAATGGCTGCTTACTGTTTGAGCCTGTTAGGGCAGGAAAGGGCAGAGTGCCAGAACCCCTGCTCAAGCCAAGACTTTGCAGAGCTCACCCTTTACCTGACCTCTGCCTCCATGCATAGAAATCCTTCAACCTATTGACTATCCTTTCATCACAGAGATTCTGTTACCTCACAGGACCAAGGAATAATGCTGTTTTTGGCCTGTTAACTGGTTACCAATTGCCAAATTGTAGCGCAACTCAGGTCTTACACCTGCTTCTTCTCACTCATCCATCCACCACTACCATTTCCCCTCACCCACCTACCCACTCTCTCTCTCTTGGGCTGCACCCTTTCTTCATTGTCTTCTTTTCTTCTACCCGTCATCATGCATCCTGATTTCGCTCCATACCTCCTTCTACTCACTTTTCACCTTTCCTTCTCTCATAGCCTTCCACCTCAACTTGGTGCAACATCTACATCACTCTCCAGACTTCCATCTTCCTCCTTCCCCCGTGCACACACACCCCTCAAATAAGACACTCCCGTGCTCTCAGGATATCCAACCTCATGTATCCACCTTGCCTACTATACAACATCTGCTCCTCTCCCACTCCGCCTATCACTCTTTAACTTGGCCTCTGGAATGCACAATCCCTCTGCAACAAGTCAACCTATATTGCTGACCACTTCAACTTTTATTACCCTCAATGTTCACTTCTTGCTGTCACAGAAATCCGGTTCCCCTACATTACTCTGCTACACTAGCAGCTCTTCATACTGAGTCTGCTACCTTTCTCCCCAACCTGTTGGGAAATGTGCCCGTGTAGGGATCTTTAGCAATGAAGCCCTCAACACTGCCTCTCTACCCCCATCTGACATCAACTCTTCCTCTTTCATTATGAAACTATTAAATTCCTCCCTCCTACTCCTTTCACAGTTCCGGCTCTCTATAGACCCCCCTGGTCCTCTCAAATCCTTCAACCCTGATCCCTGATCTGACCCTTCTCCTTTTGTCACTTTTTACCAACATTCCCGTTGTCATGCTGGGGGACTTCAACCTTCCCAAGCCCTCTGCAGCCTTCTGCCTTGAACTTAAATGCCTGATATTTGACCACTCTCTGTACTCCCTCCATGATAAGCCTACCCTCTGTGGTGGGAGCTCTCTTGATGTTGTCTTTCTCTCTAATTCAATCGCCTCCTCTGATCTCTTCATTGACCACTCCATTGTTTTACTTTTGGGTATCAGGGTGATTGAATTAGTTATTGTGCGCTCTGCCCATGTATCCGTATTTTGCGAATTTCTGTGTAGGTCCGTTATAGCGATGCCCAGTTGCTGCATGGTTGCATGGAAACTGGCAATCAGGAACCAGTCAGAAAGTGTATTGGTTTAAATTTTAGTTTCCTTTGCTAACTTGTGCGCATACCGGTGGGTAATAGGTTCAAATGAGTTTAAAATATGCTACTAAATGTGGTCTTGTTTTTCTAATGTTTATTCACAGTGACATAAAAAGCTTGATCAACATCAAGTGTTGTGCAGTAGTGCCAACAAACTCCACCTGGAGGCACGTGCTAGTGTTTCACCATTACCCAGGCTTTTTCAGGGCACAAAGGTTAACAACTTTTTCTTTTTTAACAATCAATTACTTTGAAAGAGTACATTTGTCTTTGCATATTTTATTAATTTGTCCAATAAGCAATCATGTCACATATATATTTGTGCTATCAATTTGCAGATTTACGTTGCTGAATGGACGAGTTTACAGAGTTTCTGTGGGGGTTGGGAGAGGAGAGAATAAATTAGGGTTAGATTCCAAGTTGGTTGCTACACGCATTAAGTAGATTGACATATTGTCATGGCTGTATTTCAATTGGTTTCTCATTGCTCCCCTTTGTTGATTTATAGGTAAGATTGTGTTCATTGACTGCTACGGTCTTTGCAAATCTTATTTTGCTTCAGTCTGTCTTCTATATTCATGGGGTTTTAGATTGACCCAGGATGATAACCTTCATTTGGGTCTTTGCAGGATTATTCCTCAGTCCTGTTAATTAACATACAGGTTTATTTAAATTATCTGGGCTTATTCTAATTGTTTGTACTGGTCCATAATCCTCAATTGTTGCTTGAGACTCTCGGTTGCCGATCTGGTGTGGAGTGGGTCCCATGTTAGGCCTTTATTATGCTGCCATTCACAATTGTAACTTGGCATTCTGTGTGTGCAGTCATTCCAAGTTTGTGCATCTCCACCATGTTTTATGATATCTATATTTTGCTGGGATCCCCCGTTTGTGGTTGCCGTGGCCAGTAGTATACTAAATTTACTCAATATCAAATTAATCTACCATTAGGAATCTCGTGTGGTGTGGGCCATTCTATTCTGATACGAGTTTGAGTGTTGAAATGGTAACTCGTGTTGTGATTTGATTATGGAGTGCTACGCGGTTGCACTCGTCAGTGGTCCTGTTGTCTTGTGTTTGGTGGTGAGAGTCGGTCTGGCTTGTGTAACGCAAGCCACTTCAGATATTTACTCATACCGTTGTGTGTTCGTAATAGTAGCCACTGCCCTGGAGCGTCGTGAATTAAACACCATCAAAATTGGTATGTGAGTTAGTTCTATTCTAGATTTGTGAATAGTGCATTTCTTGTAATCATGTTTGAGTTTTCACGTCGTGAGTGAGGTTTGATCAGGTCAATTCATGTGTTTAGCCCCATTTAGATTTTACATGCACCAAGTTCTCCCTATCATCGTAGTGTTGTTTCATACGACCATGGTTTGGATTGTAATTATCATAAGGGTTGTTAATTCACAAGTTCCTAACATTTTTCTCAGTCTTACATCACTAGCTTCTTTTGCTGTGGTTACGGTTCCCCCATTGAATTCCCGCTGTTTGATCTGCGGCGTTGCTTCGGCCTCCCTGTTGGCAATCTATCTGTTCGTCACTATGTCAGTGATAACATATTTGCGCGCTGTTACTTTTTTTGTTCAGGGTCATGTGATTATTTTAATTGCGTGCTTTTACGGCACTTTACAGTTAAGGGACTGTACTTGTCATGTGATCAGTGTACATAAGTTAAAGTCCCCAATGGGATTTTTATATGTTCAAAAAGCTTTAAAATAGTGCTGTTCCAATTTACTTATCACATTCATTCGGTATTGAGTTAAGTAACTTGTATCACAGCGAAGTTCATTAGCTTGGATAATTTTTGCATCATCATTCTGTTAGGGGGCCTGTTTGTCTTAAATTGTCTTTTTATTGTACATCAATCACATTTTTGTCAATTTATGACATCATCATTGTTATAGAAAGCCGGTTTGTCTTAAATTGTGGTTCTATTGCACATCAATCATTACTGCATTGGAAACTCGTCCATTCAGCAACGTAAATCTGTAAATTGAAAGCACAAATATATATGTGACATGATTGCTTATTGGACAAATGAACAACATATGCTAATACAAATGGACTCTTTCAAAGTAATTGTTAAAAAATGAAAAGTTGTTAACCTTCGTGCCTTGAAAAAGCTTGAATAAGGGTGAAACACTAGCACAACACTTGTTGTTGATCAAGCTTTTTATTTCCCTATGAATGGCACTACTGCACAACACTTGATGGTGTTCAAGTGTTTTATGTCGCTATGAATAAACATTACAAAAACAATAAGACCACTCCATTGTTTGCTTTAATATCTCAGCCTCTCCACCTTCTTCTCCTCATCCCCCATTTCAATAACTAAGCGGAAGGTCAGGCTATATATAAAGTAGCACTGCCCCCTTAGACAAAGACACTTTCCTGGAGAAAAATGATTGAGTTTGAGCTAATTTGCATACCCACAATGCCTTGCTGCTGTGGCTCAGAACTGGAGGTGAACTTTCAGCAATGGCTACTAGGTGGCGTTGTGTGACTTGGCGCAAATGGACTTTCCGACTTTCACATTTCAGATGCAAGGTTTTTTTCAAACCTTTTTAAACTTACCATAACTTTCTTAGTGTTGTATATATATTTATATACACTCAAAAGACAAGTGAGTGGTGTCAGAATTAATGGCTGAAATTAAGAATGAATGAGTGAATGAATGACCAAACTAACAAATGAATGAACATGCTAATGAGGGAAGACTTATGAAATGCAGCCATGCCGATGTAGCCTATCAAGCACAGCATGAAAATGCATTCTGTTTGGAAAAAACACTTTTAATTTTCGTTCTGGTTCCTAACCCTGCATTGGGTGCTTGTTTGTTTGTTTATTTATGTATTGATTTATTTATTTGTGTATTTATGTATTTATTTGTTGGATGTTTGTAAGGCGCCATTAGTGTTTCAAGGCGCTACAAGACAAAAAAGGGGGCACGGGAGAGAGAAACAATAACGGTCCTACTAGGCCTTGTGACATTCGGATACTGCAAGTACAGAATAAGAGGTGCAAGGGAGGGAGAAGGGGGAGAAGGGGTGGGGGAGAGTGCCGGTCTGCGAAAACTCCCCAATAAGATGGGAAGGGAGTAAGGGTGAAGAGGCAATGTGCAAGTGCTAAGGGGAGGTCAGAGGGCAAGTGCAAGTGCAAGGGAATGCAGGTAAGTGCAGGGAAGGGGGTGGATTGGCAGAGGGGCCTGTAGTGCCCAGAGGGAGCCAGGCAGCCATTCACTGAGGTTGAAGAAGGTGTTAGCAGGGGAGGGGGGTGAAGGAGGAGGAGAAAAGAAGGGTATTGGGGGGCTTGACCTACTCTGACTTTTTTGCACCGTGCGTTCATGCATTTTGGCACTGGCACTCACTAATGCCACTTTTTCTTCGTGTTATTTCTTGCTCTTTAAAATGAATACTAGGGTGAACAAGGGCAAGCAGGAGTCCAAGGCCTCCCCGGACCCCCAGGACCGTCAGGACCCCCAGGAAACCCCGGCGTGCCTGGCCCGATTGGGCAACCTGTAAGTTGGTGGAATTTCTCTTAATGCGGGTAGCATGGCAACGTGAAGGATGCAACGCCCCTATCAGGTTGTCCCAGTTCCTTTTCCCGCGGGCTTTGTTTTGTTTCGGTCTCCCTGTGCAACTGGGGTATACTGGGCGAGGGCAAATAGCTGCCACCAGAGTGTTTTCTTTGCCCCTTCGCCTTCAAGGCTATCACTATCCAAACACATATGTTCGAGGTTGACACCAGTGTTATTTCCTCGGCTGCAGACTCCTGCCGAATACCGCGGGGAGGAAGTAACACTCTGGCTGTAATTATCCCGCTCTCAGCAGAAAGCCGACTAAAAAAAGCCCCCGCCAGCCTTTGATCTTCGGACCCCATGTGCTATTCCCAGGCTCCCAACGGGCAGCGACGATGGGTTGCGGGAGGGACCCAGGGGAATTCACAGCGCTCATTTCAATAACGCAGTTTTCCCATTTTTCCACAGGGCAAAGATGGGGAGCCGGGCCGGCCTGGCAAGGATGGGAAGGTATGTATCTGCGGTGTACCCGCTCCCCCACGACAGCGCTAACCGCTTTGTGACAGCTGAGCCCATAGAACTCGGCATACACGAAACCCCCCATGGGTAGTATACACAGGCGCCAAAGACTATCCAAAGCAATTGTATCAGATGGATGCACATGTTTGCTGGAGACGGGGGTCCCCCCTGATTCAAACCGCTCCCCATTTTGCGAATTGAACTCTGGGAAATAATGTAATTGGCGTAGGATTACAAAATGGGTATTCTTGCATGTCTGTATTAACTGTACAGTTATGGCATCCAGAAGCACTGGAGCCATAGCCATTTCTATATAGAGAACTACTATAATGATACAGCAACTGATATAGGGGGGGGGGGGAGAGAGAGAGAGAGAGAGTCTTGAGTCATTCGTGTTGTGTACAGCTTAGTTTCTATTGCAGAAATTCGGCGGCAAGGAAAGTGGAATTTAGCACGGTGTTAGAATCTAGGTGAAATTGCCCCAAGCAAAAACCTATTCTGTCCATGTAGTTTTGCACCCAGAAATGTTTGCTTTAGTACTAATAGGACATGATAGTCGCACAGGGTAAACATTACAGCAGTGCAAAAGATACAAGGAAAGAATTCATATTTGCACTCTAGCTTTTTTTGCTCAAGTGCTAACACTGTTGAGAATTGCACTTGAACTGATGCAAAGTTTCTGTAATAAGGCCCAGGTTCACTGGGCGTAATTCACCAACTGAAAATACTGATCTGTGCCAGAGAAGTGTCCATCAACGCCGAATGGCATTAGCTCCATCCTGACGTCTATGCTGGCAAAAATCACTCATGCAGGGCAGCCAGAGGAAAACAATCAAAACTAGCCAAAATATGCGCACCGAGTGCAGAGATGAAAAAAGCACAGGCCTCTTCCGGAATGTCAGACCCTTTTCCTTTTGCCTGGGAAAACTGAAAGCAGGAGGGAGATGGGGGGAGTAGATCTTGTTATTATTAAACTGTAATGGGGCAAACAGCCGGGCAATTGGGAAAGCAGATTGACAGTTGCCCTCTTCCCATAGGTTGAATGCTGTGAGAGCCAGGCAATGGAGAAAGCAGATTGGCAGCTGCCCCCTTCCCATTGGTTGGTTGCTCTGAGAGCCGGGCAACGGAGAAAGCAGATTGGCAATTGCCCTCTTCCGATAGGTTAGCTGCTGTGAGAGCCGGTGGCGTTAAAGCTACATGTTTACAGGGAATTTGAGAAAGTCACTTGACAGTGTTCTGGAAAACTCGCCATGCTTTGCACCGAAGGACCGCATAGGTTTTTATAGGAGACACTTCGAACCTCAAACCAAACCTTATTTTCCAGACATAAAATAAAGAGTGGAAAATGAAAATGACAGATAAGGATTTTTAAATCGATAATTAAAATAACATTTGTTTATTTTAACAGGGTCTGCCTGGGTTTCCCGGACCAAAGGTAAGAAAAGTCTTACACTTTCATAAGAATGTTTATTGTACAGTTTTTGCTTATTTAAACCTCTGGCGGCAAGAATGTACAGGAACTCATAAAGCATAAGCATTCCAGAGCCCAAGTGGGATGACGCAAAAGGCAGCTCCTCGGACTTCCCATCAGGCCCAGCTGAGCATGCTTACAGAGCCCGCAAGAGGCAGCTCCCCGGCCTTCCCATCAGGCCCAGCTGAGCATGCTTCCAGAGCCCTCAAGAGGCAGCTCCCCAGCCTTCCCATCAGGCCCAGCTGAGCATGCTTCCAGAGCCCGCAAGAGGCAGCTCCCCGGCCTTCCCATCAGGCCCAGCTGAGCATGCTTCCAGAGCCCGCGTGGGATGACTGGATGTGCAAGAGGCCAACTTCCCAGCCTTCCCATCAGGCCCAGCTGAGCATGCTTACAGAGCCCGCAAGAGGCAGCTCCCCGGCCTTCCCATCAGGCCCAGCTGAGCATGCTTACAGAGCCCGCAAGAGGCAGCTCCCCGGCCTTCCCATCAGGCCCAGCTGAGCATGCTTCCAGAGCCCGCGTGGGATGACTGGATGTGCAAGAGGCAGCTCCCCGGCCTTCCCACCAGGCCCAGCTGAGCATGCTTCCAGAGCCCGCGTGGGATGACTGGATGTGCAAGAGGCCAACTTCCCGGCCTTCCCATCAGGCCCAGCTGAGCATGCTTCCAGAGCCCGCAAGAGGCAGCTCCCCGGCCTTCCCATCAGGCCCAGCTGAGCATGTTTCCAGAGCCCGCGTGGGATGACTGGATGTGCAAGAGGCCAACTTCCCGGCGTTCCCATCAGGCCCAGCTGAGCATGCTCCCAGAGCCCGCAAGAGGCAGCTCCCCGGCCTTCCCATCAGGCCCAGCTGAGCATGCTTCCAGAGCCCGCAAGAGGCAGCTCCCCGGCCTTCCCACCAGGCCCAGCTGAGCATGCTTCCAGAGCCCGCGTGGGATGACTGGATGTGCAAGAGGCAGCTCCCCGGCCTTCCCACCAGGCCCAGCTGAGCATGCTTCCAGAGCCCGCGTGGGATGACTGGATGTGCAAGAGGCAGCTCCCCGGCCTTCCCATCAGGCCCAGCTGAGCATGCTTACAGAGCCCGCAAGAGGCAGCTCCCCGGCCTTCCCATCAGGCCCAGCTGAACATGCTTCCAGAGCCCGCAAAAGGCAGCTCCCAGGCCTTCCCATCAGGCCCAGCTGAGCATGCTTCAAGAGCCCGCGTGGGATGACTGGATGTGCAAGAGGCAGCTCCCCGGCCTTCCCACCAGGCCCAGCTGAGCATGCTTCCAGAGCCCACGTGGGATGACTGGATGTGCAAGAGGCAGCTCCCCGGCCTTCCCATCAGGCCCAGCTGAGCATGCTTACAGAGCCCGCAAGAGGCAGCTCCCCGGCCTTCCCATCAGGCCCAGCTGAGCATGCTTCCAGAGCCCGCAAAAGGCAGCTCCCAGGCCTTCCCATCAGGCCCAGCTGAGCATGCTTCCAGAGCCCGCGTGGGATGACTGGATGTGCAAGAGGCAGCTCCCCGGCCTTCCCACCAGGCCCAGCTGAGCATGCTTCCAGAGCCCGCGTGGGATGACTGGATGTGCAAGAGGCCAACTTCCCGGCCTTCCCATCAGGCCCAGCTGAGCATGCTTACAGAGCCCGCAAGAGGCAGCTCCCCGGCCTTCCCATCAGGCCCAGCTGAGCATGCTTCCAGAGCCCGCGTGGGATGACTGGATGTGCAAGAGGCAGCTCCCCGGCCTTCCCACCAGGCCCAGCTGAGCATGCTTCCAGAGCCCGCGTGGGGTGACTGGATGTGCAAGAGGCCAACTTCCCGGCCTTCCCATCAGGCCCAGCTGAGGATGCTTCCAGGGCCCGCAAGAGGCAGCTCCCCGGCCTTCCCATCAGGCCCAGCTGAGCATGCTTCCAGAGCCCGCGTGGGATGACTGGATGTGCAAGAGGCCAACTTCCCGGCCTTCCCATCAGGCCCAGCTGAGCATGCTTCCAGAGCCCGCAAGAGGCAGCTCCCCGGCCCTCCCATCAGGCCCAGCTGAGCATGCTTCCAGAGCCCGCAACAGGCAGCTCCCCGGCCTTCCCACCAGGCCCAGCTAAGCATGCTTCCAGAGCCCGCGTGGGATGACTGGATGTGCAAGAGGCAGCTCCCCGGCCTTCCCACCAGGCCCAGCTGAGCATGCTTCCAGAGCCCGCGTGGGATGACTGGATGTGCAAGAGGCAGCTCCCCGGCCTTCCCATCAGGCCCAGCTGAGCATGCTTACAGAGCCCGCAAGAGGCAGCTTCCCGGCCTTCCCATCAGGCCCAGCTGAGCATGCTTCCAGAGCCCGCAAAAGGCAGCTCCCAGGCCTATCAGGCCCAGCTGAGCATGCTTCCAGAGCCCGCGTGGGATGACTGGATGTGCAAGAGGCACATCGTGGGATGACTGGATGTGCAAGAGGCCAACTTCCCGGCCTTCCCATCAGGCCCAGCTGAGCATGCTTCCAGAGCCCGCAAGAGGCAGCTCCCCGGCCTTCCCATCAGGCCCAGCTGAGCATGCTTCCAGAGCCCGCGTGGGATGACTGGATGTGCAAGAGGCCAAATTCCCGGCCTTCCCATCAGGCCCAGCTGAGCATGCTTCCAGAGCCTGCAAGAGGCAGCTCCCCGGCCTTCCCATGAGGCCCAGCTGAGCATGCTTCCAGAGCCCGCAAGAGGCAGCTCCCCGGCCTTCCCACCAGGCCCAGCTGAGCATGCTTCCAGAGCCCACGTGGGATGACTGGATGTGCAAGAGGCCAACTTCCCGGCCTTCCCATCAGGCCCAGCTGAGCATGCTTCCAGAGCCCGCAAGAGGCAGCTCCCCGGCCTTCCCATCAGGCCCAGCTGAGCATGCTTCCAGAGACCGCCTGGGATGACTGGATGTGCAAGAGGCCAACTTCCCGGCCTTCCCATCAGGCCCAGCTGAGCATGCTTCCAGAGCCTGCAAGAGGCAGCTTCCCGGCCTTCCCATGAGGCCCAGCTGAGCATGCTTCCAGAGCCCGCGTGGGATGACTGGATGTGCAAGAGGCAGCTCCCCGGCCTTCCCATCAGGCCCAGCTGAGCATGCTTCCAGAGCCCACGTGGGATGACTGGATGTGCAAGAGGCAGCTCCCTGGCCTTCCCATCAGGCCCAGCTGAGCATGCTTCCAGAGCCCGCGTGGGATGACTGGATGTGCAAGAGGCAGCTCCCTGGCCTTCCCACCAGGCCCAGCTGAGCATGCTTCCAGGCCCGTGTGGGATGACTGGATGTGCAAGAGGCCAACTTCCCGGCCTTCCCATCAGGCCCAGCTGAGCATGCTTCCAGAGCCCGCAAGAGGCAGCTCCCCGGCCTTCCCACCAGGCCCAGCTGAGCATGCTTCCAGAGCCCGAGTGGGATGAATGGATGTGCAAAAGGCCAACTTCCCGGCCTTCCCATCAGGCCGGGCATCGCTCTGTGTTTCTTTGGCCCTACTAGACAAGCCAGAGAGCTGGTGTTTTTTTGATCAGGGAAAAATACAGATCATTGATCTGTTTATCCTTTCTTTCTACACAGTGGGTTGTCCTTTAAAAGCTGAAGGAGAAGTAAAATGCATTATTACTTATTGATTTTCGGGTAAATTGGTCTTTAAATACTCACTGGATTGTATTACAAATACTCTGTGAATGTATTCTGGAATTTTTTATGATGAAAATGTGAAGAAAAAAATTATCGAGGTGAATATAACAAACCACAGCAGGTGTTACAACCAAGCATTTACTGCCCACTATCATGCTTCCCAGTTAAGGAACTCTAGGCAGCTAACCAAAAAGCTCACTACCACCAATGTCAAATCAACCGTTCTCTAGGGAGCTACCCAAAGAGCTCACTACCACCAAACTCAAATCGATCGTTCGCCAGGTAGCTAACCAAAAAGCTCACTACCACCAATCTCAAAACGACTGTTCCCTAGGCAGCTAACCAAAGAGCTCAGTACCACCAATCTCAAATCGACCGTTCTCTAGGGAGCTAAGCAAAGAGCTCTCTACAACCAATGTCAAATCAACTGTTCCCTAAGCAGCTAACCAAAGAGCTCACTACCACCAATGTCAAATCAACCGTTCTCTAGGGAGCTATCCAAAGAGCTCACTACCACCAAACTCAAATCGATCGTTCGCCAGGTAGCTAACCAAAAAGCTCACTACCACCAATCTCAAAATGACCATTCCCCAGGCAGCTAACCAAAGAGCTCACTACCGCCAATCTCATATTAACCCTTCCCTAAGGAGCTAACCAAAGAGCTCACTACCACAAATCTCAAATCAACCTTTCCCTAGGGAGCTAACCAAAGAGCTCACTACCACCAATCTCAAATCAACCATTCCACAGGCAGCTAACCAAAGAGCTCACTACCACCAATCTCAAATCGACTGTTCCCTAGACAGCTAACCAAAGAGCTCACTACCACCAATCTCAAATCGACTGTTCCCTAGACAGCTAACCAAAGAGCTCACTACCATCAATCTCAAATCGACCGTTCTCTATGGAGCTAACCAAAGAGCTCACTACCACAATCTCAAAACGACTGTTCCCTAGGCAGCTAACCAAAGAGCTCAGTACCACCAATCTCAAATCGACCGTTCTCTAGGGAGCTAACCAAAGAGCTCTCTACAACCAATGTCAAATCAACTGTTCCCTAAGCAGCTAACCAAAGAGCTCACTACCACCAATGTCAAATCAACCGTTCTCTAGGGAGCTACCCAAAGAGCTCACCACCACCAAACTCAAATCGATCGTTCGCCAGGTAGCTAACCAAAAAGCTCACTACCAACATTCTCAAAACGACCATTCCCCAGGCAGCTAACCAAAGAGCTCACTACCGCCAATCTCATATCAACCCTTCCCTAAGGAGCTAACCAAAGAGCTCACTACCACCAATCTCAAATCAACCTTTCCCTAGGGAGCTAACCAAAGAGCTTACTACCACCAATCTCAAATCAACCATTCCACAGGCAGCTAACCAAATAGCTCACTACCACCAATCTCAAATCGACTGTTCCCTAGACAGCTAACCAAAGAGCTCACTACCACCAATCTCAAATCGACTGTTCCCTAGACAGCTAACCAAAGAGCTCACTACCAGCAATCTCAAATCGACCGTTCTCTATGGAGCTAACCAAAGAGCTGACTACCACCAATCTCAAATCGACTGTTCCCTAGGCAGCTAACCAAAGTGCTCACTACCACCAATCTCAAATCGACCGTTCCCTAGGGAGTTAACCAAAGAGCTCCTGGGATTTGTAGATCTACACACTATGCAGCTGTATCTGATAATTCAATACAGTCACACATCTAGTATTGACTAGGAAAGTGATCCCGCAATTGTCATCTGACAATACATTTCTATAAGAATAACGTGCTTGATGACCACTGACAGGATTTAAATCCCTTGGGACTTAGTAAGAATGCATGAGGCAGCATAAGGAAACAGCTCTTTGCCTCCATGGAGTTTGCACTAATGTGCCTGGAATGTGCGGCTTTGTAAAGCGCAGTTGATCACAGCATCTCACTTGAACACCCACACAAGAGGATGGGAAACTCAGCTGTGGCCTGAGTGGATTCAGCGCTTTCTCTGAAACTGCAGTCAATGTTTGTCACATTACCAGCATCCACTAAAAGCATGTCCGGATGAGTACCTGAAGTGTTCGCCCCCTCCATTGTTTATTAACACTTGCATGTGCTAAAGTGTCACACTCAATCGATCAAAACAACATGCAATTCCAGAAGTACCTCAAGGAAACACAGATTCAGCTCAGGTTATTACGTGGAACTGTGAGGTAAGCAAAGGTCCCCAAAAGCCTAGGTCACCAAAATCCTGCATCACAACAACTGGGTGAGGAAAATATATCTGTGGCTGAATGCATCTAAAGCAAAGGCTCAGTTGTTGGGTAACATATAGAATGTTGGTTATTACTCAACTGTCTGCATTATTGGAAAGTGGCTCAAACACTAACACAAAAAGTAAAAATCCCAGGGCCTGATTCATGGTATTTTTAGGAACTTTGCACTGCCAACACACCCTAATTCACAGAGCGGTGCAAAGTGACTTTACACCAGTGGAAAGTTAGTGCAAAATCACTTTGCACTGCAAAAATACACTTTGCGGCGCTTTGTGAATCAGGGTGTTTGTTGGCAGTGCAAATACACTTTGCACCACGCAAAATATTCCATGAATCAGGCCCTTGGTGGTATAATTCAGAGCTATCCTCACTAGAGAGAGGTGCACTAGTCAATGCAACAAATGTTCAACTGTCTGAGCCATGAACAATCCTTCCCATCCTAACATGGTCCAGCGAACTGCTGATCATGATACCAAAACATGGTTAAAAGCCAGTGAGCTACAACGGGCCTTAACATAAGAGGAGACCACAAAAGCAGGACTGAAATTGCTGCACTGGCCCCTGCTGGAGAACACACACTGTCCCAAAAATATGCACCGTGCCTAAACCCTTCTCAGGCAAAGGCCCCGGGAATCCTCAGATAGTGGTCCTGCAAAATGCAGCTTCACAGCATCTTTGATTGGCGTACAACTAAGTTTGCATGTAGCAAACAGAGAGGTAGATCTTTTGGGGTTCAAGGCCCATGCCTTTAGAAAGCACCTACTCCTTTTAGGGGCGCCACCAAATCATCAGATCTTTAGGAAAAACCTGACAGCCAATAAAGTGTAATGGTACATTCTTTACATTGTATTGATAGCCAATATATGTAGGCCTTATTGCTAGATGGAGCTGATTTCAGTGACGCCTCGCCTGATTTAGTCTGCTGCAGTATGACCAGCGAACCCCCCCCCCCCTCATTTGCAAACAAAGTGGTATATAATAAACCACTGAGCAAAGCAGCAATGGCTGAGTGAGTGAATGCATGGGCTAAATATGCTGTGTTCAGTGGACACTTTGAACTGTACAACCTTTAGTCAAGTCGCAAACACTTGCTGGAAAACCAATTTTGGAAACGACCTAAACGTAATGTCCATATGCTGTTAAAAATGCAAAGGATTTTGGAAGTCCTAAAGACCCAGAAGTCTGAAAGTGTGCTGTGTATTCCCAGTATGTATGGATATTTAAAGGTGATATGACAGTGAGAGGCATCGGCCGAGGAGTGATACCACCAGACAGCTTGGGTTCTGCTTCCAGGGAAAGTAGCCGGATGGATAGCCAGGTACTGCTATGTGAAGGTGCTCGGCAACTGTAGCCGTCTCCTCGCTCTACTCAGGCTCTGCCTCTCCATGTGCCCATCCAGCTGGAGGAGCTCATACACAAATCTCAGGGCGCAATTTGGAGTATAATACATTTTCTTTATTTGCGAATGGACTGAGCTAGAGGAGCACTTGCGACGAAGGCAGGAATTGTTCCTTGTCTACTTAAGTGTTATCAACATATGTTCATGTTAATGTTAAAGGGTATTTGTACTGCACACTATCACCACTGGAGTGGTCTCCTGGCGCTCTGACAGATCTGAAAAGGAGGGTGTGAAACGGTGGGGTGGGGGGTTTTATGGTACAGCGGGAAGAGCAAAGTGAGAGTTGTGATGTCCTGTTGACAGCTTCAGTTCGGTTTGCACAGTTCGCTGAGCTTAGGTACGGTTTTCGGGTTGGTGCGAATTCCATGTGGTGTTGTGCAGGGTTATGTGTTGTTTGTATGTTGTTGCAGTGTGGTGAAGTACATGCAGGTTGCAGTGCAGAGATGTGGTTGTGTGAGTTTCTGTAGAAGAAGTGTATGTGAAAAATTGAGGTTTTAGAGTTGGATTAGCAGTTTTTTTTCTTACCTATTTGATTTGGGTTTCTGTGCTCAACATCTATGACCATCCTGTGTGTTTTGATATTGGCTGGCAGCCTAGTCGCCAGGCACTTAGCAGTGTGGTAGTTTGCCTCTGTATAATTCTAGCTGTATGTGGACATGGGTGGTAGCAGTGTGTCCCCCAGCCCTAGAGTTAGAGATGGTTAGCTTAGGAGGTTATGGGTCGCTCCCTGGGCATCTAGTGGGGGGTTTCCTACCTCCCGTGGTATTCCTCTGTAAATGGGTGGTGCGTGGACATGAGTGGTAGGTGCATCCTCCACCCGCTCTCTGTTTAGGGATAATTAGGTTAGGTATTATGGGTCCCTCCCTGGGCTTCTTGGTTCTAGCTGAGTCCATGTTTCCCAGTCATTCCCTTCTGATTCTGCAGTGAAGAGCCACGTTTTGAGTCATTTTCTGAATTCCAGGTGATCCCTTATATTGCGTATGTTTTGCATATATATTTTTGCTTATATACATGAGGAACAATACTCTTTTGATCACAAAAAAAACGTTCAATAGATAAGAAATCAGATTTGATGGGAAGCAGTGAGGTTCTTAGAATGGGCAAAGCTTGAGTGGCATTCTGACCAGGTTGTGGAGGGGAGTAAATGGAATAGTCACTGGGACAATACTTGGGTGGACCTTCATAGATTAAGGACAATCAACATTAGACATTTTTAAGCGCCAGCAGGTGTTATGGCCAGCTGTGTGCGGGATGTGACCATAATGAATGCAGTGATAGAGTGGAGGCTGAGAAAGTGAGGGATGAGGGAGGTTCGAGGAGAAAGAAAAATGTTAGCCAGAAGGCAGGTGAGAGGTACGTTAAGAGGGAAACCTGGAGGAAAGGGTTTAGTTTTTTAGTTTAGTAAGACACACCATTTACCACCACTCTCGCCCTCGGACCATCTGAAGGAATTCCTTCCCAAAACGTAAACTCAACAGCAAAGCCTTCTCACCATCCAACGAAAGAAAAGCGGTTTGCAATTTTGACCGGATGGACTTATCTTAATTAACTCAAGATCCCCATGGCTTCCACATATCAGCAATCACTACAACCATAGCCAAGCACAGTATATCTGAGGCCTCAGATCAGTTTTGAAGCAAACTATGACTCTTGCAAAGACTAACCCATCGAATTTAGATAAGCATATAGATGATCACAAATCTATATTCCCTGTGATTAAAATGAGTTCCTCTTCTTAGGCCTCTTTTCCGCTTGTATTAGGAGCTTCAGGCCCTCCCTGTTGTTTGGCCAGATATATCCATATCATTCCCAGCACCTGATCAACTACCCCATGACAGTCTTCATTCTCCTTTGCAAACCTGGACGGGGAAATATTGTTGACCAACTGTACTTCACTGTCCAGATAAAGTAATTAATTTGCGCCCTGATGCCTCCGGGCCTGATGGTCTGTGCGTTATAAATAAACAAATACAAATACAAGTATTTTTTCTTTAACCAAGTCGTCTTGCAGCTTCGCCAAGACCTCCTATGGAGCCACCTCTTGGTCCTTAGCTTGCCCACTTCTTCTGCACCTTAGAAAGGCTCCCGTTGTCCACAATTTCACAGAAGCAGTTCTATGTCTTAACATTGAGGCCAACACTATCGGCATGTCTTTGCTGCTGTGTAAAGGTATTTATAAAGTATTGTTTTTGGCGGGGCTAACAAAATAGGTGGATCTTCCATCCCCCCATTTCACACCCACCGTTTTTCAAATTGTTTCGTTCTTACTTTATTTTTCCAAAACAATATGTTAAAATCTCGTTTCGAATTTGGTACTGTGGAAAAAAAGGCTGGTAAAATGCTGATAATAGATTAACTGCCACTTTACCACCAGTTTCCCACATCGCTGCATTCCGACGCCAGAGTTGAAGTGGAGGAAAAGGTGCGAGTGCACTGGTGGTGGAATTACCGCTACAGTAAATCCTCTCAAATCCCCAGTAAATGTGTGGGACCAATGGGCAGTTACAGTAAATGAGTTTGATGGTAATTCCTCTGAAAGTACTGCAAAACTTGAATTGATGCCCAATTTCTTTACAGTAATGTGAAGACATATTCACACTGCAACACTTATGTAAAGTTATATCACAAACAATAACTGGCTATTGCTAATTGGGGTGATTATGAATAGCTCTGCATAGTTTCTTCATTAAGACAAAAGTACAATTAATTCACATTTGCCCCTAAATAAAAAGTATGTTCCTCAAAACAAAAACTATTCCTTTGTGACTAAGGGCCTAATTCATGGAACGTTAAGCGCGGTGCAAAGTGACTTTGCACTGCCAACAAACACGTTAAACCGAGCCTGATTCACAGGTGGATGACACTCCGCTCGTTTTCAGGCTCCCCTCTGCCACCTCATCTCCTTCTCTCATCTATGTCTGTATGTCTGCTATCCAGGAGTGGTGTGTCGCCAACAATCTCTGCCTTAATGCCACTAAGACAGAGATTCTCCTCATAGGCACACCTGTACCCTCCTTTCCTGTCACTCTCTGGCAGGGCTCCCATGACCCTCTTCCTGCCCCCACCTGTGTGGCTAAGAACCTCAGGGTCATATTTGACTCCATTTTCTCTTCACATCTCTGACGTCTCTTAGAAGTAAAACTACCAACTGCACCTCCTCAGAGGTATTCTTCCTTTCCTATCCTTTCCCCAGAAGCTTGCTGGCTCTAGAGCTCTGGTTCTCTCTAGGCTGGAGTACGGCAACAGCCTCTTTCTAAATCTAAATCTGCCGGCTTCTACTCTCTGCCTCCTGCAACTCATCCAGAACAGGACTGCGAGACTTATCCTTGGCCTCAAGCCCAGGGATCGTATCTCTCCAGCACTGAAATCTCTGCATTGGCTCCCAGTGGCTGCAAGGTTTAAGTTCAACACCCTCTGCATTGTCCACAAGGCTCTGGGGCCTGGGCCTTCAATACCTCCAACTCTCTCTTCGTAAATACCTTCCTACTTGATCTCTTCACTCCTCCACCTCTAACTCCATCAGAGTCAGTCACTTCTCCAAGCAATGAGTTGGTGGTAGATCTCTTTCTTCGGCTGGGGCCTCCCTCTGAAACAGCCTCCCGGAATCCCTGGAACTTGAGCCGAACCATCTCCGGTTACGGAAGCACCTCAAGACCTTCCTCTTTGCTTCTACCTTCTCTCTTCCTCTCCCCTGTTGATTTCCTGTCTGATACTGCACTGGTTACCTGGCTACGCTAAGATTTCGGGCCCAGGTCCCTGACCGCCCAGTTGCAAACACGCACTGCCTCCTGGCAACCCTTGCAATTGCGTCTGTATCTGTAACCCTACAGTACCCCTACCTGCACTTTTGGACACCTGCTGTCTGCACTTACCCTTGCACCTGCCACCAGCTGGCCGCACTTCTTGTTATTGTTTTGATCCCATGTACAGTACTGCCCCCCTCGCCCCTGGCACTTTTCCCCTTCCCCTCCCCTGCACTTGCACGATCTCAATGTCAGTTGGCATAGTAAGATCGCTGTCTCGGTCCTCCCTCTGTTCCCCCTTCCTTGCCTCGTCGCGCCTTGAAACACTTGTGTATAGGCACGTTACAAATGCTATATCATCATATCATACTCTTTGCACCGCGCTGAATGGGCCTAATAAAAAAAAAACACACTAAGTAGCATGAACTAAGGGCCCAATTCATTGTATTATTTGCATGTAAAATCTGGAACCTGCGCATCAAACTGCGTGCAAAACACTGCTCGTCGATTCATGGAACAGTCTGCGTTGGACTTTTCCGGGACTTTCGTGGAGTTCACAGAGGCTCAGCATGTCTCTGCGAGCGGCTGAGTGCCTTGCGTGAGACTCCACGCAGAGGGTGGGTGTGGCCTGCCTAGGGGCTGGAACAGGGGGCGGAACACGCAAAATGGGGAAGAACAAGCCAGAAAGTGGCCGTTACAAGGGGTTGTCCAAAGGCAGTCCATAGCATGCCCACAAATGCGCACGCCTAAGTGTATTCATGGATTTGACCGTGCAACCTCATCATTTGCAAAATGCCCACTCAGTGCCCTCGAAATGTTCTTCCACCCGGAAGAAGGCATACTGACTTGCGTGGAGGAATCCCAACTCTGGAGGTGGGTTCGCACGTCGAATTTAGGGGTGCGTGCACGCAGATGTGTATCTGATCAAACTTAGGTGTGTGCGTATGCAGCATAGCAAGGTGCAGGAACTCTTTACCGGGGGTTCGCACGCAGTTTGACCGGAAAAATAAATGCTTTCTGGGAAACTGTACGCTTATCTTTGGGGTGCTGGAGACAGTAACGGCGGAACCTGCACAGTGGGGGCTTGGTACAGGCACTGTTCACGGGATGTGTGTTTTAACGCCCTCGGAGCCCACAAGTGTAAGTGAATGTGGCTGTTTTGGCTTTGCTTGGAGCATGTCGGGGGCGTTCCATCCGTGACTTGCAAATACGGTTACATTGCGCAGTTAATTCCATGAATACGCGGGCACGCCTTTTGTTTCTGTGCACAGGCTCATGCAATGTCGTTCTCTGCGTGCGGGAATTGCGGGAGAAATTCAGACTTTTCCATGAATCAGGCCCTTAGTGCTTTTTTTGTGAATTAAGCCCATTTAGCAGGGTGCAAAGAGTACTTTTGCAGTCCAAATTGACTTTGCTCCGAAAAAAATACACGTTGCACCTCTCTGTGAATTAGGCCTGTTGACAGTGCAAAGTTACTTTGCACCGTGCTAAACGTTCCATGAATATCTCTGGCATGCGTCACAAAAAGGCAGAAATAAATGGACCCACCTCACAGCAGTTGTGCATAGAGGAAGAATTCCAGACTAGAGGAGAAAACAGAAAAGAGCTCTCCCTATAGCCTGTGCTTTCTCACTGTCATTTGCAGGCCGTTTTATTGGCTGCTTTGTTTGTCAAACTATGGGACCTTTAGAGTTTTTAATTAGTTCTACATAATTGAGAATGGTTTTGGTGTTAGGAAATAAAAGTTATGGTCCCAGAGGATCACAATGCGCGCACTCACACACAAAATGTACAGGCCCACTGTGAGAGAGAGCTTTGGCTTTTCCTATGAACTATTCCTCCTGTTAGTTAAAGGGAACAAGGCTCCATGCCAAGGCCAATAACGGCCGATGAGGTAGCGAGAAGGTGGATGGTGGCGCTAGTCAAAAGCGCAATTGTTCTTGCAGATGGGCAGCTAATGGCTTTGATGCTTGGGGAAGAGGCCGGCGTTGCTCCGACCCAGAAAAAGAGGGTCTAATATAAGCAGAATTGTACTGGACATTGCGACCGAAATGTGTACAATTTAATAAGAATTACCTGTAATGCTGAAGAGGGTGAATGCATCAAACCAGAAAATGATCCCCCAGCGGTAGGAGAAAAGCGAAAAAAAAAGATCACAGATGGTATGGCATAGATTCCGTGTTATTCCCATTGTACATCACTTCAGGAGAACAGACAGCAGCAAGCCAGGAATTGGGGTGTCATCTAGGGCATCCACACACTGACAGATGTATATCACTGAAGGAAAACTGGGGGCTGAGACACACTATCAGAACAGGCAGTGTTTTCACAGCTGGACACATACATATGCATACTCTGAAAGCCAACAGACTGCCCATATATGTTATGTCAAAAGCCTTTTCTACTGCACACATCACCGCCATAGTGGTCTTTAAGCACCAAGCATTGTCTTATAGAGGCAGAGTGAAACTCCACCCATAGTAACTGCCAGTGCATGGTCTGTGTGGTGAAAAAGGAAACTGGGAACTAATTCGATTGTTCTCTATTTGCATTTCAATCTAAAATGATTGGTGGTGATTTAAGGGAACAAAAACAAGACCTACTTTTGTTAAAGTGCCAAATTAGAGGGTACTATTATATAGTTATCCATTTTGATACATGTTTAATATAGCATGAACGTTATTCTGTCTTGCATATGGAGATGGTTATTGGCCTCCAATCAGAAAGTTCAGAGTGCAGTCCATAACTGCTGATATTAGCTGCATTCTTAACCTTCTGGCTTTACAAATAAACAGGAAAAAGCACAATGCAATTTCCAGGCAAGATTTCTTTTCAACTCTCTCTTAGCAGAGCTTTCTTTTGCTACAAAATCCCATTTAACACAACAAAGAAGAAGCAAACACATGGGAATAAAATGTCACTTTCTAAGAGAAATCTTTTACTTTTACATGACACCTAAGGCAGCCTCATGTTAAACCTGCTCCGGTATAACCTTATTTGCAATTTAAATGCTTAGGTTATGAAGACAACCTTATTTAAATGCTCCAAAATAAAACACATTTACTCTACTAACTCAGTACGTGTATTTGCTTTACTTAGTATCAAAGTAAGGTTTTTACTTCACCACAAAAACTCCAAAACGTGTATTGCTGTTACTGCTATGCGCTTGTAGCCATATAGATCTGTAATTCTCTGCAGACAGCCGTGCATCACAATTAGCTGATCTTCCTAGTGCATGGGAGATAGGACACACCACTTACCTTCGTCTTTGCAGTGTCTCTTCCAGGACACTCAATAACTCATCACCAGCACACTGGAGAAGGCTCTGCTTCTTCACACTGGCCTTAATGCACTTCCCAAGTTTGAAAGCTGCTTGGGCGTACATTCATCAGTTTAGAATCGGTACATTGAGTATCCTAGAATCAGTTAATATTAGCTATTACCACATGGTGCCCTTCATCACGCCCACTTCCACCAATCACAATCTTTGGAACGCAGTCTAATAACTGCTGATATAGACTACATTGCAAGCATTCTGAATCCGGGCCCGAGCAGACACATTCAAGAGCCGCCTGCTACATTACAGCAAGTAGAAAACAGAGACTCCCCTTTATTAGAAACCTGTTTCTGGGTCACAGATGCAGGTAGTATCCAGGGTCGGACTGGGCCATAAAATGGTCTCAGGCACCAATGAAAACGTGGACCACACTTCCAAATGGCCATTCATTCCTTGTCCGACACTGAAGGGAAAGGAGGAGAGAACAGAGAGTTAGCAGTCAAAAGAGTGGAGAAGCAAGAGGGGAGAGTGAATACAATTGCAGAAGTCAGTAGTAACACATAATGTTGCAAGCCAGGATACAAGATGAAGATGGGAACAGCATGATTCAGGGCCACCATGAGTACAAGATGCAAAAAGAAGTTCAGCATGAGAGTTGAGAAAGGGTGACGCACCATGAATGAATGAAGTCCATAAAAGTAAAATCCAGCATTGTCCACAAGACGGTGATGGTGAAACCAGAATGTATCAGGACATACTCCTGCAGAAATAGGCTTGATTGGGGTGAGGGGGGAGCAGGGTAGAAGAATCAAGCAAAACAGGCAACACCTGTGTGCGAGAATGGGGGGCACAAGGGAACATCACGAGGGGACCAGAGGGAGTAACACATGTTGGTGCATGCCTACCTGCTGTCTGAGCAGGGGGTCGGGCCCTGGGTCCTCCTGGTCCAAACAGGTCCAAACAGGAATTCCCCTTTTCTTCATCTGCCCTTCGCTTAGGACGCCCGGGCGATACACGCCCTTGATCTAATAGTTAGGAGCAGGAAGGAAGAGGCAGGGCTAAGAAGGTGGGTGGTGCTTGCTAAGTGGTGAAAAAGAGCGGCAAACAGGAAGGCACCAGGTGGGCGTGGCTTGCTAAGTGGTGAAAAAGAGCAGCAAACAGGAAGGCACCAGGTGGGCGGGGCTTAGGCCAAGTGACCTAGATCCACTTGCACCTGCTCCCCATCTGCAAAGGAAAAGAGGCTGGAGGGCACCTTAAGTAAGGAAAAAGAGCGGCAAACAGGAAGGCACCAGGTGGGCAGGGCTTGCTAAGTGGTGAAAAAGAGCGGCAGGCAGGAAGACACCACGTGGGCGGGGCTTAGGCCAGGTGACCTAGATCCACTTGCACCTGCTCCCCATCTGCAAAGGAAAAGAGGCTGGAGGGCTCCTTAAGTAGGGATATGGAGCGGCAAACAGGAAGGCACCAGGTGGGCGGGGCTTGCTAAGTGGTGAAAAAGAGCGGCAAACAGGAAGGCACCAGGTGGGCGGGGCTTGCTAAGTGGTGAAAAAGAGCGGCAAACAGGAAGGCACCAGGTGGGCAGGGCTTGCTAAGTGGTGAAAAAGAGCGGCAAACAGGAAGGCACCAGGTGGGCGGGGCTTAGGCCAGGTGACCTAGATCCACTTGCACCAGCTCCCCATCTGCAAAGGAAAAGAGGCTGGAGGGCTCCTCAAGTAGGGAAAAAGAGCGGCAAACATAAAGGCACCAGGTGGGCGGGGCTTGCTAAGTGGTGAAAAAGAGCAGCAAACAGGAAGGCACCAGGTGGGCGGGCTTGCTAAGTGGTGAAAAAGAGCGGCAAACAGGAAGGCACTAGGTGTGCGGGGCTTAGGCCAGGTGAAATAGATCCACTTGCACCTGCTCCAAATTTGCAAAGGAAAAGAGGCTGGGGGGGCTCCTTAAGTAGGGAAAAGGAGCGGCAAACAGGAAGGCACCAGGTGGGCAGGGCTTGCTAAGTGGTGAAAAAGAGCGGCAAATAGGAAGGCACCAGGTGGGCGGGGCTTGCTAAGTGGTGAAAAAGAGCGGCAAACAGGAAGGCACCAGGTGGGCGGGGCTTGCTAAGTGGTGAAAAAGAGCAGCAAACAGGAAGGCACCAGGTGGGCAGGGCTTGCTAAGTGGTGAAAAAGAGCGGCAAACAGGAAGGCACCAGGTGGGCGGGGCTTAGGCCAGGTGACCTAGATCCACTTGCACCTGCTCCCCATCTGCAAAGGAAAAGAGGCTGGAGGGCTCCTTAAGCAGGGAAAAGAAGCGGCAAACAGGAAGGTACCAGGTGGGAGGGGCTTGCTAAGTGGTGAAAAAGAGCAGCAAACAGAAGGCACTATGTCTAAAACATGAATATTAGAAGGCTTAGAAGCCGGAGTAATCCTGCATGGAGACCTATGTAAAAAAAACGAATATGATTATTGCCATCGAAGCATCTGCTTGGGAGCGTTTTGATTTAGGTCACGAGTCTTGTGTAACACATGCGTTGTAGCTAGAGGAACTCCTTACTCCCTGCAAAGTCAGCTTGGCCTTCACCTCTTGTCTTTCCCAGGGTGAGGAGGGCGAGGCCGGCTTACCGGGTGCAGCAGGCCTGCCTGGACCTGCAGGTGCAAAGGTAAGCCCAAAGCTAACCCCTTTACCCTGTCCCCTGCACCCCTTCCGCCGCCTGCCTGCCTGCTCGAAAAAGTGTCCTTCTTATAGAATGCAAGTGTCGAAGGAATGGTGCGCACTTTGTAAATTAACCCTTGCAACCCGTAACTTCTCGGATAATTTAAACGCGCATGGGCTGGAGTTACAAAAGCGTTTTTCAAAGGGAAAACCACACTGAGAAACGCTTTGCAAGTAAGGCCCTCGTGCATGCCCTAGCCTTATAGTGTGTTTGATGAATGCACGCAGTTAACATAGTTCTCTTCGATGCTTTGCCAAAAAAAGGTTGAATTTATAGACCACGCCTGTCTTTTCTCGTTCAGCCCTTATTCTGCATGCTTTTAACATGATTCCCTAAATTGCAACTTTCCCAGTGTAGGCGCTCACACCTTTCTTGCCAGGTTTTGGATTTTCTTGTTTCTTGTGTTTGCTTTGTATGCACTTAAAGAGAGCGGGCGATGCACTTATCAGAAAGCCGGAGAAAGTGCTGTGCGGCCCAGTTAAAAGTAGCTCAACCCTGCAAAATTGCCACTCGTCCCCATGAAAAATAGTAACACTCTTTGAGAAGCTCTGGGTTCTTGTCCATTTAAATTGCTGTTCCCAACACGCCGCAAACTTTAGGGTTTGCACCAAAATTCCTGCTGCATTTTTAGCCCCACTGGATCATTTTTACTATAAAATACCTCCATTTTCAATTTGGAGAGGACCGAGCCCGTGTATGAGGCCCCTATGATTTTGTTTTTTGGTTCTGACGCCCACTTTTAATTAATAGGTGTTGCAGTTTAAGGGTCTGTTCTGCAGCCGAGATGTCCTGCAGTAGCATTCTAATGAAAGGCTCTGTCATGCATGTTGCTGTTCTGCCCCAAAATGCAAAGGATAGGGTCCTGATGGCTTCCTCTTGGCTCCATGCAACATGGCTTTATATTGCGTCAAGGGGACATTGATGAATGCGCCGCCCACAGTCTGCATTAGCTCTCAAGTTCCGTAAGCTACATTACTGGAATTGTGGAAAGGGCGTGCAATGCCGCCTACTGCTCAGCATGATGGGAAAGGAGCTTGTCAATATTGACGATGCTGGTCTTCCTGTCCCCCATCTGCCAATCAAATGTATGCTTGCACCCAAGTGGCTTCTTGGCCCCTTCTTGGCCGCCACCATTCTGCATTTTATCACACACACACACACCAAAGGTCCCCTGTCACACACATATTTTTCCCTGAGAAACATCGAGTTGTTGGCACGGTGCGGTGTGTCTTTGCACTGGATCCGGCCGGGTTTTGTGTATAGTGCCATTCTGATGAGATATCCTACACAGTGATGGATGATGTCCTGCTTCCCAATCCACCTGCATGTGTCGCCATTCAGATTCAGGATGCAATTACAAACTAAGGGCCCGATTCATGGAATATTTGCTGGGTTCAAAGTGACTGTGCACTGCTGAAAAGTGACTCTGCACTGCCGACACAAACCCTGATTCACAGAACCGTGCAAAGTAGTGTATTTTTGCTGTGCAAAGTCTGGGAAAAGTAATTTTGTACTGAAAAAATTACTATGCGCTGACTTTGCCCGGACTTTGCACAGCAAAAATACACTTTGCACAGTTCCATGAATCAGGGTTTGTGTCGGCAGTGCAAAGTCACTTTTCAGCAGTGCAAATTCACTTTGAACTTGGCAAATATTCCATGAATCAGGCCCTAAGAGTCTTTAGAATTAAAATGTGTAGCTTAAATGTGATTTTCACTAACTGCAGCACGTTCATTTGGCGACTGCTTTGCTCCTCACTTATGCCAGATGTTTCTGCTTTGCTTTGTGGCATGCCCCGTACTTCTACTTAAAACTGTTTCCTTCCTCTATTTCTTTTCTGCCTTTCTGCACATACAGGGAGAGAAGGGGGATCCTGGCCTGAAGGTATGCGCTTGTGTGCCTATTTTTAGGTATTGTGTTATTTTAGGTTGTGTACTTTGACTGCGAGAGGGGTGGCTGACATCTACCTTGACTTGTAAGTCCTAAATATTGAGGTTGCAAGACCCCGACTCATCACAAAGATTTAGTACATCTCATCACTTGCCTATAAGACCTGAAGGCCTGACCCAATTACACCGTTGCTGCCCTTTGGGAAGAACACATTACTGCTGTGTCGCTCTCTCGGGCAAACACATACACATTTTATTGGACTAACTGAAAATATTATGCCGGGGTGGCGCAATGTATCAGCAATCGGTCACACCCATCTTCATCAGATGGTGAAACGCCCAAGTGTTCTCATGAAGTAGAGCGCTCGCTTTGACATCCGCGCAGAACCTGCCGACACAGGTTCCAATCCCAGCAGGACCAAACTCAGCCTTTCACCTTCCGAGGTCGATAAATGAGCACCACACACCGTGGGTATATAAGCAGCACTCAGATGTCTTTTGTAGCGCTATATAAATGCAAATTATTATTATTATTATGAAGCTCTATGTGACTTCGAAAGCTAATGCATTATTCCATCTCAGCATGATATTTTCAGTTAGTCCAATAAACACGTATAAAAATTCGAGCTTGTGTGCTTTTTCAAAAACTAAACTAACACAGCGACAAAATGTTTTTGCACAATAGAGTCAAATTGATTTGTGTATTTTATATATGGGCATAACAAGTAAAACTAAGGAGCCAGACAGTGTCAGAAGCAGATTTTTGCTCCCATGAGCCATTCTCAGGGCATATTACAGATCTTCTCAGGGTGGTAGAAACCCACGGAAAAAAACACTTGCATATGTCTGGAAGTGCTGGGGATCGATTTTAAGTAATTATCAGCAAAATAAATCAGTTAATCACAAGCAACCTTCTGGGTGAGAGGCCCTGAAGCAAGTCTGTCAAATTAGCTACGGGTTTGGGGATCTTATATTTGCAACTTTCCTGCAAGATCCATGTTATTCCGTAAGTCATGCATACACTTTAGAGTCTTGCATTTAAAAAGCAGGATATTCTGATGGTTTCCTGCTGTTGTGAAGTTCTGTCCCTAAATAGCAGGTTTTTGGAAAGCATAGTGCTTCTGCTTTACTCATGCCAACATGAAGACTGTTGGATGCAAGGCTTTGAATAAATCATAACCCTTGCAATTGCTTTGATGCAACTCTCCAAACGATCATTTTTCAGCCTGCTGTGCCATTATGGTGTGTACCCCTTCTATATTAATGCAACTCAGGCTTGGCCCCACCCCAAGAGAGGCAGTCAATCTGTAGCTGCTACATCACTTCCCTTCTGCACCAGGACTCATACAGCCCCAGGACGGTTTTGGCCACACTGGTATCCTTAGGGCAATCTTGCTTGGGATATGGGATACATGGTGCAACAGTCTCAGGACCCACATTTCAGCCCTGCACTATTTACCCTGGGCGAATAGGTCAGAAGCTGTCCTGCCACTTAGTGTATGCACACTTCATGTGTCACTCAAGAAAAGACACTGACTGTTACCCAGCATCGACTCTATCTGCAGGCTTTCAGTGTCCCAGGTCAATGAGTTTGCATTGCCCCAGTGGCTCCACATCAGAGCCTGCTTGAATGCAATTCGAGTTCATATCTTGTATGGCAGGGAATTGAGGGAAAAGCTCAGAACACTAGCTTATAGGGTGATCGGATATGGGTTGATTAACTTCCTTTTGCAGATGATCCAAAGATAACATTTGTTTAATGTGCAGAAATTCTACGCAAGCTGAATGCGATTCAAATCCTCTCCTATATTTATAATTCTCTTTGGATGTCTGTGATTGGGAACTGAGCGTGTTGTTGGAGATATTTATGCAGCCACCATTGATGCAGGGAATTCGTTCCCTCCCCAATCAAAAATGCCACACCAATATTCCTTTTCGGTTCAATCTAGTCCATGACCCATATAGTACCACATAGGTCCCTCACCCTTGTGCCACAGATAAGTCAAGAAGCACACCGGTGTATAGAAAAGAATACACATTAATGAATGGGAAAATTAATATGTGTCCGAAATCACAGATCACACCACCTCACTCTGTGGCCCAAATGCTTTTTTCCCCCCTAAGAATCATTCTTTTCCCAAATTGAAAACACTAGTTAGTTCAGGATAACAGAGATCCTAAACTCTTTAGTCACACAACATGTACAGTCAAAACACTTTGCCTGAGGATCACTTTGAATAGCATGTAGCACCTTGAAACATGACAAGATCATAAACTTGACACTCTATCTGAAGATTCATTTAAATAAGATGCAGCACTTTTCTATTGTCAAAAATAATTTCATACATGCAGCGCTCTGTCTTTTTAATCTCCCTCAGCACTTGGAAATGCTAGCAATCTTGTTTAACTAAATCACATGTAAAAATAATGTTTGACTGGCGCTGTGCTCTTAGCAATGCTGGCAATCTTATAGCAACGCAAACCTTTCAGAAAACACACTTTCTATTTGTAGTTGGAGACCTTTTTCTTTCACCACTATGCAAGGCAAAACCTCCCTTCTCCCAGGATCCACTTCCTTACTTTCAGTAGAAGCTATGCTTTTTAAATCAGTGACTCCACTCTGTTCAAATTTGGGAAGACACTGTTCTGTCCCGGCACACAAAACACAGGTATTCAATTGATCATTGGAGCCCTCTGCTTCAAAGCAGGGTTTGGGGATGTGGGAAGCAGTGTAGGATTTCGTTTTTAATGAACCCCTCCCTTTAGGGACTTTTTGGGGTTTGCAAAAAATACATAGGAGTACCTAATTACTTTACAGATGAAGGGCCTGATTTCCTATGGGATTGCACCATTATATAAACACTTCTGTGAATCAGGCCCTATATTTTTGTCCACACTGGGAGCTGTTAATTTCAAATGTCATAATCATCCCATGTAATTTGGCTAAGAGGATCTACTTTGTGTGCCCACCCATACAATAATGGGAACACTGTTCAATCAAACAGACCCCACCAGAATTGGTTTGGTTGGACGCTGCATCTAGATAGAAATGTGAATGCCAACATACACCAAACTTAGAATTCTGAACCTTAGTTTACGCTGCATCTAGATAGAAATGTGAATGCCAACATACACCAAACTTAGAATTCTGAACTTTAGCTTGCGCCGCATCTAGATGGAAATGTGATTGTTAGCATGTGCCACACTCAGGATTCTTAACCTTAGCTTGCGTCGCATCTAGATGGAAATGTGACTCTTAACATGCACCGCACCTAGTTGTATTCCCATAATTGCAAGGACAGCAATGCCAACTAACCAACCAACTAACAATTTCATCCCTCTGCATACACCTCTCAAACTCTAACCAAACACAACCACAAGCCTAAAACGCAGCAATCTGCACAAACTTCACAACGATGCAACAACAAAACAAACCACACATAGACTTACACAACAGCAAACGACGATTACCGACCATAAAACACGCCAAGCCCAGACAACGGACCCACCGGGTTGAGGCTGCCAACAGCACATCACTGCTCTCTTGCACTTTTCCAGCTTATTCCCACCAACCCACCCACTAACCACCCCCTCTCCTCCCCTTTTTCAGAGTCGCCAGAGCATCAGGGGTCCACTTCGGTAGTGATAGTGCGCGGTACAAATGTCCTTTAACATTAACATTAACATATCTGGGTTTGCACTCAGGAAAAAGGACATCAAGGCTCAGGTCATCTTTCAGGTACAGGACAGGGACCATCAGAATCCGAAATCAGTCATGGATATTCTCCAGGTTCAATCCCCCTATTTTGTCTCTTCTTGTTCATAGATCCCAGCCTCTCTCCCCTCTCCTGGGTTCCTCCAGCAATGTTATCATCAATTCCAACCCAGGTAGTTTCGTGCAGCCTCCCTGATCTCCAGTGTGTGTCTCCTTATAACAACTCAACCACACCCCCAAATGGATCTTAATTTTGAGATGCCAGCTTATTGGCTTTTGGTAGGGATTCAACAACTATTTTCCATTCCATCCCTTTACCCAAAGCTGACACTGTTTTCTTGCAATGGCCCATTCAGTTGCTAAGCCCAAATTTTGGGTGGGTTTAAGGCCAACCACCTGAATTTACAATTCTACACATCTCAATGTTGCACTTAAAAACTCTGACGTGGCAAATATTTTTAATTTACAGTTAAGCATAACAATATATATATACATATATATATGCCTGAAATGGTTTGCCCATGCCGGGACCTAATGAAATAAGTCCTTTGACTGCACAAAGTTGCATATGCGGACCAGAAGTTTTCTTGATTTATTCAGAAATTACACTAGTTATCAACCCAAAATGTCCATACAGATCTGATTTAATAAGCTATCATCTCACAAATCCTCTGCTTCATGACATTTCCTGGGAAGTCATAACCACATTTTAGGTTATCTTTGAGAGCAGCCCCCCACCCAACATAAATTTCTTCTTGGTCCCTGCTTTGGCTTCAAATTATGTTTTAGATAGATAGAAGATAGGGGGTAGGTCACTGTTCGAGTGTTATGAACAGAAACTGAAGCCATTTCTCCTGAACAGGAACTGATACCAATTCTCCTGAACAGAAACTGGTGATTTTACATGTTTCCATTTCTTTTACACAGGAGGCATTTTAGTGCTTGACCTCAAATCATATGCAGATTTCTCCTATGCCATGCCATCTTTAAATTATACTTTATATTAAACTAGCACAGGCAAAGGAGTTTCACTGATAAACAGCTCCTTTCAACCCCGCATGCAAATATCTTTATTCATCCATGCTGCTCTCTTTTTGTGAAAAGTGTCTTTCAGTATTTTTCACACTGTAATGAAAGGTAGGCCTCTGATTTTAGTTATTTGGCATTCAAACATATTGCACACTTAATGTTAGTTTCTTTCTCGCAGTTTCTTTTTAAAAAAAAGTTGTGACAAGCCACGCATTTCCTTAATCTATCCCTTCAAATGTACTTCTGCATTGGTATTTCCTTTTCCATGTTCCTGGCTTCAAGCTGCAGAATGCACACATTTTCCATTGTCTCTCTGTTTTATCAAGGGAACCATGTTTTCCTGTTTTGCAGTTTGAAAATGAATCACTGGCCTTTCAGTATGCCAGTCAAAATTGTGCTTTCACATTTCTAAGAGAGTATTTCTGCATTTTTAGGCCCATTTAATTTGATTTCTCTGGAAACAACATTTTGATGTAGCATTTAGGAATGAAATGACGCCCCTTTCAGTTTGGCAGTCATCTCTGTGTGTTTTCAATGCTCTGCATTCTAGGCCCAACATAGCCAAATGCATTTTCCTTTTCGTCTGGGGTCTGTATTTGAACCCCACAGTAGTCGATGACATCTCCAGACCTTTAAGTTGTTATAGTAGAGGGAGTGGGGGAAACACATCATTATATTCTAGAATGCCTTATCATACATTCCCCTCATTTAATTTAATCTCTCTGTCCTCCAACATTGATGAGGGAGGTACTCCATTTAATTTTTGCCCCCCCTTAACAATACATTTCCCTAGATGGACACGCACAAAGAGTACAATTACTGCCTTCCATGGGATCATCAGGTGGAGAGGTGTTGGGCATGCAAGCTCTTTGAGACAAAAACACTTAAAGATCATTGTTCAGAGCATTGGGCCACCTATGCAATGCAGGCTGAGACATATGTCGAACCTTCCACAGTCACAGAAAACCTCGAGGCCGACCAGGAAAGCATTGGGTTTGACAGCAAAACCGAAGAGCCTGCCATTGACAAAGCTTTGGGTACACATCAGCCTGTCACCAGCCTCAAAGGTCAGGTATCAGGTTGAGCTACTGAGACTACACCTGGTGACAAGAAAGCTACACATATAAAGCAGAAACTACACTTCCACAAGAGCTGTACAAAATTGGCGGTCAAGGTATCAACTCTAGGTAGGTCAAAACACAACAAAACCCAGACTATGCTGTTTCAGCATCTGCACTGAAACACAAATCGGAACGAAGAAGCCCAGTTTCGAGTGTTAACCTCTGAGGCCTCGAAGCATACTTCAGAGGCCTCGAAGCACACATCATAGGTCTTGAAGCATACATCTTCTGCACTGACTAAAGGGGGTCCAAAAGGACACATTCACATGAAAAGAATTAGGCCTTGCTGAGGGTTTCTTATTAGATGCCCTAAAGAGAAAGAGTGTGCCACAGCACTCAAAATCTGTACAGGAGGGCATTATTTTCCTAACTAAATCCTGCCCAAGCACATGGACTTATGAGAGGTTTAAAAAAACAATGGACACAATGTTGGTGATCATGAAGTTTCTCGAAAATCACATAATTAAGAGACAAAGCATTGTTACTGAGGATAGAGTCCCACTTAAAAAAGCTAAGTCTCTCACCTTGCCTGTAGGGGAGTAGCTCTTTGATTTAGAGAACTGCACAGATGAGGAAAAAAGCACCTTAGAGGATGAACAGGATATTGAACCTGAAGAGAATCATTTGCCTTCTACAAATATTACTGATCCCCCAATTCCGTTATCCCCATCAGATGATCAAGTCCTATCCAATGATCATTTAAAAAGGGATGCAGATTTTTAAAAAATATAAACACACAAATCTGAGGAGGACACATTTTATTGAGGAAATCTAAAAGGAGAAGAAACAAAATGCGCCAGTATATTCCCCTGTTAGAGTCGCTAAAAGGAGAATAACACCATCCCTTGTCAACTCAACTCCTACAAAAGTGGTTAACCTCTGTATCGAGAAGGGGGTTTAGCCTGCGCCAGGAGGCCTGCTGTTTGTAAGAGGTCACCATACGACAAACGTAATGGTTGTGACTATAACTCACAAACGGGCTGGGACACCATTGGAATCTACTAAGTACCCACTTGATAAGGCGAGCAAAAGGATTTCTGTTCTAGTGAGAAAGGTGGCTACCTCAGCCACATATGAAACACTCGCTCATAATCCAGCCCATTATAATAGAGCCCAATAGGACCAGATGGATTATCCAGTTAAGAAGATCCAAGAACCACTTAGATCCCTGTTGCTTAAGCTCTTAAAAGAGGGGAAGCAATCCACTAATGTGGTTATCAAAAATGCCCTTGAATGGATAGAGACTGCAGGTAGATCAATTGTGCTGGGACCCGTTATTAAAATACACACTTGGCTGCAACGGTCGGGTTTCACGACCCAAGACAGAAACTACTCTCCTTGACATGCCAGTGGAGGTGAATCTACTGGCAAAGCAGTTGCTGAAGCTTTGGAAAAAGCCAAAAAAGAACACAAAACCATCAAGACTTTAGGGCAGATTGCAGGCAAACCCTATCAACAGAGAGATTTTCCCACCTATAGAAGTGGTTTCCGTTCCCAAAGGTTCCCCTGGGCAACATCTCAGTCCACATATACATTTGTATTCAGCTATGGTACAGAATCCAATGCCACCCTCCAAATGGGGAAGGAAATATATTTAAAAAAGTAAAAAAATGCAGATTTTCTGAATTACTGGATGCTGTATTTTAAAAAAAAATCTCTGTTTCTGCTGTAGCAGTTGTATTCTCATAAAGTAGGTGACTACTGGTATTACGACATGCAGTAACGCTAATTACTGCATCCGGTAATGCCAGTGACTGAGGGGATCTCATAATGAGGTACAGAATAGTGTTCTATTCACCCCCATCTCCTCCACCCCCATCCATTCCTCTGGAGATACCATTCCCTCTTAGTAGTCGTTTTTTATGCTTTACATATTTCAGTGTTACTCTATGCATTTCATGTTTGTATGGTATATTTTTTGGGACATTTTATAGTTTATAACTGCCATTTCATGGCAACATGTGGACTGACTTGATAAAAACGCCTCTCCGAAACCTACACAGAGCATTCATTTGAGCAGACTGTCATGAGAAAGCTGTGGCTGATGGTTTTAATTTGTTGTGGGACTGCAGCACAGCTGTGATTGTGCTTACCCGTTGGCCAGCTTGCCCATCCAATAACAACAGATGACTCAGACAAGATGTTGCTCAAATGTTCATATTTATTTTCATTGACTTGTAGTACAGTGTTACTTTATTTTGCATTCTCCTTCTCGGATCATCATCACAATGATGTGCCTTCAGAAATTAACTTTTTTGTTGTTGTCAAGGGTTTATAGTGAAAATGTCGAAAAACATTTTGTCGAAAGTCAAAATGTCGAAAACATAATGTCGAAAAAAAAATGTGAATGTCTTTTTTTCTTTGTTTTTTGTTCGAAATGGCGAGGTTCCTCCACCAACCCCCACTTTTTTATTTTTATTTTCTGTTTTAACCTTTTTTTTACTTGCAGAACCCAAAAAAAAACATGTAAATAAAAAAATAAAGCATTAAAAAAAAAACATTTCGACATTTTTTCGACATTTTTGTAATTCGACCAAATGTTTTCGACATTATAACGGCACACCGTTGTCAAGGTATAACTTAAGAAACCAAAACAACAGCCTACCTTCATACCAATATAAAGACCTTGTTTTTGTATTTCTTTGGTGTTTCATAAAGCTTTGTATGTCAATCTCAGACACCTTATCATGCTCGCGGCTCAGCTGTATTCCTTGGTGCTATATTTCATGCAGGAAGCAACGTACCATCCTGCTCTGCCATTGATATTGCAGCCAGTGCCATGGGAGTTCTGACAGCAAGCGGGCACGGGTTCTCTCTAAAGCCTATTGTGGGAAATTGCCACCTGGCAAGGGTGTAGAAGCCCTGGATTTATATTTGCATTAATTAATAAAATGATGTGGGTAATTCCATCTCATAAAGACTCACCTGCTAACTAGGTCCCCCTCTCATAATCTCCAGGCCAAAAACATACTGTACACCTGTGTCCTGCGGAATCAGCAGCCTGATTAGCAGTGCGGGTTCTCGCACCCACAGAGCAAGTTCAGGTCAAAGGTGCCCTCTTGACAGCTGCAGAGACAACCAGGTCCCTGCAGCACATGAGTTACATTTAAGATATGCACCCCTGTTCCAAAAATGGCATAACTATGAGAGTTGCTATCTTGGTGGCACGTTAAACTGTAAATATAAGCCACACCTGTGAGCCCAGCTTATCTATGGAAGTGGTATGTGTAACAAACCGCCCCCCCCCCTTTTTTCTGCTGCTCTCTGCAAATTTGAAGCCCTGGGGGATGCCTCTCTTTGATCCTTTCTGAGGGCAGGTAACACCCATTTCCAGGGAGATGAGACAACCGCTCCACAGGGAGCTGTCTTGGGAACAGGAATCAAAGGGCACACTCGTTATAAAAGGTCTATGCCCTCACCAGTGTGCTGCATATCAAAAGGGTCTTTGATGCTATTGAGAAGGGAAGGGGGTGGGTTAGTATAGACAGAGGGATCTCAGAGCAGCTGGAGGAAGGTTCTGCCATTGTCTTTTCTCTCTTTATCTCTCTTCCTTCCTGTCCCTTCCACTCCCTTTAACACAACGCACTTTGAGAGTGATGTCAGGAGGCAAAGTCCAGCTGGTCTAAGAACAGGGATTGAACAGCAGGCTTGCTTTGGTTCGATCAGCTGTAGACATTTGCCTTTAAAAGAAGGGGGTCTCCCACTCTCTCTTTGAACCATCTCTGGACTTCAACTCTTGAGGAAGATTTTGTGTGGGCCCTATTGGGAGAGCAGCCCTTTCCAAAGTCCTTCAATTGTGAAGTGAAGACAGCCAGTCCAAGGCAGAGGCAAGCTCTGCTCACCAACCATCCCCAGGGCCCTTTGGGGCTCACCTTCTTCTAAAGGAAGACCTGCCTCTCTGCCAGTCACACTGGTACCCAGGAACTCACCTTCTGAAGGATCCCTGCAGTTGTCTGACAGCCTCCCCCATGTTTGGGAGCCAGAGAAAAGGACTACTCTTTCCCCTGAAACGCTGGAGTGGGACTCACAGCTCCGGAGAGCCAAGACAGCCAGGATTTCGGCACTTTCGCTGACGGACTGTTGCAAGCCATGATTTGTGCGCAGTCACTACAGTTCTAACCAACAGGACCCTCTGGAGCTGCCTTTGGCACTCGACAACCTTTAAACTGCAATACTGCATGTATGAAGAGGTTTGCTGCTGCACCGCGCCAGCTGAACTGTTTCATTGCCTCGGCTCGAACAAAGAAGCATTGCTCCACCTGTAATGCTCAAGCCACTGTTTGAACCGCCAGCCTTTTCATCGCTGATACAGTTGACAAAGAAACCCTGGTGTTCTTCCCGTATCGAGACTTTGGAGAACCAAATCGAACTGACTCACCTTGCGCATCCAAACATCAGCCGTCCGCTATCTAACCTCGACCAGTGAATGAAACCCAGTGATCTACCCGACTTGCATCGCTCGAATAACGATTTGGACCACAGCAGCCTTCAGTTGGACCCCAACTTGACACTTTTTTGCCACCTGCTACCATGACTACCACATTCAAGACTGAATTGAACCATCACCGCAGCGCCGAGAAGCCTGGTTCACTGCAGTCGAATGAACTGCCAAGACACAGCAAAGGTAGTATTGACTGATAACTGCCCACTAGTCCATTTTGGGACATAGAGATTAGCTTGGTGACTTTAATTCATTTTTTGCTACAAGAACACATTCTTTTCAAATAACATTGTGTTTTTATGGTTTTTTCTTCCCCTATTTCATTAGCTGGTGTGCTACATCGTGCTGTCCTGCTTATTCTGTGTTCTTTCTACAGGGGCAGGCTTTTGTAGTGTTTTCGATTTAGTTACTGTTGCACATGGTATGTTTAAATAAAGTATATATCTTTTTATAGAGCCTTGATTGGGCATTCCTTTATTTTGGAATGTTGTACTTTACTGTTTGGGATGCTACCATTTCACATTCACACCCCTCTTGAGAGTATAGCTGTCCCTTGGGCCACGTTACCACAAAATGCAAAGGAGGTGTGTCTCTTAACCGGGCCGGTTTTCCCTTTGTGATTGGGACAATCCTTGGTTTGTAGAAGTCTGAGGGCTAAGTAGGCGCATTAGCCTCTACTCATCCTTGTACTTCTGCAGGGCAGAAGCCAATTTTTCACCCCAATATCACTAGCTCAATACAACCCCTGCTCATTAGTGGCCAACAGTCATGAACTTGTGGCATGTTTGGTTTCCTATGCAAAATGATTGCATGGTGTCATTCTATTTCTCCTTGGATAAGCCTCCATATCGAAAACAAAACCATAAAATTGGGACCTTTTTGATACACTTTTTATCATTCTCTCCAGAGTCCATTGATAGAATGAGCACAGAACCAGAAATCCTCTCCCATTTGCGGAAACAGTATTCAATCTACCGGTGGGCAGTAGCAGGAAATGTGCCTAGTTATCTAGGCCGTCAGCTTCCAATGCTCTGCATTTCACAAGCGCCAAGAAGCCATTAGGATACAGTAGAAACACATGACCTGAGTGGAGGCTCCCACTCCGATCTCCAGCCATATGAAGATAATGCCACATTAATTGAAGGTGGTCAGTCGTGGTCTGGGATGAGCCAGGTATTAGTGGCCTTATGTGAGGTGCTCATGAAACTGCACCCAGCAAGGCCTCAGCGATAGTTGAAAAACATCTGCTAGGCACGAGCGTGAGAAAAAGATTGGATGTTGGATAGCCTGTAAAAGTCTTATGAAAAAAACATCAAACAACAGAACTGACAACATTTTGGAGAAAAGTTGAAAACGTGCAGGGTGTGTTCTAAGTACACACTGTCAGAGTTTAGAGCACTAGGATCATTGTGTTGTCGCGCTGATCAGAGTTCTTAGAAGTATACGTTATGCTGCCAATTTGAAGTTTCTAAGTACACACTGCACTGCATCACACTGCATCATTAGTTTTGGCTCACGCTCCACTGCCACTACCACGATCAGTGGCAAATTCAGCCTGGTCTGTAATCTGGTTATATGAATATGGTTTAAAAACACAATTTCTGTAAAAACAGCTCTCTGAAAGGTAATTGATTTTTTACAGTCATTCAAATGCCCCTTGTCTAAATTATTGTCCAATTCGAGGGATTTAGGACAGGCAACCGGAAATAATTGGTGTCTGAAAGGTAATGGGTTGTCTCTAACAATTAGCTCCTGCTATATAAAACCGACTTAGCCGATTGTGCTTCCAGTCACTTGATATCCAAGCAACACAGCATCCCAGCACAGGGCCATGAATTTAATCTGCGGGAGTGCGTGGAGCCTACAATGATTTCTTATGGAAATTCAGGACGGACATAGACGCCTTTAGCACTTAAAATCCCTTTGCAAAGCTCCCAGATGAGGAAAAGGTACTGAATCGATAAAAGCGCTTTGGAATACATACGGACAAAGTCAGTTCGATTAGTTCACTGGCTGGAAAAGTGAGCAGCCAAATCGCCCCGAGTGAAAATAGCTTTTGCAAACCCACACCAATCAGAGTCTGTTTTCATTAATTGCAGATTGTATCTTAATTTGTGGAGAGAGAAATAGTCTGCTTCATCAGATGTATAGATGTATTTTGAACTCCTACACGCAATTTTGTCGATGAAGGAAAAGTGACAGTATAGGCGCCTTACCTATCCAGTACATACATTGGAGAGTTTGTGCTCCGTGGGATGTCACCGTAACAGCAGTTTTTTTGTTTTTTAAAGATGCCAAAACAAAAAGTGGCATACTACTGTCATGCACTTCCAGTGAGAGTGACACATTGGGCCTCATTACGACCCTGGCGGAGTGGGTTTACGCCAGCGTTATTCGCGCCATGGAGCGTTTTCCGCCTGGTTTTTCCGGGCGGAGAAATCCATGGCGCTACGGGACCTTGTTGTTAATTACGCCACCGTATTTTACGGTGGCGTAATTAACGCCTTCCCCACTCCCATTATACCCTATGGGGCAAAAATGGGAATGGGGAAGGGTAAAATGGGGGATGGGGATTTACCGCTCCGCCAAGGTCGGAATGGGGCGGAAAATCCGCCAACCCCCATGGCGCTATCGGCAGCTTTCCGCCGTGCTCCATGGTGCATTTTGCACCGCGATTTCCGCCAGGGTCGTAATGAGGCCCATTGTCTTTCAAAACCTTCCATTCTTCGTCCCTGCCCCCACCTCGTCCCATTAAAGAAACAGAATTGAGTAAGACACGTTTTCACTTTTCTATAGACAGCTGTGTTCCGCCATCCATATATTTTTAGCATTACAACTTTTATATATTACAATGTTACACAAATCATCACAATACAATGCGATACCAGACTTTATATTTTTTTAAATCACTAAACTTGAATAAGCTACTACTGATCTTTACCTTATAATATTCAAGGCAAAACAAATGAGAAAGACTAAGGGCTTGATTCACAGAAGCGTTTTATAATGGTGAAATCCCATTGAAAAACGCTCTGTCAATAAGGGGCATATGTATAGACGAAGTGTCCCCTGGTTCGTTTGCTGCAGTTAGTGCCACATTGTTAGTTACTGTAGTCCATGTATGGGGTTACACTTTAGGGGAGTGAGGGGGGGAGGGTAGCAGAACCAGAGAGGCAGACAGTGAATGAATGGTAGTAACAGAGAGAATGTAAACAATAAAAGAAAGCGAGGGTAAAGTCAGGCAAAGAAAGAAGGGTGAGGGGGCAATAGAGAGTTTAACAGAGAGAGACAACGATAGAGCGAGAGAGGAAAGACAGTGCGAGGGAGGGCGCGCGTGAGAGGCAGGTGCGGAGGGTGAAAGAAAGGGAAAGCGAGCAATTGGGGGCCAAACGGAGAAGGCAAGAGACCAAGAAATAAGAGGACAGAGGTGGAAAGAGAGAGAGAGAAGGATGGCGAGAGGGAGAGTGAGAGGAGGAGAGTGAGGGAGAGGCAGAAAGAACTAAAAAGGAGCAGAAATGCACACCCTGCGTTGCTATGTGAGCGAGCGAGCGAGAGAGAGTCTAAACACCTATCCAAAAGAGAGCTCTAAGCCTTGTCTGGGCGCAGGCCAAGCGCGGCCTCCTTGAAAGTTGCTGTTATAATCACCTAATTCGACACTTCCGATCCAGGGATGATCAGAGGCAGGGTTCATATCGCACCATTAGAGCCTGGAAGCTCCAGAAAACGGAAGCCAAGGCAGTGGAAAGCCAGTGAGGGAGGGGGCAGTTTACAGGTGCAGGGCTTACATCTTCACAGCTTTAACAAGTATTGCAACTTCCAACAGAGGTCTTGCAGTGCCCCCTCGTGGCTTTCATAAAAAGTGAATCCTTCCAATCAATCCTATACACTAAAGAAAACCAGGAGCCGCCTTTAATTAGGTTTATCCTCGCATTCTGTGACAGTGCAACCGAGCAGCACATGATGCATTAAACAACTCCGTGAATGGGTATCCAAGCGCACGCTTGAAATATCCAGTATGCCAAATGAATACCGCATGATGTTTTTTTTTTTTTTTTTTTAAACAAAGGGTATAAAATCAACTGGGTCTTGGAGAGAAGATCCATTTTTTACGCTCATATTTATGTCTGCTAGCTTTCAAGGCCACATGGCTCACTTCCTCGGGCAGTAATCTGAGGAAGTGACCCATGTGGTGTGAGAAGGTCTAGAGTGAGATGTTTATGCGGCTGCAGGAGATCCATCGGAGCGGGAGGAGAGAGCAAGGTAAAGGGAGCAGCTGTTGCAGCAATTTCACGAAGGGGGCAAGCGAAGGAGGTGCAAGGTTGACGAAAACAAGGCAGCACAGGAGTGGAGGGGGAAGCGAGAAGGGTGCAGGGGAGAGAGTGCCTACGAAAAAGAGATTTACTTGCATAATGATGACAGCCAGGTGCAATGGCGGGGCATCAGAGACCACAGTGGACCAAGTGATACCCCATCAACATTCGAGAAGAGGAGGAGACAACACAAGGTGCCTAAAATACAGGCGAAAACACTCTGGCTCCCAGCGCTAGACATCTACAACACATACAATGTGAATGTTCAGGGCTCCTGATACACAAGTTCACACTACAAAAAGGCAACTGAATGCTATTCTAAGGCCATGCCAGACCGGGGCCATCTGCAGACATACATCCCTCCTAAGCCATTTGCAGCTCATCTACACTAAACTTGATTACTACAGCTTCTTCTAAAAGCATAAACATCACCCCAGTGGAAATCTATTCAAAAGCACAGACACCCGGGTGCTTGGATAGAGCATTCGCCACACGCTGGATCGGAATCCCACCCTCCATTAACTAGGGCTCCCCACCCCCTGCCTAGCTCTATGAGATGCACGCAGTGCTGCCATTTGAACGGATTTCCCCAGATTCGGAAACCGGACAGAATTCTGTCCCTGCATTCCAAATCTGGGGAAATGTGAAGCCTGCACTGTTCGGTTGTTCCTAGGGCTCGCGGATGAGCTTCCGCCCTCAGAAAAGCTACACAATGGGTTGTCTTCTTGTTTTACACTCAAGCATCTTAAAGTGCAATTAAGGTGAGATGGCTGCAGACACAGCAGCACGCATGTCATTGTAGGCTTATATAGTCATTTCTATATTTTCATGAAGGCCTATTTGGGGATCTCTGGTTGCTTCAAGAAATCTCTGTGAAGTGCAGCAGGGCTATTTTATTCTACCTCTGTGCTTTTCAGCTTTGACTCCCCCCCACAGTCCGAACCCCCATCTTCCCACCTCCCCCACCCCTAAATCCTCTGAGTGCAATCCCAGAGTAATTATTTCCCATTTCCAGCACTAGATGTGACCAATAGATTTACATCCTGAGGCTACTATGCTTGTCTGTAGTGTCTGCATCATAGCAGACTGGACAGGCACCGCTTAAACTCACCTGCGATGAAAGAGGGAGCACCACCAATTTGAGAACACTTTGCAGGTTACTCTCCTTCACAGTCCCGATGAAATAAATTATCGGCGATTAGATACGTGGTCGTGGTGACTAATCAACATGGAACCCAAACTTGCATGACACAGTCTACTAGATGGACATGTTTTTCAAGATGAAAAAAGGGGGCATGTCGCACTAAACAAAAAATGTAAATGAACAAATACTTTGTTTGCCCTCTTTGGGATGAGAAGCAACAGATAACAAGCTCCTGCTTTCCCTCTCCTGCTTTCTCACTCTGGCCATCCTCCTTGGGTCCTTTTCCTTTGTTTTCCTGTGAGGCAAAAAACCTTGGTGTCATCTTTGACTCCACTCTCTCCTTCTCTCCTCACATCACAGACTTTACCTAGAAGGCCGACTACCAGCTGCACCACCTCAGAGCTATTCTTCCTTTTCTCAGCCCAGAATCTCACTGTCTCCAGAGCTCTGGTTCTCCCTAGGCAGGACTACTGCAACAGCCTCTTTCTCAATCTGCCTTCCTTTACTCTTCGCCCTCTGCAACTAATCCAGAACAGGACTGCGATACTTGTCCTTGACCTCAAACCCAGGGACTGTATCTCTCCAGCCCTGAAATCTCTCCACTGGTTCCCGGTGGCTGCAAGGATCAAGTTCAAGACCCTCTGCATCGTCCACAAGACTTTCTGGGGCCAGGGCCTGCACTGCATCCAACTCTCTCTTCCAAAATACCTTCATTCTCAAGCCGTTCGCTCAGCCCTCTCTAACACTCTGAGGGTCATACGCTTCTCTAGGCAGAGAGTGGGGGGTAGATCTCTCTCCTCTGCAGGTGCCTCCCTTTGGAATGGCCTCCCCACCCCCCTCAAACTTGAAATGGACTACCGTAAATTCCGGAAGCAGCTCAAGACCTTTTTTTGCACCTCTGCTTTCTCTCTCTCTCTCCTCAGCTGACCTACCTGTCCTGCATTGACTGGTGGCCTGAATACCTTGAGGCTCACTGGGTACCAGCCTCCTCTGTGACCAGTCCCCCCGCACTCCCTGCAGGCCTACCCCGCACTTAGGGGCTGCAACGGCTGCATTTAGAGCAATGCTGCCCTGATTGCTCTTCCCTTCCCCTCTCCCTGGCACTTCCCCCTTCTCCCTCTCCCCTGCACTTTGTGTTGTCACACTTGCACCATCTGAATGGAACAAGGCCTAATAATGTTTGTTTTGTCCTCTCTCTGTCTTCCCTCCCTTCTCTTGTCACGCCTAGAAACAATCACACCCACAAATAGAGCATACATTACTTCCTTTGTGAAAAGATTGGAAGTTATTTTTATTGGGAATATGGAACAGTTGCATCATCATGGTGAGCGTGCCAATAATGGCTATGACCCAGGTGGCCTCTAAGGGGGGTCACTAGATTGACATGGGCAGAAGAAGTGCATAACATATAGTATTTAGGTATTAAGTAATTCAGTGATGCATTCAGGCTAAAGTCTGCATGGTCGATCTTCACGGCCCTCATGCACTCCTCCTTATTTTCATGTAGCTTTTGCGCCACCTAGTGGTTACTTCACAGTAGAAACTAAATCGCCACTTTTGACTCGTATAATCAAGGACTCTGTTTAATTTATTTTGTATACTTTTACAATCGATTGTAATATTGACAGCGGTCGCATTGATACATGAACGGTTTTTATGCTGACCGTTGCTTCAGCCCAAGCCTTTTGACACAGCAACATCATTTAATGTAAACATGTCTTGTCATGTCTTGTATAGCACGACTTCTGCCGTTTTGGAGGCTTAAAAAAACGCAACATTAGATGTAATTGTCACATGAGGAAAATGATGGTGCTGTCACGAGGTACACGAAGCCTCTGGCTTTCCGTTGAAAAAATGACATTACACTTTGAACTTTTTACTGCAATGAAGTGTTCTGCCCCATGTACTTCCCATCTAAAGGACACTCATGGAGATTGCCCCCGGGTGGTAGCGGTGTGTGGTATAAATCAACATAACATAACATGACTCGAATACCCAGCCAGCCTGTCGCTACTGAGCCGGAAGCTCCTTGGCACCTACTACACTGATGTCTCCGTAGAAATTGATATTGATATTGATATTTTATTTCTATTGCGCTCATACCCAAGTGTTTCAGAGCGCGACAAGGCAAGGGAGGGGAACAGCGGAGAACAAAACAGCGACCTTACTAGGCCCAGTGACATTGAGAACGCGCAAATGCATGGGAGAGGGGGAGGGGAAAAGTGCATGGAAGGGGGGAGAAGTGGAAAGTGCGAAGCAGAGGAGAAACAGATAAATAACAATAAATAAATAATAAAGGCAACAGTGGTAGTGCGGCCAGCAATTTGCAAGTGTTAGGTTTAAGGCAGCAGACATGGTAGGTCTGATAAGTGCAGGAAGAAAAAGGGGGGGGCTGTTTGGGTACAGATACAGACCCCAGTGCAAGGGGTGGCCAGGAGGCAGTGCCGGAGGATGGCAGGGTGAGCAGGTACCTGGGCCCGGAGGACAGAGGGTGGCCAGGTGCACTGTGCCAAGAGAGAACAGATCAGCAGGGGAGAGGGAGAGCGAAGGCAGAAGAAAAGAGGAAGGTCTTGAGGTGCTTCCGGAACCAGAGATGGTTCTCCTCAAGTTTTAGAGTGGCAGGGAGGCTGTTCCAGAGGGAGGCCCCAACCGAAGATAGAGATCTACTCCCAGAAATGAGAAATGTTAATGGTTATGCAGAAAGACATTATTGGTAATGTGTTTGTAAGTCTAGCAGTCAAAAGGCACCTGACCCGTTTGCACGCAACCGCAGTGTCCATTCTTTATAATCTCCCTGTTCGTCTGTAATGAGTGCCTTAAGTCGGGTGGGAAATCGAGGGGGTCTGGCGATTCCACGTCACCGCATTTTTATTTGGGAACATAGCCTAAATAGTGCTGGCCATGGTCTAGCAAATACCATTGAATTAAAAATATAATCCTTTAAATACAAGATTTCTGATTGCCTTTTATTTATATGAATATCCAAATTTGATTACCTGAGCTAAGGAAGCTTAAATAACACATTTTCCTGACATTTGCCAGAAATCTTGACAACGTCTGTTTTCTACCATTTGCCAGGCTGTTGCTCAAACACTACAAACTTACTGTGGCCCACTCTCTGTTCTTTGAACTGCTGCATCATAAATGCACACAGCTTCGGATATTTAGATTCTTCAAGTTTAAAATACTACCAATTTTAAGTTATTTTAAAAGAATTTCAATAATTTCACCTACAAACCGGAATCAGAGCTGACTTGTAGTTTACCTGTGACTAAAGGCAGCCAGGGTGAGGAAGGGGGGCGGGAGGGGCTCAGCAAAGCAAAAAACTAAAAACTGGGGCAGGGAGAAATCAAGTCAGCTCAGCGCTTGGCTTCTCTGGTGTGCACAGGGGAGCCCTGGCAATGCGCCAGCTCATGAAGTCTGCCGCGGATGCACCCCAGCTAGCCCCGTCCCACTTAAAGCCATGTCTGTAATGTGAACTTCATCCCTGTTAATCCTTATTACCACTGGTCTTGAACACATTATTGCATGTGTTCTTTTGATGAAGGACACTCTTAACACTATTTATTTATTTTATTCATTTATAAAGCGCGCAGCAGCCCAAGAGCATATACGCATACAGCAATATTCCCTTCCACAGTAGAACCCCTTTCGATGAGTTATCTAACTACCTGAAGTTGTATGTCCATGGAAGAATATTTTAACCAATTCAAAATCAGTTTAGACGATCACCAATATTAATAGAATTCTTTGCTCCTTTCCGCCATTGGAAAGAACTCACATCACATACAGCAAGGTGACATTTTAGGGTGCTGGGTGGAGAATATATGACACCAAAAACACTTTGAATTGTAAAATACACTAATACAATGGAAATAACAGGTGAGTAGTACTACCAAACCAATAGTATGCACATTGGGTGATCTCCTAGATATCACCTGCCCTTTATTTTTAAAACGGTTATAAGTGATTCAACTATAAAATAGAAAAGACTATATCTAGTCAGGCAAGTAATTCAAAAGCACTTATAAGTCAAGGTGAGTAATGGAAAACCAATGGAAAATGTTTCCGCTGCCTTATAAAATAAGGCCATTAATACTTAAAAAGCCCTTCCCTGATAAGGCGACTAGACCTAGCACCCTTAAGAGTCACACGTTACAAGCAGAAACCTTTTGTAGGGAGTCAGGGGGCTTTACATTTTAGAAACAAGTAGTGCAAAGCCAGCAGGTGTGTGCAATGTCCCAGTGATGAAAAAACAAAGTCAAATTCCCAATATTTGCCGTCCTCTGCCAATCTCACCACTCCAGAAGAACCCCAGGGGGGATCCATGGCCACCCGATCACGACCAGGGACAGGAGAGGTAGGGTGAGAACGTATTGCCTGTACAACCCTCAGGTGGGAGCAGTGACAAACCTTTACCTATTTGTGAGTAGTGGATCCAAATTGATGTATCCTGAGAGATGCTCTCCATAGATGTACCTTAAAATAACATAGGACGAAAAGATCGAATTGCAAAATGCTGAGGCCCACTGTGCTGCATTTTGCAATTTGATCTTGCCGTTTTTTTAAAAATGTCCCCTGCATTAACTTTCATGTATGCGGGGTACACCCTGCAGCCCCCGAAATTGAAAATACTGAAGTAGGAGTGCAGGGGACACCCCCACAACCCCCGCACACATACCTCAGTATTTTCAGATTCGTGATTTTATACATATGGCTAATGCAGGGAAACCATGTGTACGGTCTTCTGGATACGACCTTTTGGGTTGATACCCTCTCCTTGACATGACTGTGTCACAATCCAGTGCCAAGCCACACACCTTAACTTTGTCTCCTGTGAGTAAATAATACATAGATGGTGCCATAAATGGTCATGGGGGAATGTCTGCCTCGAAAGGACAAAAACTGCAAAGCCAAGACCACATCTGGATTTCTCTGAGAAATGTATATGTTGCACAAAACCCCCAGATAAAGAACTGGAAAGTTTTAATGTGGTGAACCATGGTGATTGGTTTTCCATCAAAAGCTTCAGAGGACTACCTTGTATTTTCAAACAGAGTGAGCACTTAGCTCCCAACCTACATATTTCAACATGTTGTCAGTATCCTGCAAGTTGGTGGGCAAACCATTCTATGATGGACAGTCCTGGAACTGATCCGGAGAGGAACCGAACGTAGATTGTGGGCAATCTCTGTTGCTGCATCTTGCAAAGGCCTGTCTGAAAGCGCTGCTCTGCCAACTAGGCCTCCTCGCCTCACATCCAGGTGGCACAGCCCTTGCATTTCTCAAGGTTCCCCGTTCCCATAGTACACCCCTCTGCTCATTCCTGCAGAGCTTTGACACAAAGTGGTGGGAGCACCAGAGCCCATGAGCAGTACTAATGAACAAAGCCAGAGGCCTGTTGTTACAAAAGCTAAGCAACAACAAGCATTTTTTAACTTATTGTGAGTCTGAGCAGTCCAAGCCTTACCTAAACTCCTACAGCTGGGTACGGATGGAACCTTCAAAGTACCACAAACATACTATGGGCAAAGGGCACAGCTGCACCCTATCTTCAGCGATTTGTCATCTCTCCAGATGAGCACCGTCTCCTGTGGATCTTTGTGATGTATTGCTACCTGCGAAGGTGTGGAAGCTCTGGCTTTAACATGTTTCATTAATATAAAATGATGGAGGTCATTATGTTCTGAAAGCGAGGTCTGCCAATCAGAACCCCACTCTTCAAAATTCTGCATGCTAAAATTATAGTGCATACTGGTGCCTCACTCTAACTAGTCTATTGAAAATTACAGTTATGCTGTGGCACAGAGCAAGTTCAAAGGTCCCCTGGGCATCACTGACAGCTGCGGTGACACTGCAGGTAGAGGTAGCAATTCAACTTCTGCACCTCCGAACTAGATAATAATAATAGTCTGCCTTAATCAGTTTATTGTCAGTAAATCCCTGAATATAAGCCATGCCTGGTTGTGGCTAATATGAGCGCACAATTATAAAGCCACAGCAATCTGATATCACACCTGTGTCAAGACTGTGAGCAGGGTGGTTCAGATATGGCAGGGTGCTGATCATTGGAATGCCTTTGCAGCCAGCAGGCATGGGATGGGGAAAGAGTTAGAGTAGCCAGAGAGGGGAGGAAGGCCTGTAGATGTGCCCAAACATCTGGTATTCTGTTAGGAATCTCTTCCTTTCCCTGTCCCCTCCATTTCCTGCAAACCCGCTACTTTGGGTGTGATGTCATTAAGAAAAGAGCGCATATTACAACACCAGAATTGGACCCCATAAAGCAAGCTTGCTTTGGGTCAATCCTCTGAGGCATTTTGCCTTTAAAAGGAAAGTAACACCCCTTCCTTCTTTGATTCATCCTTAGACCATCAGGAGAAGAAAAATACACTTTTGGACCTCTGTTGGGCATGCAGTCCTTACCACATAGTTAAAGCCAGAAGGCATCCAAGGCAGAGGATAGCTTTATCCCCTAACCATCCTCAGGTACTAGTTAGGGTGACTGCTACTGGATAAAGTTCTCTCTCTGCTGATGGCACTGCACACCAGGCTCCTGTTCACTGGAACTGACAGATCCATGTAGTTGCCTGCCAAGCTCCCTGGAGTGGGAGTGCAGGACTGGACTCACCCTGCCCCAGTGATCCTGGATTGGGCCACTCAGCAATCCACAAGTCACGGAACAGCTCTGGACCATGATTCCTGCATTGAACCGCTTGTGAGCTACACCAACCAGATTGTTAAGATGGATTGCTAGAATCAGGCCTGCTGCATGGATTGTAGGAGCCACCTTTGTTGTAGTGAACAGGGAACTCTGAGAGGTTAGCTAAATCCCAATCAAGGTAAATGTGAAGAGCAGTCAAGGCTGTACTCAGGAGGGTGCGATTGAAGTCATGGGTCCAAAATGAGTCCACACAGTGAAGCACACAATAATTCAATTTAGACATGAATGTATAAAAATACATTTTTTTATTCTAGGCCTTAAACACACACTAAAATAATGAAACAAGCAGATGATACTATCAGACAATATTCAGTAATACACATATATAATTTAACCATATGTTCTTTAAAATGCATTCAATTACTTAAATCAGTACAGGAGGTAAGGAAAGTGATGCTGTAAAGATTGAACCAAGCTACCAGTGATATTCCCTAACTTCAGCAATCGAATCCCTAAGAAGAATGGGGGCATGTGCCCAAAAGTCACAGCAGCCACAATGCTTCTCCCCAGAATGTATCTATAGCAAGTACGTTACTGGTGTTAGTGATTGTTCAAAAGAAGAGATGCAACAAAGTTACTAGGTAGGTAAAAGGTGTTCTTATCTTTCAGCTGGTACTAACCAGGTTCAATCACCAAAAGGCAGTGAAATCGAATGTGAGGATAAAAAGAGACTTGTTCTCAAGGTTAACCATGAAGGACAGGGGGAACAAATGCTTTGTGTTTACTTAGTCCCCTGACCCCAATTGTCCAAAGTGACTTGATGGGTCAATTGGGGATCCCTGGAGGTTGGATTTACTGCCATTGGTTCCGGTGAGAGGTGCCCTGGAGCTGCAGGTGCAAGGATTTTTCCGGCCAGATCCAGGAGCAGAGTGGAAACCTTGACAATGGAGACATTCAAGATACACCAAAGCAGCCCTCTTTAGGACTCTTCACAGGATGGACTAAGGAGAGATCCAGTCACTGCTACTGCACACAGATGACAGAAGGCATCCTTCCACTCGCGATTGTAGATGTCCTTGTAGGACAAGATGCCTTGAGACAGGGACAATGACATTCAGCATGAAGTTGACTTGTACCAAAAGATGTCGACCACCAATATTCTGGGTGCAAATACAAAATAAACATGGTTCTAGTAAGGTATCCCACTAGAGAGCTGGACAGTCCACTTGGCCGTCCAGGGACATTTCTGAAGGCTCAGGACAACTGGATCCTTGAGAACACATCGAGGCTGGTTGGTCCCGCCAGTTCATTGGTTGAAGTACTGCACAGGGCCTATCAAGTAGTCAACAGGGATTGACTGGCCAAGATCCAGGTAGGGTTTCCAGGCTTCTTCAGGAGTCTTCTTCGAATCTTCAGACGGCTCTTCTTCTACATTGGATTTTTGGCTCCAACTCTGATCTGACAAAATGGCTGAAGGAGTCCTCTTTTTATCCAAAATCTGACCTGGAAGCCAGCCCAGCAATGGTAAGGATCTGCACCATTTAAACAGCCTGTACTTGTCAAATCAGGGACAACTATTGGTTTCACTCACATCGCACACCCAGACTCTCTGGCACCACAGATGTGGAGTGGGACCAGAAAGACTATTTTACAAACATTGTACTTACATATAACCTGCACAAAATGTGACTTATATTCACAGAAGATAAAGTACCAGTTTTCCTAAAAATCCTTTTTGTGGCCAGTTCCTTATTGAATGTTGTGTGTGTTTTACTGCATCTTGAACCGCCCTGTCTGCCCGCCAAGTGATGACACTAACTGAGCCAGACAAACATTGTAAAACACCACTGCTGGCTAGCTTTGGGTCAGTGCCTCTTTGAAATGTCCTTTTATGCTGGTGATGAGAGGAGCACACTTAGGGCAAACAGGTGTCCCTTTAAGGCACGATGTGGGCGACAGATATGCAACCTAGTGCCTTCTGGCACGCATCTACTACAAGGGACCTCCAAAACGGCCCTATAATGATCCCAGGAAAGGGACAGAACTAGAGGTAGACACAGAGGTTTTGCAATTTCTTTCTTTTCTTTTTACTTAACTTTGAAATCTCCATTTAAACAATAGAGCTCCATATTTAGCCAGATAGTGCTTTAAGGAGTATCCATGGCTTTCGCTAAATTTTATAAAAAATATGCTAAACATACGTGTGACCATCATTTTATTTTGTATGAATGTATTTTCTTGGGAATTTATAGTGGGCTTAGTGCTGGACTCCTCTTGGTTCTAAGCACTGATCAGGTATCAAACACATTTTGCACAGCATCGTCCTGTTCCCAAGGAAAGCGTGTTGCACCTAAACAATCTTCCTAGATGTACTATGTGTTCCTTTTTTGTCTGTGTTCCTTTTTAATGTCTACATGTGGCTTTCTACAGTTAAATTACAACAAGCGTTTATGGATCTTGGATACAGAGACGTAAATCCCTGTTGACAACATCTTCCATCCCCAATTGTAATCCATATTAAGATAAAAAAGAAATCAGCTTTTCAAAGAAATCCCCTCACTTGCCGCACTGTTTACAGTATTAGCAAGTCATGAGAGACTCTTTTTTAAATTTTTCACACAATTATGCATGAATTGCAGACTGTTCTCGCGAGGTTTGTGTATGGGATCAAAACCTCCCACGGTGCAACGCGGTGCATTTCCTCTGCTTCTGGAAATCGTTGTTCAGAGCACTATAACCACTACAGTGTCAGTACTAACCCTTTGCCTTGGGCTATCAAATGTCTTTCCTATCACTCTATTCTCTCTTTCTTTTTTCTGACTACAGGGAGAGAGGGGCATGCCAGGGATGCCAGGAAAACATGGAACTAAGGTATCCTGCAGGGAATGGATCCAGATGTGCCCACCCCCATGCCTCTCAACTGTGTCGCTAATGTCAGAAACCCCCAGAGCGCTTCCCTGAATGTGCCCCTTTCTGCATTTCCCCTCTTCTTTCCAATGTTATCAGTGTTCATTCACTAAGCCCTGGCATGATGTTTTACGTTTGAGACTAAAGAAAACTCGTCCTCTTTCTCTTCGCTTTCTGTGCCAAGCTAATCCCGATTCCCCCCTCATGTGCTTTGTGTTCCTTTAGCTTCTACCCCATATTTGTCTGTGAAAGTTGAGAGGTATGTCCCCCCCACCAATTCCTGCATCTTAACCCTCCCCTTTGAAAGTGAAAATCGCAATTTCTTACCATTATACCCATCACATAAAAAAATACCTGTTCCACAAAAATGAGATGAGTCTGAAACACACATACATTTATTTCCAAATAAAGTGTGTTAGCTTCCATAAGCTTTGCCTGTGTATGCTTGTGTAGGAGTCATATATTTGTAAAGGTATGATTCACTCAGTGCTCATCTACATGGAATTCTGAGAGCTGTGATAGACAAATAGGAATTTCAACTTGAAGAGGGACATTTGGCACAAATCACATTTTATTGGAATAAACAGAATTGTATTTGATGTTTTAATACAAATCGGGTGAACTTAAAAGTTGAATTTGACTGATGTGGTCGGCCGAGAAATGATACACGTGACACCAAAATATAAGCGGTTAAAAAAAAGTAACCGTTTATCCTCAGTCTCACAGGTATGGGTTGAACCAAACAACCCCAGGGGCTCCTGGTGGACAGCATCAGCTCTGGCTCCCCAGTTGCTGCAAGGAATTGAGAGGTATTCTGTATCCCTCTGGTCATCCTTTCCACACAGGGCTTCAGTGGCTTGGCAGTGATCCCACTCTCCTTCGATTGTTTCATTGGACCCTCAGCACATATGTATTCAGCCTTCCGGTCCAAGACACTGACTGAGGTCTCCCAGCCTCTCTTATACCCCATGGGACTGTGGAGAATTTTCTAAAAGTGATTCGAATTGTTTAGTCCCCACCAACTATTTAAACCTGCCCAGGGATGGCTTATTCCTCCCTAGAGTCGTAACTCTCCTTGTTTCTTGATTTTTAGCTAACGGCAGTAATTTGTGCATTAGATAAAGCTTTCTTGGTGTTCAATAAGGGCCATAAGGTTTTATAAGCATCTGCGGCTGGCAGAACTATCTTGGAACTTCTCTTTGACATCTTCTACGTTCTGTAGTTTCTAATGTGAATGCAATGTCTCTTGCGGCATCGGCCCTGGAGCTCATGATTTACGCTGACCACGCTGTCTGTTTCCGATAAGATAGGCCGCTCATCTTTGATTCTATATTCTGTATACCTGTTCCTTGGTGATGTATTCTACGAGTTAAAGCCCCCAGTTTTAGGCTGCCCAGTGTTGCCCTTGAGGAGAGGATACCGTGTTGCAGAAAAGTGATGAGCCAGCAAATCCGCTCCATCCGACCTCAGAGTGGCCCAGCGGGTAGCAGCTAGGTCAACCCAGCCCAGAGCGGCTGATCTCACTATAAGGAAGTCTGGGGTTGCTCCAACACACCACACAAACATAAAATTCAGCGTACTGGAATCACTTCACAGCAGCACCATGGTTTGTGTCCGCCATTGACAGTTAGGCGAGCTAGGTAGACGTATCAAGGCATTGAAAGGGTTCAGGCAGGCGCGTGTGCGTGCTTGCACCCCTCCTGTTCAATGTTTGAACCCATTCCCTCCCACTGTACCTGGAAAGTCTGGATGCCGATGTACCTACATGAGAAGGTAGACAGATCCTAGTGCTGAGCTATGTCGATGATGCGGCTCTTCTAACCAGAACCCCAAAGTCCCTCCAGGTCCCGGTGGATGGCTATGGAAAATATATGCTTGGCTGCGGACTTAGAATTAATGCCGGCAAGTGCTACCTACTGTGTCTTTGAACCAAATCCCAGCGACCCCCAAGACATTTTTTAAAATGATTTATGTTTATCAGGTTGCCAAAAGTTGGAGTATTTAGGAATTATTTTCAACAACGGTTTCTTGGAGTGATGATATTAGCAAACGCAGAGCAAAAATGAAGCACGCTGCTGGTGGTATTTTTAGGTTTATGCAGTCATTGCACTATTACTCGGTCAACCATGACAGCCTATAGGAGAAAGAGTATGCTAGTGTGGTCTTATGGGATCAAACTCTAGGCCACAAGCAATATGGAGGTGTTTCAACGCAAAGAAAATGCCTTTCGTTCTCGTCTGTTGGGTGCCCCTTACTCTTCGTCCACATATATTACTCATCTGGGCTAACCCATCTTCCAGACACTCTTCATTTAAAACAAACCATTTCTATTCTGGCATTCCTTGTGAGCCAGCAAGGATGGGAGCTTGACTAAAACACTTATAAAACATTTTCTTTCTTTAGGCAATTGAGAGGGAATTAGTTGGCTGGGTTTTGTTGTAGCCTCCTTGAGAACGGTGGGCATGGGCCAGCATTTTGGGGGTAACCCTGAGAATATTTCAGGTGCGACAAAGGGGATCTTAAAACACAAGTTTCAGCATCTGTGGGAAAATCTCTCTAAACCCTCCTTTCTTCCTCTCTCTCCTGTGCCGTTGGTAGCTTGTTATCTCGATATGGTTACAAATGTGTACCATTGTACTTTGCTGACCAAGCCTAGACTAAATGTCCTTGGGGGAGGGGGGGCTCGGGAGGATAGCTCGGGGCTAACGTGCTAAAGCAAGATGACGCGTAGCACCACAGGTTCGATCCCTGAGTCCGCGCTTAGAAACCTCTGGGTATTAAGCGCGTTATAAATAACCTATCATATCCCCGTAAAGCCATTACCAATAAGTGGTTGGGGTCAGGGCAAGCAGAAGATGCCAGCTGTTTAAGTGGTTCTTAAGAGTCCCTATCACACTTTGTATTATTATGCCCACTCTAGGTAGATTTGAGGAAACATTATCTACTTGACTTTCTTAGGGAAGGCGGAATAAAACAGTGGAAACCCACCATTCTACCGCTCTTGTCTCATTCTGATGTAAAGTCTGCCTTAAAACTTGCATGCTACTTGCAATTCGCCTGGAAATGCAGTCCCTTACTCCTTACAGAGATTTCATTATGTTTTACTGGTTGTTTTTACCGTTTTTATTAAGTGTCTGCTTGCCGTGCTTCATTATACAGATATCAAAGTGCAATGAAATGTTTTTAACTGTTTTGTTACGGCTCAGTGGGAGCTATATTATGCATCCAATGTCTCTGCATTATTAATGTATCGTTATTGTATTATTTCATGAACTGTGATATTTTATGGATTATGCAAATTGAAAACTAAACAATTTTGATGATATAATTCAACTATATTCCCATACCTTTGGGTTGATCAATAACTCAATATGCTTCAAGACTGACATCACCTTTTCTTCAGCTTTTATATTTTGAGATTGAGTAGTGCAACATCATTTACAAGTTATAAACATGCAAAACATGGCAATAGTGTAGTTGTAGTGATATTTTTCCTTCCGCTATTTCACCTTTCTCTGCTCCTCCATTTATACGTCTGGCCGATTCCAATCTTCATCTTTCTTCCATTCACTCACCTCTTACGTTTCTTTCCATTCTTGATTTGTATCTTCTTTCTGCTCTCCCTTCCCCTCCTTCACATGTATCTGGTTCTTGTCTAGATCTTATTTTCACTTCACCTCTATCTACAACTTCTGTTTCTGAACACCTTCTCTATTACTCTGATCATCACCTGCTACTCATTCTATTCTCCTTTCCTCCTCATTAACCAGTCCATCTTGTTCTGAAGCTCTGACATAATCTCGTCGAGATATTCGTGTTTTTAACACTCCTTTGTTTGTTCCACCTTGCATTTCTGCTCTTCCTTTTCATTCTTCATTTGCTGCTCTTCCCGACGACGATGCAGCCTCTATTCTTTCTCCCCCTCCTCTTCTCTTGATTTTCCTTACCTTACTATTCCATTTTAGCCTTCTCGGAAACTACCTCAACCATGGCTCACTCTCCAACTTCGCTCTATGTGGCAAGCTCTCTGCCGTCTCGAGAGATGCTGGAGCAACACTCTTTCTGACACAGATTGCTTGTCTATTTCTTCCTATCATGCATTATATGATGACGTTCCTCTCACAGCTAAACGCTTATATTATTCTGATCTTCTGCAGGCTCCATCTACTCATCGCAGGCATCTGTTTCAGTCATTATCTTGTCTTCTTTCTCCCCCCTCTCTCGACTATTAACTTAATTCTAACTGTCTCTGATCTTTCCTCTTATTTCTCTTCAAAGGTAGCCACTCTTCGAGCGGCCATTGTTCCTTCCTCCACCTCTCTCTCTTCCTCTACATCCCCCACTCAATCTTCCTCTCCTACTTCAGATAGCTCATCTTTTTCTCAGATCTCTAATTCTGAGACCTTTTATTTGCTAGCTTGAGTCCACCCTACTGCTTCTCCCTCAGATCTGATTCCTTCCCCACTCATTCCTAAAGTCTATCCTTCTCTGGTCTCTTATCTTACCTCTCTTTTCAATCTTTATCTGCTTACTTCGACCTTCCCTTCTTCATTTCATCATGCTTCCATTCTTCCTATTCTAAAGAAACCTTCTCTAGATCCCTCAATTCCCTCTCATTTTCGACCTATTTCTCTTCTTCCCTACCTTTCCCAGTTACTTTAATGTCTTTTCTATTCCCAGGTCTCCACCTTTGTAACTGATAATTCTATTCGTCCTCGCTTTCAGTCTGTTTTTCGTCCTCTTCACTCTACTGAAACTGTTTTTCTATCTGTCTGTGGCTCCTTGCTCTCTACTCTAAACACTCCGCTGATTGTATTGGATTTATGGTCGTCTTTGGACACTGTGGATCACAATCTACCCTTATCTTCTCGCCCTTCTTTTGGGTTTTCTGGCTATGTTTTATCGTGGTTTTGTTCATATGTATCTAACCAAACGTATTCTGTATCTTTGGCTGTGTCCTCTTCTGATGCCCTACCTCTACATCACAGTGTTCCTCGAGGTTCTGTTTTAGGACCCTTTCTTTTCTCTCTCTATACATCTCCTCTTACTGCTATTATTTCCTCTTAAGGGATATCCCCTCATTTCTCTGTGGAAGATACCAACTCCTTTTCCTATTTTACATCTTCCATTCATAACAACCTTACTTCTTGTCTCTTAGTTATCAAATCCTGGATGTCGGATCACTTTCTAATTTTAAATGTTACTAAAACTGAGGTTCTCTTTTTTCCTGCTAACACTATTCCTTTCCCCTTTCCCCCTTCTCAACTTCCTATTTCGACTTCTGCCCATATTCTTGGCCTTTATCATGACACGGCTTTATATTTTTCTTATCATATTTCTATTACTTCACGTGCCTATCGCTATCATCTTTGCAATTTTCCCAAATCTCGAACTCTTCTTACGTTTGATGCTGCTAAGCTTTTCTTTTGTACACTTATTTTCTCTCATTTATTCTACTGTTCAGCTACTCTCTTTAGTCTTCCTGTCTCTTGCTTGGCTCCTCTTAAGTCTCTCTTTAATGCTTCTATTCATCTGCTATATCTTCTTTCCCTTTCGTGATTCCATTTCTCTGTCTTTATCCTCTCTTGGTTGGCTTCCTTTTGACTCTCGCCTCAAATTCAATTTTCTCTGTCTTGTTTTCAAGTCTCTCTATGGCCTTGCGTCTTCTTATCTTTCTTCTCTCGTCTCTTTTTATTTTCCTTCTCGTGTTCTCTGATCTCGTCTCAATTTCTATTAACAGTTCCTCGCCCCCCGTGTGCCCAGTCAGGGTTTCACTCCTTCACTTTGCTAGCTCTACTTCACTGGAATGCTCTCCCTCTATCTCTCTGCTCTATTACCTCCTATTGTCTATTTGGTCTCACTCTTAAGAATCATCTCCTTCATTTAGAATGACAACTAGGAATACTCTCTCATAGACTTTATTTTGCATTTGTATTGTACTGTAAAGTGTGTCTCTTGTTCAGCGCTTTGGCATGAAGCACTATATAAGTTACACACGAATACAAAAAGGAATACAGTACAGAAATGTAATATTTTGCAAAAAATAAAGATTTAAACATTGAGGAAAAGAATTTGCACAGGGAGCAACAAAGACAAAATGCATAGGACGAATGTGAAACATTCATAAATGACACGCCCTGGTGTTGATCTGAATTGAACATGCTCACTCACTTTGGCATTTTATTAAGATAAGTCTTACCTCCCTGGAACCTTTTTCTAATGTGTGAAAGTTGTCTTAAAAATTGAGGGCAATGGCAGAAAGACCATCTAAAGAGAGTTAGTGGTTTGAGTTTCTATGCTAGCCCATGCGCATTGAGAGTATACAAATCTGCTGCATTTAGCCTTTCATCAATAATTTACTACTGTGCACTAGTTAGTGACAAAACTTGTTTTTAATTCAATCTAATTAGTGTAAAAACATGCGTAGTTCACAGCAGTTGCGTGTCAATTTATAACAATGTGTGCCAACAGATTTGCATACTCTCAATGCACATGGGCTAGCATAGAAACTCAAACCCACTAGCCTTAAATTACAGACCGGTTGGTCAATACGGCCCCCTATGTAGCCATGCAGCCACAGACCACCATACAGAGTAATTAGAAATCCATGTAAACCAATAAAAGTAAAAGGGGTTTGAGCCTGCAGACCAATACTATTCACCAACTTCAAAGAACATCTAAAGAGAGCATTGCATTGTTGTTAGGTTAAATCGAAATTCAATCAGACATAATGGCATGGCGGGACGATGAGACAAAGTGTGCGACATATTTATGAAGACCTAGGAAAGTGTCAGGCAATGACTATAAGCATGGTCGTCAACAACAGTTTGTGAAGGTCCACCCTTGAATCGCATTTGCCTTGGACCGTATGGTTTAACTATGTAGATGAGTCTGCAAGCCTAGAGGCAGATGAGCTGTTCCTTGCATAACAAAGCAGAGGATAAGATAGCCCTGATGGCAAAGAAGTCACTAACCACCAGAACATGTTATACATTTAGACAGGTCGGTTATGTGCAGTCTTTCCTCTGCAATTGATAATTTCCTTTGACTCCAAAACAAAAACAAAAAACGATTGCACTTACTGTGTCCAAAAGTGAAACGGGCAAAGTTTGGAAGTTAGAGGGAAAGGTGTGTTTTCATCGGTGCTTAGACTGTCAGAGGTCTTCGCAGCAGTGTAAAGTTAATGGGATTTCAGTGGTGTGTTTTGGGGATTTCTTTAAAAGACTGTGAAGGCTAACCATTGCCCTTTTTTATTTAGTTTCACTTCATTCCCCTTTTTATCCAATCAATTTATGTGTGGGTAAAATAAATAAAGGTCCTTTAAAAATATTCCTTTACACTGATGCAAAGACAAACCGGCAGTCTTGCACTGATGGAAAAACGTGTCACCAATTAAATTCAGGAAAAAGAATCAAAAGATCTCACTTAGTCTGAAACAACGGAATTTGCTTGTGGATGCCCACTTTTGACATTTGTGGCAAGGGCACTACAGAGCTCACATTCCTTTAGTGTGGCTGAGCTCTCCTTTTCATCTTTAAAAAGTGTGTAGAAAAGGAGAGCTCAACCGCATTAAGCGGGAAGAGGGTTTCATGGCCACAGGAGTTGGTGCAATGAAACCCTCTTCTCTGAATGTGAGTTCTTCTTTATTTTGAAGCAAATAGACTTCATAAAAGACAACAATCAAAAAGCAGTGCAGATAAAAAGAAATAAATCAAATCGTGAAATATAATAAAATAAACAATAAAATAGCTCTTCTCTAAACTAATGTGATATTTAGATTCCCGTCTTCTTCTCAACTAATTTGTTAATCAGAGCATTTTTCATATGAAGAAACCCAAGAACTGCACCAAGCGCCCCTAAATATGCTTTCCACTTTTTATTATATCAGTGTTTTTCCAGGGCAGCATGACTCAGGCAATATCTTTGTGACTTTCATTCTTTTAGCACTGAATTTGACGGCTGGATGGCCTAGTCTCCTCCCGCCATGTCCAAGGAACTCAGTGGAAGCAAGACCACCGCCAGCAAGTTGTGGCATCAATTACTCTGCCCCATACTGCCCTCGATCAACTACTCAAAGTCGGATTGAGCTACTTTCTTAAACTCCAGCAGGCAACACAGGGATGACACAGAATCGGCCAGTCAGCAACACTCCCTCACCGCCTCAGGTTGTCACGCAGAGCCATCCAATTTAATGAGACAGAAGAATTTCCTCTCGGGGCCCGATTTACAATGCGTGTTTCAATGGGACTTTCCCATTGATAAATGCTTTTGTAAATCAGGCCCTGGGTGTCATGCCCAGGAGGCAGTCCTTGAGCCTGGTAGGAGCAAATGTCTTTCTGAGGCTCTAATTTTGCTCCCCAAGTAACACATTATTTGGTAACTAGGACACTCCTATATTAAGGAACTGCCAGGAGGAAATTGCAGTTTACAAGTTGGTCATGAATTCATCCACTGATTCATTAATGAAAGGTAGTGCCACTATTACTCTCAACAGCAGCTTTCACATTCTCACTTTCCCAATTTTTCAAACACAACATCATTTGGAATAATGGGAATGAATTGGCAGTGGAAAAAAGAAACACCCATGTTTGTAAAAACGTTAAAGGAAATATAGTATGAGAACAATTAGTGATAAAGCTTCTTATAAATGCTACAGTTTAACAATATACTCAATCAACCAGCGTTACTACCAGGGCTAATTTCTACTTTCGAAGTACATTAATACATTTTGCTTTTTCCTTCTAGTTATATTTTACACAATTAATGAATACTTACAAAAGTCAGATTTGGTATGACAAACATCACTTCCATTCTATAATTTAGTGTCTTCATAGAGAATGTTTTTAATATCAGTCTATAGGCCATATATCAGTTTATAGGGAAATTTGTGCAGCAGATGTCACCAGATTGCGACTACAAGCAATACATGCTACCCCTTCACAGGATGGGGAGGGCATGTTGAGAGGCGAAGTATCACTTGAACAAGAGTGGCAAAACCACTGGAACTGGTTGAGCCCCGTCCTCAGCTAGAATGCACGCCCCACCCATATGAACTGTAGATTAAGGCATCTTAAAATCAAGAACTCATTTTGTGTGTGCTCTCGAGAAGCATACGTGTGACAAACGCCTGCAAAATGCCTGATGTGTGCTTTACACCTTCATGTTCAATTCAAGTTCTCTCATTTCTTTCTACCAGGGGCTTCCTGGGACTACAGTAGCAGGAATTAAGGTCAGTTATGTCTTAAAGAACTGTGTGAATCTTAAAGGGACACCTTGAGTACTGTAACAAAGACATTCTAGGCACTATTAATTTGTTACCCTTCCACCCCTGACTATGGACCCCTGGTTCTAAATAACAGGCAGCTTGCAGCACTGTAAGGCAGAATAAGCATGAACATAGCATATGCCTGTCATTAGGAGTGTCTGGCCATCCGGGAGTGAAGCACTCTGGTAAAGTACAGAGAATGCAGTTACATAACAGATAAACACACACATCTTGCATGGATTCACATTAGCATAGATAGACTCCATAGGTCCCATCCTCTCAGTGCTATAGTGCAACTTAAACAAAACCTTCATTCACTCCACTCCAACTATTCAGAGGCCTTCAGATTGGCCTACGTCATTTGTATGCCTCTGGGTTGTGTGCATACAGGAGCACTTTAACTTGTCTTTCAGTTATCCCACTTTATTGTATGTGCTGCCATTGTGAATTAGTGTAACTTCTCACATAACTTGTTCTTCTGGCATATTTGAATAGATTTGTGATGCAATAAGATTTAGGTTTAAAAGTAGCACATTTCCGTGTGAGCATATAATGAACACATCACCAAATGTGCACCATTCTTATGGACACCTTTAAGAAAGATATCACAACGGCAGGTCTGATTTAGTGGGAATAGAAAAAGGTAACTGGCTTTACCAAAGATGCAATGGTTTAGGTTGGCAAAGGAGTACAGGCGGGCATGGAATGTGCGTATTTCCTAATTATGGTACTTTGCACCACCTGGAAAAATATAGTTGATTATCTGTATCTCAAAGCCAGAAAAGGCAGAGGATACAACAACTGGATTACTGGATGTAGCCTAGAAAGCAGAGGTGTGGTAGTCCAGGTGGCAGAATATAGCTCTAATGTGTTGTTACCCTGTACCTTTGTCGCACGCCAGCATGAGGTGGTACCCATCAAGTTTTGTTCAGGGGGTTAAAACAAAACTCTGAAACAACTCTCTATCTCTTCTCTTTTGTATTTTAACATTCTTTTATCACTTGCATTATCAGGGGGAGCCTGGCGAGCCAGGCAAGCCGGGACGCGAGGGACAAAAGGTAATGTTTCAATGGATCTTACATTTCTAAGAACTCAGGCCTTCCACCTGACAAACTGAGCACCATTAGTGCTGCATGTTTATATGTCTGTATGCATGTTTAAATTGAATTAACATAAAACCGTAAGAATAGCAATGTATTCATGTTATGTTAATGTATTGTCCCACAGGGCGATAAGGGAGAGACTGGAAATGCACTGGGTGGAGGAAAAGGAGAACCTGGGTCTCCAGGACCTCCTGGATCCCCAGGACCAAAGGTGTGTGTACTTCTTTACAGTCACTCATTCCTCATGGACCTTAGTACAAGTTAACCCATTCTGTATGTAAGGCCAAAAACTAGTTTGAATTGCTGTAGAAATGATCGGATTTCCAATGGAAACATGTGGCTCTTCCAAAGGATCACATCCAGAATATACAACCAAGTCCCATATGTAAAGGGCCGCACCACAAAGCACTACTTTGCTTGTATGTCCAACTTTGTATATTGAAAATCAGTTTCAGGTATAAGAGTGAAATAAGAAACATTATTCATTTTTAAAATGCTTTTGTGACAATAACTCAATATTTTATTCACCATTAGCTGCTCACAATAGGTGTCAGGTCCGGAAAATTAATTGTATTGTAAAGAAAACATAAGCTGGATGCTGTACCAAATAGGTACATATGTTACATAAATGTCGAGTTTGTGTTTCTGATGAAAATGTCACTCTAGTAGTATAGTATAATTTGAAAAACATTGATAACCATTTGTTTCTATTTATTTCTTTGACAGGGTGAAGTTGGTGGTATTGGGCCGCCTGGAATGTCAGGACAGCAGGGGGAAAAGGTACGTTTAAGGATTAGGGGAGGTCTGTAATCTGTAGGGACTCTGCCTACTGTAGTCGTAAGCTAAAAGAGAGATAGTCAAACTCCTTGTGGCCTGCCCCACCCGGCACTCCTGCCCCAGGTAAGCCCCAACTCAAACACATCACCTGCTTGCATGCAAGGAAACATGCAGCTACAAAGCCACCCCACTCCCACATACTCTCTTCCTGTTGAACTGAGTGTGAAACAACCAATGCTGGTCTCAGTTGCCGATGACTATTTGATGTCACCGTCCGTACCTCAAAAGGAAAAATGTTAATGCCATGTTGCTAGAAAGGTAGCCAGTGTGTAAATAATAAACACCCAAATGCCTTTTTCCTATTTCTTAAGCAACGTTTACAACGTTGTGGGTCTGATTCAAAAACATTTTTCAATGGGATTTACCCATTGTAAAATGTTTTGTGAATCAGGCCCTGTATCTTGTCTACTACTGTTACTTTTGCAAGATATATTGGTTGATATGTGACCTCTTTACTAACAGGGTGCCAACAATGCAACAGCCCCTATTATACAGTCCTCCACAATTCTGGGACAATGAACAGGCTGGGTTTGATGCTTAAAATTCGAATTCATTTAAATAAAACAAAGTCGCAGATCCCCTTACCTTATGCAGGGTAAGTCACCACAAGACATCAGATATACTTTAGATGGGCGTATTTACCCAGTTAAACATGGCCTGTGTGTGCAATCCTGCTTCATATAATACACATATTCAGTCACAAAACAGAACTATCAATAATATTTCTAACAATTCTTACCCTAAATAATAGCAAGCCATCTCAAAGGAGCACTTAATTCTATGTCCATAATGCTGCTGATCGGCCAGTATAAAAGCGCTTTTCACTTCACCTTTACATCAAATCAGCTATAGTCAATAGATAACCAGTCCAGCATTTTTTATTTGCTCCACTATTGAAACAAGTATGGTACCAGAGAAAAGTAGCATAGAAAAATGAAGAGAGAGTATTTTTATATTGCGATAACTCTCCATGGGCATGGCCTTTGGATTGCAAACTCTCTTTCACCTATCCATTCACTTGTTTATATATATAGCTTGGTTCTAGGTCATTTGGTCAAAAATAAATGGTCGACAGGACAATTGGTCGACGCCAAAAGGTCGACAGGACAATTGGTCGAATTTATTTTTTGTGTTTTTTCACAATTTTTTTTTTGGGGGGGGGTCCCACAAACCCCTTTTATTTGCTAAAAAACCCTTTTTTTCCCTAAACGAAAACCTAAATATATATATATATATATAAATAAAAAAAAAATTCGACCATTTGACCTGTCGAACAAATGGGGTCGACCAATTGTCCTGTCGACCATTTGTCTGTCGACCATTTGACCGGACACCATATAGCTTTTGCAGATCACACCCTATTAAGCATTTCTTTATTTGGCTATGAACCAGGGCCCTCATACCACATCACAATGTATACAATATCAGTGAAAACGCTAAGGGCACTTTTAAAATATCACTTATAAAATGTTAGACAGTCATCGCTGGGAAACGTTCCCTTTTTTACACAGCGAACATTGCACAGAAAAAAAAAGCATTTTGGCATTTATGTACATGTAATCTCCTGCAGCTTCAAGTACAATGTAAAAGGATATTACACTAGCAATGATAATACCCTAATCTAATTCTATCAATAATTTATTATCAGCCCCTGCACTCTATGCACAGATATGACATGTTTTTTACACAAAGTCACATTTTACTTGGTCTTCATTTAGTGAAGTGCATTTGTCCACTATAATATTAAGGTATTCTATTTGAAAAGAGTGCCCCATAGTGGAAACCACCACCCGAAATCAGTCCATTCCAGGGACTTGGCAGGACCATGATTCTGGGGGAATAATCTCATTACATTTGGTAACTTTTATACTAATTTTGAATAGTTCTTCAAAGGCACGGAGCCAGTAGATCCCCTCCAGTGTGTCCCAGGAATTCCCAGTCAACAGGCATCTCCTGGTCCTCAGATTAAGTTGGTTCCAATTCCCTTATGCATAAGGCCTTGTCATCTCCAGATGATATTCAGCACTCATCAGGTAGGAGCAGCTGGTGTTCTTTTCTGTAGAGTTTAATTGCAGAGTGTCCTGTTGAATCTGTTCCTGCCTTTTAAAATGTGCCATATTCCCACATGTATGTCATAATTATGTCATAGTTTTTGAATGGCCACGCTCTTCCATTGTCTTGCCCAATACTAGGATACTCCAACAGAATACACACCTCCATTCTCCATTGGCTTATCATACTTGCTACATTTTTGACATGAGCAAAGGAGTTTTTTTTTTTAATTTTACATTTCTGAATGCAAAATCATTTTTATTCCTTAATTTCTGCTAGCAACTTGCCACCTCAATGAGATATGGATTTCGGTCACCCCTCAGCCACAAAGATTGGCTGAACATGCAACATGAATGTGTAGCACATATATTCATAAATGTATTATTAGTTGTCACTGTATTATTTTTATTTATTAAATAGAGAATGATCTAAAGATAACGCACTCTTCAGATTTTTCTCTAAGTCATGTGGTTTCAAACTTACAGATAGCAATCATTTCTGTATGTAAAATGTAGTACTTTAATCATGCCCTGCATTTAACAGTGCTATATAACAAAGGTTTGTCCTAATAGGTTCGTTTAGGAGCACAGTGTTGTGCATTCAGGATTTCTTATCTTATTTGACATTTAATGTCTCCAAATTGTCGGCTCTGTTAGCAACAATTAAATACATTCAAAATGTATGTTTTTTCAACTTATTTTATATGCATATAAATAAACAGAGAGCATTGGTCTAACAAGTACAAAACCTCTTAGTTTTCTTCTTTTTACATGATTACTATGAAACAACTGTTTTGTTTAAGGATACAATACATACATAAAATGTATGTGCACAGTCTGGAGCATTTAACATCTTGTGCTCATCCAGTTCCCCATAAATATATGGTGGCACGTATCGTTTCTTTACATTTGGCAATACATAGAGCATGAATCAATATGTATAGAAATGGTGTCCATCCAGGAACAAACAGGGTGCTATAAAGCAGAAAAACATAGAAGGAAGCCAGTAGACAATTGAACATAACATCAATCGTATGTATAATTCTGTAAATACAAAAGACCTTTAGTAAAATCCTGCTTATTCAGTGATTTTATATGTGAGCCACATATTCCAGTGGGTTTGAGCTCCTAAAAGGGTCTCTTGTGAATGAGACCTTGGAGTTACTATATGGGTCGATGTCACTATTTATTAGCGAGAAAGTCTGGGCAGGACTCTGTGTGGTTGGATCCTGTCACTACTTGGGACATTTTGGCAGGTCATCTTGTGGTCATCCGTCATCTGGAACTCGTTGGAGGAACCCCTTGTATAAAAAATGAACTTCGCGACTGAGGGGCTATTTATGGGTGCTTCCTGATGGTATGTACTAGTGGTCAATCCTTCCAGTTTTAATTGTAAATCAAGTCCCTTTGAACAAATACCCTGATTGAAAGCATATTTTGTATTGTTGCAGGGTGAGCCTGGAGCACTTGGAGAACAGGGACCAGCCGGGCCTAGAGTGAGTTTGACTTGTGCATTTCGAATATATTTAAAGGCATTTGAGTTCATACAAAGAAAAACAAATAGACGCGCAATGTGAAACAAAAGAGAAATGGTAGATACGTGCATGCACACTCATACAATGCAAGTTTTCACCCCTGAAACAGGCGTTACATCAGAGATTACTTTTTCGTTCAATAACTATCGATTTCAGGAAACATTACGTAACTGAAGTAAATAACCTCCCTCTCAAGAATAGGTAACTCAAAGAATGTATTACTCATAGAAAAACAAATTATTAGATGAGCAGAGCTGAATGTTGATCAATTACCAATCTGCTATTATCGAAAGTATTCCCACCCAATTTAAGACATAGTAGTTTGAGTTGGTTTTAACTTTGGTTTTGACAGCCTATATGAAATGTTTCTGCTTTCATAGGGAGCCAAAGGTGAGCCAGGAAAGCCAGAGCAAATGGAATACAATGGTAACATCAATGAGGCACTCCAGGTAAGAAACAAGTCTGCCATAAAATAACCTACAAAAAAGGCTAAAAATAGAGTATATTGTTGCTGAATGATAGCTCCAGCAAAAAAAGAAAGAAACAATAATGTATCTTGTTTTTTCTAGATACAAACTCCCAATTTGTTTTCTCAACAAAATATTGTACCTCACTCAAAATAATGGTTGCAAAACACTAATGGCCTGAGTCGCGAAGTGTTTTATAATAGCACAATTCCCATTGTGAAATATTAAACTCTGAAACAAGACTTGATTAACAACTTATCCAATTAAACAATTTCTGCATTTTGAAGTGCATTATAGCAAAATTAACAAGAAAAGACTTTGGGTTCTAAAGTGGTTATCCACTGTGATGTTCCTTTATAATGTACGAAAATGTGTAGGGATGCAGAGGGAAGATCTGGAGAGGTTTGTTGACTATGAAGGCGAATTCCCCTTTAAATTATCCTTGTTAATTCTTAAGGACAGAAAATTATAACTGCCTATACATTTGTATGGCTACTATTTAAAAAACGTTTTAGTTATTTTACTTTCTTCTATTTGTTTTTTGTTTTGGCTGTTTACATTCATTTTGAATGAAACATTCTTAGTTTTACTTTCTTATATTTACTTTGAGTTATATCTGTGTTGTCACCAAAAAAAAACAGAACCAAGAAAGCAGATTTTTCAGACCACATCCATGTAAAATAAGACATGTTCACTTTTACAGTGATGTCAGTTATTATGTTCTTGAAGAATAAATACATATTTTTAACAGACATTTGTTATGCATGTCGAACAGAAGTTGCATGTCCCCGGAAAGGCATAAAGACGTTAGAAAGTTGAATTTTCTTAAGTTTAGGAAACCGGATTTAAATGATGTTCATTTGTTTAATAAACTAGTAAGCAGTCAGATAGAGCAATAATATTGAGCAGGAAACTATTCCAATTGTGCACTGATTGGTTTGGATTGGCATTTCAACATTCATCAGTGTGAAAGAGTTCATATGAGTTGATCAAAATGTTACTGAAGGTTGTCACTAGACTGGACACAAGCTGTTACATAAAATAGTTCTGTTTACTATACCCCTTGCACATATATATCTATATATCACTGAATCACTGAAAAAAGCGCATTTGGGAAGTCATGACCGGTTTAACTCGGCATGTTCCTATCGATGTCCCCCCTAATCTATTCCCCCCATAATACCATCTTGTAAGTCATTGTTAATCCCTAAATTTATAAAATGTATGTGCTCATGGGCTTTGCAACAGGAACTCGTTTAGTTGAGTCAGTTATGACTTCCCAAATGTGCTGAATTTCAAGGGCTTTGTTGCGGTAAATTTGGGCACCTTGACTATACTTTAACTAAGGTATTTCATTGAATTTCAAGTGTTTTGGTATGCCATAGTATTCTTAATGGCCTTTGACCATGGCCAATATATATTTTACCACACTACCAAGCCACTAGCCATGGCCTTCAGCCATGGCCAGGGTCCACACACTTTGGCCGTTTCCAGTGTATATTTTACAACATTACCAGGCTACTAGCCATGGCCTTTGGCCATGCCCATTGTATACTTTACAACATTGCCGACCTTTGCCCGTGTCCACTCTATTGTTTACAACACTTCCAGGCCACTAGCCATCGCCTTTGGCCAGGGCTAGTGATTTTTCACCCCCTATCTCAATGTAGCTGGCAAAATATTTTTTCACCCTCTACTTCACTGTAGCTGTTAAATAAAGTACAAAAAAATCGTTTTCCCCATGGCACCCGGCTATAATAACTATTTACTACAGATAGCAGCGGTTATTTGTATTTGTAAGATATCTGCAGTTATATGGAAAAACGACGAGTCCAACCCTAAGATTTTTTGGGGCACTCACCAAGAGCCCCCTTCATCTGTGCCTACTTTCCCCAATCCCTCAAGGCCTCCTCACCCCCTCATCCCTCTCCCATTCCCACTCGCCTTTTCTTCTGTAGCTGCGGTTATCCTTCTGTGAAATCGCAGCTACGGGAAATTGTTTGTGCTCTTAACTTGGTCCCTAGCCCACACCAACTCCCAAATTTCACATGGTGTCCTCTCTCCCACAACTCTAGCCTGATGCCATTTAGTCGGTTGTCCTGCTCCTAATGGGATTTTTCTGCTTTTGGTTTTCAGGTAGCCGTGGCTATAACTGCATTTATCTAGCACATCAGAAAAATAAAACATGGCAGCGTTTTCATTTCTGAAAACCCTCCATCCTGCAAAGCAACATGGGCGATAGCTCTAATTATTTGGGGAAGGGGCACCCCCTTCTACATCACATATTAAAATAAATACTGAACGCCATAACCCCAGACCGCAAAAGGGTTGTGAGTCGACACATCGTGCCCAATTTGTTTCGGACCAGGGTGGAATTCCGTCCAACGGTTTTCGCTGTGCGGCCTGACAAAAATTTACCTTTTTTGTCTATGAGAGAAAAATGAATAGGAGGCGTGCGTACAAAATTGTTGTACGAGTCAAAAGTTATTAGCAATTCATTTTTCCAATATATTTTCCTATATGTATATATTGCACACCTTACATGGTACTTTTTATGGTCCATAACAGTGATTTGGAACTCTGCAAACATTTATTAAGCGTTTCGTGAATTCTTAGATTAGCAGAGTATGTGTTTGTGTGTTTTATGTTAATGGGTGAAAAATAGTTTGTAATGTTTCATTAATTTAGTAATTTGTAAAAATGCAATTTATTAAGTGGATCTGCCTTTTTTTGCATTTAAAACATAGTAGAATATGTATATTTGTCTTACCACTTTTGTACCATAGGATTCTGTATTGTTTCCAAACATGTGAACTTAGAACCAGGGATGATCACGTCGTAAATTGCAAGACCAGCATCTGAGAGTTCTAGGGATAACTGGTTTTAAATATATTGTTGCGCTTTCATCAAGTCTCTTAGCTCACCATAGGCAGGAAAGGTTCATTCCGTTCCAGCATTATTCAACAGAGAACAGCATGAAAAAGGAATTTCTGGTTGACTGTATTTTATTTGTACATTGTTACAATTCTGAAAAAGCCACTCTGATAATGCAAATATTCTCATCCCTTTAGGAAATCCGAACATTGGCACTCATGGTAAGTTGCACTGTTTTCTTGTATGTAACATTGGAAATGTACACACACTCCCCTTGTGAACACATTTCCCTGATGCACAATATTTCGAACGGGGTTCATAGTAGAAGTACAGATGTAAACATAGAAATACACGAAGGACTTTAGTGACACAACACTTTCTTCAGCTTCCTAAATTTCACCGTTCATAAAATGCTAACCAATGTTAGTCTATAAATTTCAATAGCTATTATGTTTTTGCAGAATAAGCTAGTCTACTTGAACTGAACACAAATGAACAAATACAAAAACACACATGCACACGCACGTGATTGCTGCTGCTTCGCTTTTTCAATGTTCCCTGCTTGCGTGCCCCTGCTCACCACAAACCCCATCATCACGCCCCTCTCATGCTCAATCCAAACCCCCAAACAAATGCACCTGCTGTTCAGGGGAATGATTCAGTGCAGTGCACTGAAGTGCAAGTTTCTACTTCTTCCTACACTTTTGTTTTAAAACAAAACCTTTCCGGAACGGCTTCTTTTGAAGATAAAAGTATTGGAACAGACAACCTTAATTTAAAAAAGTAGAGGAACACCCCTCCCAACCACCCCGCCTACTTCAACCACTGGTAGAATCTATGGATCATTCAAACTATACTAAGTCAACACCCATTCTGGCTTCTACCGATCAGCATGCATGTCTTACTCTTTCGAAATCAAGTGGTGATCTGTCCCCATTTACTAATTCTTCCTCCATGTATCCACTAGACCCTTTCTTATGGTATCCTTTCTCCAGTGTCTCATTGCTAAATCAGCTTGTCACTCTTCTTTCACCCTGGGATTAAGGTGAAGGGTGATTCATGTATTTCCCTGCTCCTGCTACCAGTTTCTCAATACAGAAACGGGTGGTAGTGGACTACTCAGTGATGGCACCACTACTGCACAGTACAGAAACAATATAGTACTATCCCCAATTCCAGTGTTATGCAGACGACACACAGCTCTCTTTCCGGCTGCCTTCCCCTACCTCCTTTTCCTCCTCCCCTTCCTACCTTATACCTAACTGCCTGACTGCTATTCAGGCATGGCACTCTTCCAATGATCTCTGCCTCAATGCCAGCAAGACAGAGATCCTTCTTATTGGGATGCCTGCTCCTAGTTTCCCCCTCACTCTCTGGCCAGACTCCTTGACTCCTGGGGTCCCCTCGCCCACTTGTGAGGCAAAAAACCTTGGAATCATCTTTGACTCCTCTCTCCTTCTCTCCACACATCAGGGACCTTACCAAGAAGACCAATTTTCAACTTCATCTTCTCAGGGGCATTCTACCTTTCTTCACCCGAGAAGCTCGGGTTTTGTCTAGGCTTGACTACTGCAACAGCCTCTTCCTAAACCTTCCTCTTTCCTCCCTTCGCCCCCTCCAACTAATCCAGAATAGGACTGCAAGACTTATCCTTGGCCTCAAGCCCAGGGACCACATCTCTCCAGCTCTAAAATCTCCCCACTGGCTCCCGGTGACTGCAAGGATCAAATTCAAAAACCTTTGCATCATCCACAAGGCTGTCTGGGGCCTGGGACCTCTCTACATCCAGCTTTCCCTCCCGAAATATCACCCAGCCAGAATCCTTGGATCCTCTGGCTCCAACTCTCTGCAGGTCAAACGTTTCTCCAAGCAGAGAGTGGGAGGTAGATCCCTCTCTTTGGCTGGCACCTCCCTCTGTAACAGCCTCCCTTCCCCCCTCAGACTTGAGCCGATCTTCTTAAGTTCCGGAAACTTCTCAAGACTTTCCTTTTCTCCTCATCCTTCCCTCTCCCCCTCCCATGCTAAGCTCTCCACCTGCCACTGCGACTGGGGCCTGGTCCCTTCAGAGTCATACAGGGACCAGACCACCCCCATAACAGTCCCTGCAAGTTTCGGGCGTCCTTTCCCGGCCTATCTCAACACAGTCCTCCTGTCCTCCTGTCCACTGCACTTTTCCTCCCCACCCACCTTTTTCCCCAGGCTCTTTTTTGTGCATTTTTTTAAAGCGCTCACATAGCCTGCGGGCATCGAGGCACTGTTACAGGAATTGTTTGTTTTTTAGTTTCATCTGTTGTATTTCTTTTCTTAGTTGTGCATTTATAACATGCTTAAATACCAAGAGGTTTCTAAGTGTGGACCCAGGGATCGAACCTGTGTTGCTTCGTGTCATCTTCTTCCAAGGCGAGCACATTGCCGCTGAGCTGTCGCCCTGGCCTGAATAGCACTTACCAGCCCCCACCCGTAGGGCACCCCACTTTTGCACTTCTCCCTTTTACCCGCATCCCACTCACACTTATCACTTTGTCATGCATTTGCACAGTAGGATTGTCACAAGGCCAATATAATAATTTATTTTGTTCTTGTTATTTTCCTTTCATTCCCCATGATCCCTTCCCCCCTTCTTGCCTTGTGGCGCTTAGATACACGTTTGTATAGGCACCATACAAATGTCCAATAAATAAATAAATAAAATACTATGCTGAGATTCCCACCAGCTAAAAACAATCCTGCCCGGTTTAACTTCCACCCAGTACTGCTAGAGGGACCATAGCAGGCAGCACTGCATTAGCAGAGGAAGTGCCCCATGCCAATTCAGTTTTCCTCCCTCTAGTGATGATTACGAATTCCATTTGGTATTATGCAGCTGGCCATAACTAGTACAAATCTGCTGAAATGTTGTTTAAAAGCAGGCAGAGTTTGTGTGAGACACCCACAGGATTCAAAGAGAGTGCGGACAGGTTGGAAAGCTCATTTTGGGTTAACCCATGGAGGAGCCAGCAAAGGTCACCTTCTTAACAGGGGAAGTTCAATATGTCCTCCCTCTCCTGGCAAAGTAATTTCTGCTTGTCAGTCCCAGCGTCCACCAGGCAGAAAAGGACAAGCAAGCGGTAAAACCTAGTTGTTTTAAGATGGATTTCCAAAATCAATCCTGGGGGTCGATTATGGGAGTCCAACCTATTACGGTGAAAAGGGAGATACTGAGAGTACCAAATCGAATCAAGGTAAGATAGCCGAGCAGCAAGGCTTAATCTCAGGAGGGATAAATCAACATAACACCACCAATAATTCAAGGCCTTTAAAAAGCACACTAAACAAGTAAAACCTCTAGCCAAATAATGTTGCATAATAACTATAAAATAGATATGTGTTTTCTTTCTTCTCCTAAGGGTGAATTTATAAGATTCAATAACCAGTGAAACACAGGTAATACTCAGATGCATGAAATTCAGTAAAGGCGCTTTAGAATAACAACAGAACAGTTAATCTAACACTTTATGAGTTCAACACTAAGATTGTTTGGGGCCTTGTGCCCTAAAGTCATCAGTTCTAAAGTTATACTTTTCAGGTAAGATTATTATTATTAAGATATTGGACAATGCCAGTGATCATTAAAAAGTCAAAAAGGAAATGAAAGGAAAGGAAAGTTCAGGTAAGCAAACTCACTCAATCCCAGTCACTAGGAAGGGATCCAAAGTCTTCTGTGCTTGGTCTGGTCAAAGGAGGCCCAAGGTTTGTGGGTGCAGAGGTCACTTTCAGACACATGATTTAATTTCGATGGGTCACAGTGCTTAGAAATCGGTTCCAGACACCTTTCACCTGAACACCCAAATGAAGAAAAGGAGAAAACCTCTACAGAGCAGGCGATCTCAGAAGACCTCTAGAATTCAAAGAAGACAGATTACAATGGGAGTCACCACGATAAGGCTGCAACAGATGATCTTTCATGTACAAATAGAGGAGCAGGTCCTGCACGACTTTCATTGAAGCAAGAAGGCTGAAAATGCAGGAGTAGGTGTTCTGTTGTGCAACTTGAAGATCCTCCAAGTTCCAATGATGCATTCAGACTGGCGACGGCTATAGCCCAGGAGATAGCTGGTCAGTCCACTGCTTGGTTCAGGCACACTTCCAAAGCTTCAGGTAGCTTGTATCCTCAAGCAGGGTTTGGGACTGGTTGATCCCCCCAGTCCAGTGTGTCGAATCACAGACACTCTTCTTGAGAACAGGCAGAGGAGCAGGGCTTCACCTGGACTTCAATGGAGTTGGTGCTGGTCAACTACAGGGGTTATCCTCGGGTCGTCAATGGGCTGCTCTTCTTCATAGAGGAATTGACTTCAACGATGATCTGAAGAATGGCTGCAGGAGTCCTTTTATCCAAGATCTGGACTGAAAGCTCTTTCAGGTCCACCAATGGTAAGGATCTACACCTTTCAAACTATGAGTGGCTATCCAATCAGGTATAGCCGCTGGCCACAACATCTGCCCAGTAACAAGCATTCAAGTACCAGGAGGTGTACTGGGACCAAACAGTCCCAGCCCGAACATTCAAACCTCCCCTTTGCCTGGAAAGCAGCAGTTTTCTCAGCGAAATGACATTCCATATATGGCATTTCCTGAACTGAGAAAGCAGGAAGAATGCCAAAGAACAATATGGCAAAAGGGCAAGCAAAACCTCATGGCATAGCCATTTTAGGGTGTATAATGTTGTTACATCGATGATACATTTTTCAATGGGTTTTATTTCAAAACAATGTTAAAAAAATGAATTGAAAATATAGAGTGGGGTCAGAAAGTGCATATAAGGGGCGGGGGTGGTCGTGAATAGATTTTAGAAAATAGGGTAGGGGATTGGGGGAAACCCCCCAAAAAAATAGTTACAAAAATCTGATGAGTTTTTCTGTTAAAACATTGTAGGGGAAAAAAACATTGAAAAAAAGAGCATCGATGTAAAAATATACAACAATTTTAGGGTACTAGCCGCCCTTGCTAGCCATTTGCAGAAAATTCAAAAGTGCATGAGTGAAACATCACAACAAAGGTACAAAAATAACTGCTGTCACCAGCCGTCCTAGGCACATTGTAAAAGTAACCAAAAAGCCCTTACAGAAAAAGTGATAAGGATACAAATTATCCTAACCACACCTCACGTTAAGTGTATGCAATGGAAACAATACAAGACATTCACAAAGAGGGGCATAGTCTTTCAGTACTGATAGACTTGTGGACTAATCAGTTACCTCATAAAAATTTGCAAAAAGACAAGTGAAGCAAAGCAGAAGTTGGTACAGCATTATAATAATACATTATCAAGGATATTAAAAAAAACAAAGCAAAAGGAAAAGGGTGTTCCATAGAAGTATATGGGAGGAAAGCAGCAAAAAGGAAATCTTTCCAAACAATCTGTACATGGAGTCACTGGGGGAAAATTCCTATCTCCCCTAAGAGGCAAGAAATCACTTTAAAAATGCTTATCTGGCCAATTAAGTGGTACAGGTTATATTGCTAAATAATTGACCATCTTGGGCGTCGCAAGATGACTAAAGAGATGAATTGTGTGCTGGTTAGATGTCCCCCGGGTTTGCTATCATTCCTCATAGAAAAGATCTTTCTCAGGGGCTGGCATTGATGTGCGGGAATGCATGTCTCTGGGCAACCCCTTTAAGCAGAGGGTTTGGGGGCACACTTTTGGGCATTGGCAGAGGCTCGACTACTCACTCTTCATTTCCAAAAGCTGTTCTTTAGTCTCAGTAATGTAATTTCACATTTCCTCAAATAGTTCCCGCTTATCTGCTATTTTTCAACTCAATTATCTTGGCTGTGCATGCTAAGCCTAGTTTTAAGTGAAATTAAAGATCAAAACCAACTTAACATTCTTGACTCCCTCCCACCATTTTTAAGGATCAACCTTTAATAACACAAAAAACACATAAGTATTTGGCTAGCACATTTGAAAGTGGCCAAGATAATTTGTCTCATTAATATTTTTCCCCTTCAACATGGAGAAAGGTATACAAGAGTCCAGTAAAGACCAATGTTAAACTACATACCACCCACATTTGACATGTCCTAACAACTATGTTAATGCAAGTTATTAAAATAGACCTTCATCAACTGTGTTTGTTCTATTTCACTGTAGTTCTTATACTAATATCGAACTATCACATGGCTGATTTTTCCTCAAAACTGTTTTATTCCATTAGGGGCCTCCGGGACTACCTGGGCCTTCCGGGCCGCCTGGACTCCAAGGGACATCTGGACAGAAGGTGATTCTGCAAATATTAAATGGAATAATCAACATAACAATCCATGTCAAGCATGTATATCAGTAAAGGTCAAGTAAATAATCAACTTTATTGCACACAGAATGGCTTATAGCTGAAAGATATTAAGTTATGTCATGGTGTGTTGAGTTGCATTTATTGAGAGGGCTTAATTCCCATTGATGTTTCCTTGAAGAGGTGGATCCATCTTGGTTTTGGTGGCAATAGGGTTTGTCATGCATCATTGCCAATTCATAGATAAACAATACATTGAATGTTAGTCACAATGAATATCTGCAAAGAGTGACTAGACCACAATAGCATTGTCAGAAAGAAAATCTAGCATTTGATTGAAGTGTTCTTTGTTTTGTATAGTGATTGAGAGTGTGGTGTGTTTCACTAGATAGTTTCATATGTCAGTTCTGATCATGTGCATCTGTCCTGAGACAGATGGTTTCTGCATAAGACCCATACCATTCAAGACAGTTCAAATCACCTATTTCCTGTGGACCATGGTGAGGGGAAAATGGAAATAACTGCAAGACCCAGCCACTTCTTTTATTAGTCGATACTGATTATTTTTTAAATTGATATTTATGTCCCTTGGAATGCTCAAAAATTCATTCTCATTGGACAATTTGTGGGCTATAACAACCAGTGTAGCCCACCCATTGGTTCATACAACAGATTGTAGAGAACAATCCATTCTAAGGCTAACCACAGCACCAGAGTACCTGCAGCAAATTCTCCCTATTTTTCAAATTCCAAAACATTATGTAATACTCTGAGCCAACCACTAGATGGCGGACTATGCATAACATGTGACTCTAAGCAGAGACAAGCCACAGAAAGACGATTACCGGGTAAGTGATTGTGGAAATGAAAGACAGGAGACAAAACACGTGCTGCAATAATCTTTATTATTGCCGTATGGTTGATCAGGAAAGAGCCAATAACTGAAAGGTGTAGTAAATCAATAATAAACTGAAAGTTCTGGCGGTTGCTTCACCGTGGGGTTTTTCCTTCCCCAATCGCCCTTGGGATAAGGCTGTGGTCCTCTAACTCGGGTTATCTGGGTAGGCCCACCACTCGGGGTTGCCTGAGTGCTCCTCGGTGTCCTGTGAATATAACAGACAGCCTTGTTTAGAAAAGGCGGGCTTTTATATACATCACTGGTTTCAAATCCCCACCAATGAGCAGACGTCTTGCCTAGCTCGTCTGTTATTGGTTGGGAAGGTTTGGTCCCGCCTCCCTTAAGACCGGGTTTCCCTGCCGTCAGTTTCGCCTGACCCTGTAGCATGGGGACTGTTCCTGAAGCGTTTCCATCGGCGGCATCCATGCGGCGCCGGGACTTGGGGTCATAGGGGTGGCCCCTGATGTCGGGGTTCTTACTCCTCCTCGGCCGCGGGCCGCGGCTTGTTTCCTGACAAGGTTCCCGCCCCCTTCCCAGTCCGGGTCGGCGACTCCAGTAAGGTGGGTAGCTAACCCCGCCGTAGCGTTCTGCTGGGGCGGCTCCGCTCCCGTCAGGCTCGCCGAGTTCGTCCGGTGTGTGCGAGTTGGTGGCTTTTCCCAAGTCCGCTGCCGGCACCTCTTCACACATACTCACCCCGGGATCTGGCCGATCGGGCCAGTGAGAGCACCTGGACAGGTAGTCTGCCACCAGCTGAAATCTGCCTGGTCTATGCAGAGTCAGAAAGTCAAAGGGTTGTAGGGAGAGGAACCAGCGGAGAACCCTCTGGTTGGTATCTTTGTGTTGGGCAAGCCATTGCAGAGGTGCATGGTCCGAGAACAACGTGAACCGACGACCAACCAGATAGTACTTGAGTGATTCAATCGCCCATTTGATGGCCAGGCATTCCTTCTCAATCGTGGAGTAGGCCGACTCATGTGGCAGCAACTTTCGGCTGATGAAGCATATGGGCCGCAGTTCCGATTCTTGTTCCTGCGACAGGACGGCGCCCAAGCCATGGTCCGAGGCATCAGTCTGGAGGAAGAACTGCCTCTGAAAGTCGGGACAACATAATACCGGGTCAGATGTGATCCTTTTCTTTAGAAGGTCTATGGCCCTTAGGGCGGCTTCGTTATTGGTCAGGTTTTGGTTCCCTTTGAGTCTCAGCGCATCGGTGAATGGTGCGGCTATGGAAGAAAAATCGGGAATAAGCCTCCTATAATAACCAACGAGCCCCAGAAAAGCCCATATTTGTTTCCTGTTCACAGGTGTTGGGATGCGATGAATGGCCTCGGTTTTGGACATCTGTGGTTTCAGCATTCCACCCCCCACCACGTGTCCGAGGTACTTTGTTTCGTGAGTTCCCATCGTGGTCTTACTGGGATTGATGTGAAGGCCTGCTCTATGTAGGTCGGCTACAACCGTTTCCAAGTGGTTCAGATGATCCTCCCAGGTTTTGCTGTATATGACGATATCGTCAAGGTAGGTCGCTGCATATCCCTCATGCGGTCTTAGGATGATGTCCATAAGTCTTTGGAAGGTGGCAGGTGCCCCATGTAGGCCAAAAGGAAGAACCTTAAACTGATACAGTCCCCTCGGTGTGGAAAAGGCGGTTTTTTCTTTATCCTGGGATCGCAAAGGGATCTGCCAGTATCCCTTCGTTAGGTCTAGAGTACTTAGATATCGGGCAGCGCCGAGTCCCTCTAACAACTCGTCCATCCGTGGCATTGGGTATGCTTCGTAACTAGACACGCTGTTCAGCTGCCTGTAGTCCATGCAGAAGCGGATTGAGCCATCAGGTTTAGGGACCAGAACGATGGGCGATGACCAAGTGCTGACTGAAGGCTCAATGATGTCTAGGTGCAACATTTCATCTACCTCAGTGTTTATGATTTGTCTCCGGGCTTCGGGTATCCGATAGGGTCTGAGCCGTACCACCTGTCCGGACTCTGTTTTTATCTCATGTTCAAGTATTTTGGTCCTCCCGGGTAAGGTGGAAAAGGATTCTCTGTAGGGTAGTAGCTTATACATTAGCTCCGTTCTCATGATTGGCGATAGGGCGTTCCCCCACTGGACGTGGTCCAGCGAACCGGGGTCCGGGTTCGCGGTTTCCAACGTTTCTATATCGCCGATGGTTCCTAGTGCTGATACTAGGGGTTCATTCCACTCCTTTAACAAGTTATTGTGGTATATTTGGTCCGGGTTGGTTCGGTCAGGTTGGTGCACCCTATAGGTCACTGGACTGAGAACATCCGTGATCTTATACGGGCCTTTCCATCTGGCCAGTAATTTGTTGGCGCTGGTAGGTAAGAGTATGAGTACCTGGTCTCCTGGGCTGAAACACCTCATTCTGCTCCCCTTATTATAGTTTTTCTCTTGTATGTTCTGGGCATGAGAGAGGTTGGCTTCCGCCAAAGCACGCAGTGCGCTTAAATGTTCCTTCAGTTCCTCGGTATATTCGGTTAGGGTAATTTCTTCGGAGGCCTCCCATTCTTCCTTAACCAGGTCTAGGATTGTTTGGGGTTGTCTCCCGAACAGGAGCTCAAAGGGGGGAAAACCCCGTGGAGGACTGGGGCGTGTCTCTAAGGACCATCAGAACAAGAGGTATCGCCCTATCCCAGTTCTGGGCATCTGTTCCTGTCACCCTTCTCAACATTTTCTTTATCGTTTTATTATATCTTTCGACTAAGCCGTCGGTTTGGGGATGATACACGGATGTTCTTAGCTGCTTAATGTGTAGGCGTTCGCACACTTGTCGTAGTAAGTCGTCCCTTGGTCAGTGATGATTTCTGAGGGTAAGCCAACTCGGGCAAAGAAGGGTATGAGTTGATCACATAGTTGTCTGGCTGACGTCCCCTTAAGGGGAAATGCTTCAGGATAGCGTGTAGCGTAGTCGACTACGACCAGCATGTATTTATACCCTCTACTGGCTGGATCCAAGGGACCGACAATATCCATGCCGATCCTCTGGAATGGTACTGTAATAAGGGGCATCTTTTGTAGAGGAGCTTTAGCTGGTTTTACTCCACTCGTTAGTTGACAGGTAGGGCATCTTTTGCAAAACTGGGCCACCTCCCCATAGATTCCCGGCCAATAAAACCGTTTGAGTATATTTTGCTGCGTTTTCAGCGAAGCCATGTGACCTCCACAAGGATGGTTGTGGGCTAATTGCAGTACTATGGGGCGTTGCTTTCTGGGTAAAACTAACTGTTCCTTAACAGTCCCATCATCTGCCTTATATCTTCGGTACAGTAGACCTTGATGAAGCACAAATCCTGGTCCCCTGGAAAGATCTGGATCCCCTTCCGGTGTAGCCCTCTCTCGGGCTACCTTGAGGGTGTTGTCCGTTAGGGTTTCTGTCCAAATGCTATCCTCATTATCCTCTAATTTCCAGTCGATGGCTCTAGTCATATAAAAAGCCTGACACCAGTCCATACGGCTTCGTCTCTTTTTATTGATGAGGGTTCCTGGACCAGACATGCCCCTTCCGGGTTCTGGCTCGGGACCTACTTCCCTTCTCCCCTCCTTCGTCATCAGTGCCTGGTCAAAGTTAGGTAAATCAGTCCCTATGACTACCGGGGCAGGCAGAAAAGGTAGGACGGCAGCCCTCAAGGGTGACAACTCCCCGTTTATTTCAATAGCCACATTTTTCATCGATAATGTTTTATATCTCCATGTATACATTTAATAGGTACGGATATGTTAAGTAAGTTGGGTTTGCTACTTACAGTAGGTGATATGGCGGTTTGCCGGCTGCCGCTGTCAAGTAGACCACGTGTGGGTCTGCCGTCGACTCGTATGTCCACGATGTTGGGACCGGGTACGCTCTCTTCTTGTAGCGCGTGTAGGTACCCAATATCCATTGGTTCAGCGGGTCTTCTCCTGGGACAGAACCGGGCTATGTGGCCCCATTCGTTGCACTCAAAGCACTGAGGTTGCCGATATCCTGGACTGGTCCCAGCAGACTTGTCTTCGATTCCAGACCTCTTCTCTTCTGGCCTCCGAACCGCCTCCTCGGGTTGTCTCCATCTCAACTGTTGTGGTCTGACCCCCTTGGTCAGTGGGGCATCAGTCATTGGTACTGCTATGCGCGCTGTTATCCCTGTGGGTGGAAACCTGTGGTACCCAGCCTTTTGATACGCCGAGGCAATATCCACCGCTTCAGTTAGGGAGGGTCTGTGATGTTGCCTCACCCACCTCTGCATTTGCCCCGGCAGGGCTTCTACGAACTGCTCAAGGATAATCTTGTCAAGTATCGGTTGAGTTACGACCGTCGGAGTTGACAGCCACTTTTCCGCCAGGTCTTTTATTCGATAATACAACTGCCGTGGGTTTTCCCCAGGCCGTAACTTGGTGTCCCTTAGTTGAATTCGATAGGCCTCTTCATCAAGGCCAAGGCGATCCAGTACAGCCGCCTTTATCTCACCATAGGGAGTATTACCGGTGGGGTTTGCCGCCTGGTAGGCTCCTTGCATGACGCCGGACAACAAGGGGGCGACATATTGTCCCCATCGTTCGGGGGGCCACTGTGCATTCCTGGCTATTCTTTTCGAAACTTGTAAAAAAAAAGGCAGGGTCCTCGCCGTCTTTATACTTTTGTAGTAATGCGGATGGGACCATTGGTTGCGTCCTAGAGCTAGCCACCATATCGGTTAGCTTCGATATAGTGTCATGATGTTTATCCTGTGCAGTAGTTTGCACCGTGCTTTGTAACTGCAATGCCTGCTGGAAGGCTTGGCGGTCGGGAGCTGCTTGTTGGTTTTGTATCTGAACCAACTGCTGCAGTTGCTGCTGTCCTTCCGACAGCGTTTTGATCAATGCCTCCATCGCGCCGCCGTGTATCCCACCTTCGTCGCCAGTTGTGGAAATGAAAGACAGGAGACAAAACACGTGCTGCAATAATCTTTATTATTGCCGTATGGTTGATCAGGAAAGAGCCAATAACTGAAAGGTGTAGTAAATCAATAATAAACTGAAAGTTCTGGCGGTTGCTTCACCGTGGGGTTTTTCCTTCCCCAATCGCCCTTGGGATAAGGCTGTGGTCCTCTAACTCGGGTTATCTGGGTAGGCCCACCACTCGGGGTTGCCTGCGTGCTCCTCGGTGTCCTGTGAATATAACAGACAGCCTTGTTTAGAAAAGGCAGGCTTTTATATACATCACTGGTTTCAAATCCCCACCAATGAGCAGACGTCTTGCCTAGCTCGTCTGTTATTGGTTGGGAAGGTTTGGTCCCGCCTCCCTTAAGACCGGGTTTCCCTGCCGTCAGTTTCGCCTGACCCTGTAGCATGGGGACTGTTCCTGAAGCGTTTCCATCGGTGGCATCCATGCGGCGCCGGGACTTGGGGTCATAGGGGTGGCCCCTGATGTCGGGGTTCTTACTCCTCCTCGGCCGCGGGCCGCGGCTTGTTTCCTGACAAGGTTCCCGCCCCCTTCCCAGTCCGGGTCGGCGACTCCAGTAAGGTGGGTAGCTAACCCCACCGTAGCGTTCTGCTGGGGCGGCTCCGCTCCCGTCAGGCTCGCCGAGTTCATCCGGAGTGTGCGAGTTGGTGGCTTTTCCCAAGTCCGCTGCCGGCACCTCTTCACAGTGATATTTGTAATATACTTGTTAAAGGCATTTATATAGCGCACCTTCACCAAAGGAATTGGTCCCTAGGCGTTCAGACGGATCTGTAACAAATGGGGTTGGGGGTTTAGGTTAGTCAGGTGAAGAGGGAGAAGGAGAGTTAGGAGAGTGGTCTGCTGTTGGCGGCTTCAATTTGTTTTCACCGTGCGCTGAGCTTTGGTGTAGATGTCGGATCGGAGCGAGACCTTGTGTGCTGTTGATGCAGGTTATGTGTTGTTTGGTGTTGTTGCAGTGTGGTGAAGTCGGTGCAGTTTGCTGGGCGAGAGATGGTAGTGTGATTTCCTGGGTACGTTGGGTAAGCAGAGGATTGAGGATGGATTAGTATGTCGGGTGCCCTGGTAATTAGCATTCCAGTTTAGATAGGTGGCGTCCAGTGGGTATTCTTAGTAGCTGGTTATGATTCTTCATCATCTATTCGTTAGGTTAAGGTGTCATGATGCGTCGCAGTGTTCCTGGGTGTGTCATTTGGATCTTGGGGTAGAGGTTGTGCCATTGCTACTCATTATGTGGCCCTCCTGATACTCTTTTGGACTACAACACCCATGCAAATTCACCAATGACTATGCTGCCTAGCGATCATGGGAGTTGAAAACCATATAATGAGTGATAATGCTACACTGTAGCAAGCATGATGCAGGTTGTATAAGCTTTACAGACCCCATCCTGGGACTGTACGGGGTATTGTGGGCCCCAAAACCTCAGGCAACAGACTTGTGGTGCTGTGGTATTTAGTTTGATCTTTAGGGCCCATAATACTCAATGCAGTCCTCAGACCAGCTCTATAAACCTAATGATATATGATATATGATATGATATGATATGATATGGCATTTATAAGGTGCCTATACACAAGTGTTTCAAGGTGCAACGAGGCAAGGGAGGAAGAACAGAGACAACAATCTTACTAGGCCAGGTGACATTGAGATCGCACAAGTGCAGGGGAGGGTGAGTGGAAAAGTGTGAGGTGAAGAGGGGCCGTGCAGTACATGGGATCAACAGTAATATAAATAAAAAACAATATATAGAAGTACGGCCAGCTGGTGGCAAGTGCTAGATTAAGTGCAGACATCAAGTGTCAAGTGCTGGTAGGGTACTGTAGGGATACAGAAAGCAGCCCAGAGTGCAAGCGTTCCCAGGGGGGCAGTGCAGGGGTGCAACTGGTGGGGAGGGGACCTGGGCCCGGGATCAGAGGGTAGCTGGGTCAGGTGACCAGTGCAGTTTTGGTTTCAGCCAGGAGTTCAGCAGGGGAGAGGAAGAGAGAAAGAAGAAACAAAGAGGAGATCAACTTTTTTATCCAGCAAAATTTTGGTTGCACCTTGCATTGATCAAATGTACTTTTAAAAAGGTCTGCATATGGCTTCTTTTGTAATCTACCATTACTCAAATGCAACTCTCATTCCATAAAATCCTTGTTCAAATCCTCAGCAGTACCTGGGAATCAGAGAACAGATAATATTATAAGCTTATAACAGCAGGTGGACAAGGTAGGAATCACTGAAAGATCAGTAGCTCGCAACTACCATCAAATGTAGGGTATCACGGAGGGAAATACAGGCTATGGTCATAATACTTACAAGTACCATTAAACATGATTCTCCCAGTGGAGGTGTCTTTTTTAGGACCTAAAAGTAAAAAAATGAATTGAAGATAAGGCTTGGTCACATGATTTTCACCAGTGATGGACAATTGTGCATGTTAGGGGAGTTTTTCCTAAAGTCTATTTGAGGTAAGACTTCATACAACTATCCCTTGGCATACAGGTCCCCAATTCTTAGTATAAGTCTGTACTACTCAAGGAACCTTTGTAGAGTGGCAGAGCAGTCAGTCTTATCATAGGAGGGAGATGTGAGCTGTAGGTATGTACACTGAATCCAGTACAATAGTCAAAAGAAACACATAAAATATTATATTAAAATATAGATGAATTTAGATAAATACATCTATATTTTAGATGAATACTTAGTTCATTTAACCAACACACTTACAAATTCTTGATACTTTTCAAAGGTCATTGCTTCTATGGTAGTTGCTCGCGGTACAATTGTTACAGAGTTTGACACTAATGACAGTTCTACCGCATTATTGGTACTTCGGCGCACTCACATTAAGCCAAAGATATACATTAATTCTATTTAGTTAGCAAACCCATCTAAGATAAAGGCCCACATTACGACCCTGGCAGTAAGTGAAAAACGATGCCGGTAAAGGATTACCGGCATCGCTTACCGCTAGATCCTATTACGACCCGAGATAGCGCTATCAGCGGCACCGTAATCAACTGTGCCGCTAACAGCGCCAAGGGCGCAGGCACGCGACCTCCCATGCCGTAAATACCGGCATGGCGCAAAGTGGGGATAATCACGAGCCAAGCGGACATGCTCTTAACGCCCTTGGGAAGGCCGTAAACTACCTCACCGCCATGGTGCTAATACCGCCATCGCGGATCAACCGTAAACGGCCATGTGCAGTGTACATAAGTGACACAGGTGCACACAATCAGCACAGGTGGAGGCAATACAGACTTGCCAAGTACAAAAGGAGCACACCCCACCCTTTCCCACACCCAGTCACACTCCACAATGATTCCAATACGACTAGCAATGTTGGGGCTAGAGGACCTGATTGTAATGGAAGTGCTACAACAACAACAACTACTACTACTACAACAGGCAGCACAGAGGAGACGCAGGAGGAGAAGGAGGGCAAGGCAGGGGCAGCAAGCCCCACCAGCACAGCCAGTGCCACCACGCAGGCAGCCCCCAATCCCACGCATCAGAGCCAATCCATTCAACCTCACCGCTGAGCAGATCCACACCCTGTAACGTTGGACCGGGACACCATCACCACCATCGTGGACATGATACACGACGACATCGTCAGCATGATTGAAACACCCACCGCCACCCCCCCCCTACTGAAGCTAGTGTCCGTGCTCCACTTCCTGGCCACAGGCACCTACCAGCACAAAGTGGGGCACTTGCATGGCATTTCACAACCATTATTCTCACGTACGCTGAACCAAGTGCTTGATGCCCTCCTCAAGGACACAGACAACCACATTTCCTTACCACGGTCTGCCAAGGAGATCGCAAACACCAAAGTGGGTTTCCATGCACTGGCCGGCATACCTGGTTGCATTGGTGCCATCGACTGCACCCATGTGGAATTGCTGGTCCCACATGCCATCGAGGTAGTGTACCGCAACCGTAAGCTATACCACTCAATCAACGTGTCAAATGGTATGAGACTCGAACAGGATTATCACACATTGTTGTGCCCGATTCCCCGGATCAACCCATGATTCAATGGTCCTGCGAAACTCCACAATACCACGCTACATGGAGCGACATGCAGGGCCGAGATCCTGGCTGCTCGGTGAGTCTCATGTCATGGCCATGGAAATGTGAAGTAGGTAGGTGATTGATGTACCAATGCATACTTTACCTGTCTGACATGGGGGGGGAGATGCATACTTTACCTGTCTGATATAGGGGGGGAGATGCATACATTACCTGTCTGACATGGGGGGGGGAGATGCATACTTTACCTGTCTGATATGGGGGGGGGGGAGATGCATACTTTACCTGTCTGATATGGGGGGGGAGAGATGCATACTTTACCTGTCTGATATGGGGGGCAGAGATGCATACTTTACCTGTCTGATATGGGGGGGGAGAGATGCATACTTTACCTGGCTGCGAGTACCAGAGGTAATGGAGCAAGTTCATACCCTAAAGCAGGCCAGACTTGAGCTGACATCTGACCACATAATGCTAGATGTGATCAGCCCTACCATGTGAATGAGGCTGTGTTCCAACCATTCCACAACCATCTGCATGTGCACTGTACCAAATCAGACCACATCTACCCCAACGTAATGTAGCTACATGCAATGACTTCAGGCAATACACAGCACCAAACACCATCAACTGAAAGGCCAGTCCCCCATAACTGCGCACAAAGGAGTCACATGGCGGTCATGAACACCATTACACCACTACACTGACAGAGACGCCCAACTGAATTGCATAACAACATTTTTAGTGCTCAGTGACATCATCATGAGGCTGACAGCAATGGTGCCATGATGAAAGCATTAATATCAGTGGACATCTGCCAGATCACCAAAACAACCGCTGTGGACTAACACAGTGGATGGACACTCACAAGGTACTGGACCTCCCTGCGTACACTAGTTCATGGCATGCAAAACTGTCCATAAGGGGAATACATATATAGCGGTCACATCGTGTGACTCCATTCGTGCATGGAAATGGGGTTCAAGGTAAAAGATGAATGCGTGCCATGGTGTCACGTAATGATTTGCAATCTGATGTCCTGACTGACACATACATTGTTGCCCACATACAGGTGATGCAGGCTATCCCTTGAGGAGGTGGCTCCTTACCCCAGTCCGGAACCCACAGAACTGGCACGAGGAGGACTTCAATCGTGCACATACACGAACCCGTGTGGTGATAGAGCCGACATTTGGCCTCTTGAAGGCACGGTTTCGCTGCCTCAGCAGGTCTGGTGGGGCACTCCTGTACTGCCATGAGAAGGTGGCAAAGATCATCATGGCATGTGTAATGCTACACAATATGTGCATCAGACGGAATGTGCCCCTGCCCCCTGATGCTGAACTGCAACCACCTGACGAAGAGGATGATGAGGGTGTGGATGGCGCAGCACCTCATGGAGGAAGCGATGCACAGGAGGGACGTGACATGCGTCAGACTCTCATTAACCAATGCTTCTAGCACACATGGGCGGGGAGTGTCACATGGAGATGGCACTTGGGGCACTGAGTGTGTCTGGGACATGCACACTGTGGACTGTTCACCAATAAAGCACACGTACGCAATGAGCAATGTCCACACATGTGATTTGTGCATAACCAAAAAGTGTATAGAAATAGTGATTTGAATGAACACTTCCACTCCCCCCTCCCCCTCAACTCCCCAACACACCCACTCCCCCCTCCCCCTCAACTCCCCAACACACCCACTCCCCCCTCCCCCTCAACTCCCCTTAACATGGTGTGGATGTCAGTGCTCAAGTGCATCATGTGTGATCGTTCCACAGGGCGGCCTCTATTGGCACCCCCCTCTTTTGGCACCCGGTGCACCCCTGTCTGTACGCTGCAGGTTCCTCCCCGATCTGCGGACGGGGCTGGTTCTTGTAGAACTGGCAGCCGAGGAGGTACTGGCCTGCTCACAAGGACGCATGTCCCTCATAGTTTGCACAAGCTCCGAAAGTACGTGCCGCACAGCGGCCAGTTCTGCACAAATATCCTTGGAGCTGGACTCTATGGCAACCTTCACAGTTTCTGCACATTGTTGCATTTCCGCCCTTACACTTCTACATTCTGCCACATGCTGTGTCAAGAGGGAGGACAGTTGTTGGCGCGTGATGATTTCTTCCATCGACTCCTGTTTTTTTTGGACTATGGATAATGCTAGTGGCGTGTCCATTGTGCTGCTCCCCTCCTGCACATCTCCCACTGGGCATGGAGCGGCCGGCCAAGGGTCATCAGGGCATTGCCCCTGTATGCCATCATCATGCTGGCTGCATGGGGACAGGTAGGGGGAATGAAGGGGGACATTGGGGGGACCCACAACATCATCATCCCCTACATCATTGTCCGAGCTAGCTGCGGTGGCAGCAGTCTCGCCAATCGTGCTGCTTCCTGCAGACCCAGTGCCTTCAGTGGACACCACTTGGTGGATGTTTGTCGCTGGTGGTACCGTGGTGCTTAACTTGGTGCACATCTGTGCCCTGGCCTGTGTTGTGCTGGTAGATTTCGGCTGCTGTGGGGGTTTGCTTTTTGCAGCAGAGGTGGAGGGTCGGTGTGTTGGGACTTCGGGCATGGCCTTCTTGGCAGGTGTGGTGGCAGTGTCTTCGTCGGCACTGTCCGAATGAGAGCCTGTGGTGGACCAAAGGAGGGAAAGGGTTAGTGATGGGTCTGCGGACATTGAGCAGGCACTGTGATGGCTGCATTCATTTTGATTACTAGATGGTGCACATTGGAGGCAGTGACATACAGGTTGTCTCCCTCTTAGGTGGTAGAAGCATGGAGGCATGTGGGTGCCTACAGAAAGGGTGTGCATACTGCATGTGTACAAGGTGGAGGTGAACACTGCCTGTAGGCAGTCTTCTTCTAATGTGTCGTGTTAACCCTGTTAGGCATCATTGCACTTCCCAAAAATCAGGACTTCAGTGAGTTTGGCATGGCTCGATTTAAGGCACCTACCTGCGTCACCTGATGTCGGGGCTCCTCTCTCCATTTCTCCGACCCCCTCTATGCTCTCTGTGCCTATGGTTGCGGCACATATCTCCTCCCACGGCTGCATTTTGATCTTGACTCAGCTCCTCCACCAGTTGCCATGCCCAGGTTTCTATTTGCAGACAGTATACTCCTTACGCGGAGCCGTATATCGTCCCACCTTTTTCTGCACTGTCTTGCATTGCGGGGTGTTGTGCCAACTGCACTGACCCTCTGTGCTAACATGGCCCATATGGCCTTCTTTTGTGTTATCGCCTGTCTGGTCATATCTGTCGAGAATACTACGTCAGCATGTTCTTGTAGGGTTTCTTCCAACATATTCAACTCCTCCCTGGAAAACCGCTCCTGCCGCAGCCAATCTACATTTTGTTTCAGAACTTTAGACATTCTGATGATTGATATGTGTAGGCGAAGGTTTGTGGAGGTTGGGGGGGTCAGGTGTCCACTGGTTGAAGAGGATGGCAATGGATTGTGTTTTAAAAGATGGCTGCCATGCTCTTTCCCGTTCCTGTGTGGTGACGCAACTTCCGGATCCGCTTATTTGCGATCACCGCTAATTGCGGTTCCCGCTATTTACGGTCACCGCTATTAGCGGTGACCGTTAATATGGAAGGCTAGGGTGGCGGAGGAGCTATTTGCACGGCATACGATGCCGGTAAGTGGCATTTTTTATGCCTTTAGCAGCATGGCAGTGTTTCCATTACCGGCATGGTGCAATGCTCGTGCCCGAGAAGTCGTAATGTGCCGCTTTTAGCGGTATCTGGCCAGCACGGACACGGTCATTACGCCATGCCGGTAATGTCTGTTACTTACCGCCAGGGTCGTAATGAGGGCCAAAGTCTTTTAGGATGGAAAAAAGTTTGGTTAATCACAGAGCAGCACAGCTTAATGTTCTAGAGATACTTTTCAGAGAAACTAATGCTTTAAAAGTCCAATCCCTAACTATATGAAAAAGTCAGTGTAAGAGTGGATTCAAAGTCTTAAGAAGCAGCAGAACAGCAAATGTTCCTCAGGAAGCTTTTGGTCACTAGGAAAAGATAATTTGCAATTCAACACAACGAGGAGGACCCTGCAAAAGGATTCCCTAAAGGGACACAAGCTGGCAGCTTGGGTCAGAGGTAGAGGTAGAGTGTACAGCCTGGACACCTCTTCGTGCACTCCAGTCACATTGGAGCAACTTCTCGTTTCAAGGTAAGTTATACCTTTCACCCCACAGTACCTTAAGTTAGAAGAAATGCTCATCGCTGGATTCTCCTCTGTGTAGCAGCGACTGTCCCGGTCTCCTGATTCCTCGGTCTGGGGACTAAAGGAAGGACTCTGAATGGGATGTCTCAGCAGCAGTCTTGAGAGAAGACCCTTGGCATGGATTTCTTCCGTCTCCTTGGTCACTCTGCAATTTTGGCACCTTTTTTCTCAGCACGAACAAAGGACGGTTTTCGCCATGTTGATCTTCTTCGATTCTGAAGTCCTGCCCTCTGGTGAGGTGACTTAGATGGGTCAGATCATGCCTCCTGAGGTTCACCTGGAGCTCAGCAAAGACTTGGACAGATTTGGCCTTGCAAAGATGTTGCACTACAAATGAGTCAGTGGTCTCCTGGTATTTGCGGTCTGCAGCTCCGGAAAGGCAAAGCACCTTGGAGAGTGCTCAATCTGTAGTTTGTCTCAGGGCTGGTTGGTCCCACCAGCCAAAGGGACAGAGTCATCTTCTTTGGAGCTCCTCTGTCAAGTAGAAACAGGCCTCAAGTTGAGGGTACATGCAGGGGGATGGAGTCCCCCCACTTTATTCCGCCAGTTAAAATGAGAAACATTGAACGTCCTTTTTGAATTTATGAATTAAAGCCGACATCAGGGATCAAACCCCTTTGTCGGGTTTGTAGGCCGGACACTTCACCACTGCACTATGTAACCTGATGAAGAATAACAAACAACTAAAGGGGAAATGTCCCATTTCGGTACTGCAAGTCCAAGGGAAAACATTTGTATTGGTTCTTGGAGTTTAAAACATGCACACCTTTTAATGTTTTCAAAAACACTATTAGAAAAAATATCCTCTCTTGATTTGTGTGTGTGTTGATTTTATGAAAGGCAAATGCCATTCGTCCTGTGCAATTTGGGTGGTTACGCAAAGCCAATTTAATGAAATGTGCCTATTTCACCTTGATATGAAAATTTCTTGTGATTTCACATCTCATTTGTTTGTTGATGAGTCCCCCCACTTTAATTTTTAGGACTAGCCCCCTGAGTAGAAAACAGGGTCAGGACAGTAGTGGTCGCTTCACAGTGATTGGAAGGGTCTGCAAGCGTCTCTGGTTGTCTTCAGCTTTGGTAACTTCAGTTCCAGTGGCCGACTTGACTTTCACCTCATGAACCTCACTTTCTATTCAGTTTTTCCACACACTCATCTGCAAACTCTCTCAGCAGTTTACAGAAAGGGGTGGGAGGCTGTCCAAGCAAGACAGCCAGCCCCCCAGCGGAACTGGTTCCATTCAGGCACTCAGGCAGGCAAAGGGCAGGGGAGTGAATAACTCCTCCCCTACTTCCTGCCTCCCCAGACACACGGGAGCCTAGGCAGAGACACCCAAGGGTTCCCACCAAAGGCAAAACACACACACAGACTTCTCCCTCCCAGAATGGTAGAAGAAGGGCTAACAAAGAACGGCCAGGATAGAAATGGTGAAAAAAGAAAAGAGCCACCATGTTAGAACATTTATTTATTTATTTATTTATATTTATTGGTCTTTTATGTAGCGCCTATACACTAAGCAAGTGTTTCAAAGCGCTTCAATGCAGAGAGGATAAGAAGATAAGCAAAAAACAGAATTGACATTCTTAATAAGCATTGGCACATTCAGAATGGGCAAGTGCTATGCATTTGTGCATTTGGAGGTACAACATAGAACTAAGAGAAATACAAACTATTTACAACATATCACATAATTATTGTGTGTGCCTGACTGTTGTTTCAATAATGCAAGAGCTGTACATAAACATGGAAAGAGGGGCAGAGAGAGGCTAGGGTAAGACGAACAGGGCAAAGAGTCCATCATAACTGCATGACAGCAATAAGTGCATGAGACATGAAGTAGGAGAGATGGGGAGGTGGGTTGGGGGCTGCACTGCACAGTCATAGCCATTGTAGGAGGCCTAATAGATAGAAGGGCACAGCTGCAGAGAAATAGGTGGGAGTGCCACAGCAGAATTCCAAAAAGGATCCCAGTGAGTGCAGTGCATAAAAAGGGGAAGATGTAAAAAGAAAAGAAAAAGCACACCGTCAGAACGATTTTAGACAGAGCACAATGCCAAACAAACGGGTGCAGTGATGTAACAGGCACAACCGCCTAAATGCAATTTTTAAACAGAGCATAATGCAGAGCAAAAAATATAGATGACCCTATTGTGCAAAACTGAGACTGTAAATACAGTCTGAGTTAAGAAATTGCATAATAGTTGGTAGAACACGTCCACTGCCATCAGCCATAACTATAGTGTTGTCTATGTGACTAAAAAGTCACAGGAATAGAGAAAAGGGGGTTACTGGGTATCCCCTTGGTACTCCCTATACGGTGGTGTGTGCTAATTACTCCTAGTATAAAGTTTTAGGAAGGATACAAAGTATCCCTCTATCCTTAAGAACTGTAGTTAGTAAGGATAAAGAAAGACTCTCAAAAAAGAACGCAAAGGGTGCTGTGTGCTGCAAAAGTTAGACACAGATGAAAGGGGCCCCTAGGGGACCCTGACGTCTATGGAAACAAGGCGGGTCACCACACACGATAGAGACGCCAGACACAAGGTTGTGTTCCCAAAGCTAGGGTTTTATTGCAAAGCAAAAGTCTCAGTTGGCCAACTCGGTCTCACGCCCCGCGACGTGTATCTTTAGACCTCGTGGGACGCAAGAGAGCGAATTACGTACATCATTTACATATATACAAAATGCATATCAAACAATCAGCTATGACACGGTTAACACCCCTCTTCATTGGGTTTCTTTGAACTTGGTGTGATGATGGACATCTCCATCCACTATGACACCTTCAAAAATCTATTCTAGTAACAATTTGCAATTTGTGAGTGCGTAGGCATCTTTCGGTTATTGAATAGAACATGGTGCTTCTGTTCTTGGAAGCGAACTACATACAGAGGGAGTTGCATTCCGGACCTTTCTATCTATCAGGTGCTATTCGCGTCCTGGGAGCCGACATGCTCTAGCAGGCTCAGCAAAGGGGGGCCATTAGAAAAGCATAATTCAAGCCTTTAGCGGTATTATTCTAACATATTCTACCATATAACGAGACTGGCTGGCAGCTGTGAAATGATTAAATGCCCTGCGGCTCTGCTTCAAAGCTACATTAAGGAGGGAGCCGGGCATTCTTCCTGGCGCTGCCTACGTTTGTGTTTCAGCGAAACTCTTATTATCCTCTAGGCCCTGTGGCCTTGTCCTTTTCATATACTGACAACAATGTTCCACAGTCGAGCAGTGTAAGCGGAAAATATACTGCGAAACAATAGGAACAGAAAGCAATGAGCAATGGTTAGAAAACAAAATGGCGATTCTTGTTACATCAAAATGGTCGTTCATTGGAAAACTCGAAAACCTATATTCTGTCGTATTGTGCATGAGACGGTTGGCCCACGGCCACCAAAATGCGTTTGCTGTCTCAAATTGGATGTCTAGACTGACAAACCCTCCTTTGGCCGTATGCCAAACGTCTCATCTATTTATTGAAACCTCCTCTAGTGATGATGAATCTGAAGTACTTATGTCTGAGTCTTGCATGCTACTGTGGTCATCATTGTCTTCATTAATATCTATTGCCATCAGCTCTTTCATTACTCTCATCTCATTTGGGTCTGGGCTAGTTCGATCATGAGGTTGTTTTTTCTTTGTTATCATTTGCATGCATCCTTCCGTACATCCCTCAGTTACCTCTGCGCAAACTATGGGTAAACAATGTATACAACAACAGCACGTTAGGAATATTCCGAACACCACTACTAATATTGAGATCAACTTCCATCCCCAAGATCGTAGTATTCCCCAAAACGAATATCCTATTCCCCAGCTCCCTTCTCCCGTGGGGAGTTCAGAGCTTAGAACGTGCATTTTCTTTATTGCTTCAAAGATCGTGGGGGAATAGTCATCGACATAAACGCAACATGCTGATCCCACTATTTTGCAAATTCCCCCACGATCAACCAGGATTACATCGAGAGCCATTCTATTTTGCAGCGTCATTAACCTGATTCCTCTTTCTTCCAACGTCATGTTAAATAATATATCTGTTGTTGTGTTTATTGTATTTTTTAGGATTCTGGACAGTTGCCTTATATTATAGGAGTTCACTATCTGTCCTAAAAATGGAATGAATGATTTTGCTACATCAGTTGCTATTAAAACACCTTTGTCAGTCCTTTTGACTCTAGTTCTGGATAATCTGGCCATGGCTGCTGTTTCCAAGAGGACTACTCCTGGGAACAATAGCCCGAGATAACATGTACCTCCCCAGTTTCTGGGCAACCAAGGGTATGCTTTCTCTCCACATATAAAATAAACTGGATCACCTACGTATACTGGTTCTATTTCCCATTTTAGTACCACTGTATTCAAACAACCAGTATATGTTCCAACTGAAAAAGATCCTTTCTTTTTTAGGCAAAAAGGGACAGTTCTTGGGCTATAATTCACAGTGTAAGATGGGGGAATTGCATCTTTGTCCCCTTCTGTTCTTACACGAAACGTCATTACAGATGTTTTTTCTGGCGGGGACAATCTATCTCGTCCATTTTGTTGTGTTATCTTCCGTGTGCTTTTCCTCGTGGGCTCTGGGGCTATTACTTGTGCTTTATGGAAAATGGAACAACCCACAGGCTTCATTATTATCTCCTCAAACTCATTCATGTTGGTTCTGTCTAATTGACCCGTATTACTCTCATTCCACTTCCCATAGAACATTGCACCTAAAGATGCACTACATGTAGAACTTAATGGTAATGGCTGCACATACCATCCTATTCCTTTTCCGGCATGATGTGGTAAATGGGCACATACCCAACAATTTGTTTTCTTTAGGATTGCATGTGTCATGTACATTATCAGAAGTAAGGTGTTATTCGTAAAACCTTCACTGTGTTTTTCTTCCATTGGGGGTAGGGTATAAGTGATCACCTGAACCTGGCTTTCAGTAGTGGATATATTAATTAATGGTAAAAACATTTCTAATGGGTGTATTGTTTCTACCCACCATAATATTAGGGCTGTCGATATTGGTGTTATCACGCTCATAAAGCACATTATTATTGTTAGTGCCAGCATACGATTTGTTTTACCATGCGTTTTCCTTAAACTTATAGACTTTATAACTGACTCATTTTCAGCAGTGGTGGTGCAGGAGGAGGCTGGAACCGGTCCCGGCATGTTTCTCGTTGCCCTTCTTCTTCCTTATCACAGTTCGTTGTGGATATTTCTCTTCGTTGCGCTTGCTCTGATGTCTATAAGTTCAATGGAATTCTCACAGTTCAGTTTTGCCTGTCCTTTTTAGTCTGGATTCGGTTATTCATTTTTAGGCGAGATCACTTGTCCCTTCTTAAACTGGTCAGAGGACCTTTGATCAGTTATCGCCTCAGTATCATGTGCGCCCAGCTTGTCTGCTCTGGTTCCGGATACATGTACTGTTAATCAATTATCTCACTTGTCATAGTACCATGTGCGCCCAGCTTGTCCGCTCTGGTTCCGGACACATGTACTTTTATGATCGCACCGAGGAGCCGCGAGTCTTGAATTGTCCGACTTGCACAATTCTCACGCTTCTCTCCTCTACACCCCTGGTTCCTTCTCTGTCCATGAGCGGAACCAGAGGTTGACATAAACACCAAAAGAAAAAGAATGCCGATCACTTTGTCTTCCGAGGCCGCAGGTTGTATCGCCTTGCTCCTAGTATCATATGATCCGTGAACAGTGCCGGCGCACTTTCAGATTCAGGCTTCAAGTCAGCCTGTGGCGCTTCTGCAGGTGCTGGTGTGCGGCGCACCAATGATGCAGATTCGGTCTTTGGCGTGCTGGCAAGTGCTGGTGGGCGCCAAAGGGGTGCACGATTTGGTTTTGCTGGTATCTGCAAGGCATATTTCACGTTGGTCAGCAGTGATGTCGATTCTGCTGGGCAACGTTGGGGCACTCTTTGCCCTTCCCCCTCTTTGGCAATCGTCTCAGACTTTGTTTCGAGTTTCACTTCACGTTTTGGCAGATCAGGTGGCTGCACACTGGCAACAGTTTCTTTCGTGTCTGCGACAGCTGTCTCTTTCCGGTCATCAGTGTCAGGCAAGACTTTCAATGCAGTTGGAATCTTTTTGCCATGGGTGGCATGGATCCACGACTTCCTTCCATCCACCCGTATTGCCGTCTGCGTCGCCAAAAGTACTTGATAGGGCCCGCGCCACCTGGGTGCTAATGATGACTTTCTTTCGAAGTTGTTTAGCAGTACCCAGTCTCCTGGCTCCAGCACGTGCCCCGGACTGGTATACCGCACGGGTAATGCCTCCTGCACCTGCTGATGAATCAAACGCAATTTCTGCATTAAAAGGCCACAATAAGTACTAAGCACAGGATGTTCTATCTCACTGAGTCGTTTTGGCTGAGGTGCGCACCATACATTTGCCGGCCTCCCCATTATGATCTCGTATGGGGAGAGCCCAGTTTTAGCCTGTACAGACGTACGCATGCATAATAGTGCTATTGGTAATGCATCCACCCAACACAACTTGCTTCCCGCACAAATCTTGCTAATCTTTGATTTAAGAATCCTGTTGTGCCTCTCCACAAGACCGGCAGAACTCGGATGCCTTAAACTATGGAATCTCTTATCAATCTGGAGACCTGCACATATCTGTAACACCACTGCACCCACAAAATGTGGTCCATTATCGGACCATAGGACACGGGGCAAGCCAAATCTGGAAAAATACTCCTTCAACATTACTTTTGCCGTAGTCATCGCTGTGCAGTCTTTTAAAGGATATGCCTCCACCCACTTACTGAATGCACAGATTACCACTAAGACGTATTTTAAGTTTTGGCACCTTTCCATCTCTATGAAATCAAAATGAACTACCTCAAACGGCATGGAGGGAGGGCCAAAACTGCCTGTTGGTGTCACTGTTCCCTTTCCTACATTGTGTTGTAAACACGTGATACAGTTCTGCACCAACCTCTCTGCATTCTTTTTTATATTTGCATTCTGCCATACTGTAGAAAGGTGCTGTATCATTTTCTTGGCACAGATGTGCGTAGGGCTGTGGGCCATTGTGACCATTGCAGTCACATATGAATTTGGCAACATCCAGGTTCTAGTTCCCTTGTCCACCCAACAACCCTCCAAATCCAACTCAGCAGATCCCTCTGCCCATCCCTGTATTTCATCGGCCGTAGCCTCGGCCTGCATTTCTTTGACAGTCGCAACTCCATCTTCTATCATACAGGGTACTTCCTCTGTCTGAACCCTCATCATCTTGGTATTCAAATCAGTGGCAGTTTGTTTCGCAATCCTGTCTGCAAACGTGTTTCCCTCTCCTATTTTGCATGTTACTTTTTTATGTGCCTCGCATTTCACTATTGCTAGGCGCTTTGGAAATGTGAGTGCAGACAGCAATCGTACAATCAAAGGGCCATGTTGAATTCTGGCACCATGTGATGTCAGAAACCCTCTCTCAGCCCAGAGTCGTCCAAAGTTATGAACCACTCCAAACGTGTACTGGCTATCAGTATATATATTCACATTCAAATTTTCAGAAATCTCGCAGGCTCTGGTTACTGCTATTATTTCCGCGGCTTGTGCTGAATCATACGGGATTCTTTTACTTTCTACAACACTCTCTAGGGTAGTGATAGCGTATGCGGCAGTTGTCGTGCCATCTGGTAATTTAAAACATGAGCCGTCACAAAATAACTCTCCATCCGGCTCTTTCTGTGGAATATCACTTAAATCAACTCTCCCCTTGGTTTCTTCCTCAGTGACCATTAAGCAATCGTGGGGGGTGATTCATTCTTCCCAATTTCTTTTATGGTTAATGGCATTAATTCTTCAGGATTCAAAGCGCTACACCTCATAATTTGGATATAGGCGCGAACAAGATAATCTCATATCTTGTCAATCTAGCAGAGGTGAGGTGTTGCGTCTGTGTCCTATTTAATAGAACGTCTATGGCATGTGGCACCATCAGAATTAAAGTGTGCCCCAATACCATCCCTTCCGTTTGTTTCACTGACGCAGTTGCCGCCGCGACAGATCGCAAACACTGTGGTAGTGTGCGCGCTACAGGGTCCAGCGCAGAAGAAAAATAGCCACACGGCCTATTTCTTCCACCTTGTTCCTGTGTCAAAACCACCAATGCACATCCTTCACTTTCACACACAAATAGTCTGAAAATGTTCTTAAAGTTCGGCGTACCCAAAACTGGAGCCAAGCATAATGCAGTTTTCAATCCATCAAATGCTCATTGACATTCCTCATCCCACTGCAAAGGCATAACCGTATCTTTTCTAGTCAAATTCACTAATGGTTTCACAATCAACGCAAAATTACCAATCCATTGTCGGAAATATGAAGCTATGCCTATTATGGCTCTGACTCCTTTTTGTGTCTTTGGAATAGGCATACAAGAAATACTTTCTATGCGTTCTGGCGTTAGTCTTCTCCCTCCTTTCGAAAGTAGGTAGCCCAAGTAAACTATCTCCTTTCCATTGTACTGAAATTTCTTCAAACTAGCTTTATGGCCATGTGCCGCTAGGTGTGACAGTAGTAATACAGTGCTTTCTTTACAAATCTCCTCTGTGTCTGCAGCTAGCAATAAATCGTCTATGTATTGCAAAAGTACACAACCCGTGGGTAATTCCAACATGTCTAGTTGTTCTTTTAATGCTCTACTGTAAATACTTGGACTTTCCGTATAACCTTGTGGAATCCGTGTTAATGTAAATGATCGTCCTCCTAATGTGAACGCGAACAAGTATCTACTGTCCTTGTCCACTGGAATACTAAAGAATGCGTTCTTCAAATCTATTACACTAAAATATTCTGCTGAAACAGGTATCATTGTCAATATTGTAGTGACGTCTGGCACTAGAGGAAATTGCGGATGTACTACTTTATTCAATGCGCGTATGGTACCTCATTACCTCCTTTTTTATAAACCGGAAGGATCGGGCTGTTACATGTACTGCCTGTGATTTCCTCTATTACCCCTAATTTCACCAAATCAGTAACAATACTCTTCAATCCTTTCTCACCTTCAACTGAAATTTTGGATTGCGGTATTCGCGGTAGGGTAACACCTTCTTTTAAAATAATCTTTACTGGCTCTATCTTTAAACATCCCACATCGTTGTCATGCATTGCCCATATACAGGTTGGTACTTTACTTAGTTCCCCTGGTAACGCTTCGGACATGAATTCTGACACAGGGGCATTGTGTGGCCATATCGTTAGAAACACTCCGTCTGCCATGCAATGTATAACAGAACCTAGTTTTTTCAACAAATTTAATCCCACCAAATTTTCTCCACAATTTTCTGTTAGAAGGAAAGGACAATGTTCCGTAAATGGTCCTATGGTAACTGGGACTGGTTTGGACACTGGGTTTATGACTGGTGTACCTGCGAACCCTACGGAAATATTCTTTTGCCCTGACAGTGGTATATTCGGAACCAAGTGATGGTCTCTTGAACACTTCTATGCTCCTGTATCTACAAGAAAGCGGTGTTCCTCATTCCCAACTCTCATTTCTACGTAGGGTCCTCTCTGATTCACGGGAATAGACACTGGTTCCGACCCCTGTCCTGGGCTGTCCTATTGGGGAAATAACACATCGTCTGATGTGTAATCATTACTATTACTGTAATATGTGTTTGGCTGTGTATCGAAAACATTTCCACTCTTCCCTCTATTTCCCCCACTCTGATTTCCATATTGTTGATTTTGCTGTCCCTGACTCTGGTTTGGGGCATTTCGGTTTTGGCCTTGGTTTTGATTACCTCCATTATTATGATGCTGCTGCATACTATTCCTATTCGGTCCATTCGCTCCTAGGTGTCCTCTATGCTGTCTCCTCTGACCAGACCCATTTCTTTTCTGTAGATGCGGGCATTGCGCTCGCCAATGTCCTTCCTCTTTACAATATGCACACTGATTCGGCGCCACTGTTCCCCCATGCATATTCGACCTACTCTTTACTTGTGCGTTCCCTCGCCCTATATTATGTCCTGTTACTTGCTGCAATAGTACCTGTGTTCTAATTAGACATTCCTTCAAGTCTGCCCCCACCTGTTTTAGCAATGATAATTCGTTCACCATCTCCTCCTGCCCCGGGAATGGTAACTACCGTTGTTTATTATGTGACCCCTTTTCCCCCTCTCCAGGTCTCCCGATATCCCTACTCCTGTACGTAGGTGTAGTAAACATTTTGGCAGGTGCAGTAAACATTTCGACATAATCATTATCTAATTCATCTCTAAGCTCAAAAAGTCTATACACATGTTCTCTCGCTTCTTCATCCCTCTCCCTACAGCGTGCTAATGCATTCAAATCTAACAATCGCTGTGGTGGTAATTTCCCAATTAGCTGTTTCCATCTCTCCACCAAATATTCACCCATGCATTCCAACACTACCTGTCTTTCGTTGCTTCTACGAAAGTCATACATCAAAGCCAATGTTGCCGTCCCATCATTCCCGTCTATATACATCTCTGCCTGTTGCTGCAATTCCACCTTCCTTTCCTTGCTGATTACGCTGCGGGTTACCCTCGTGCACTGCCGTTGGTCAGTCCCGCCTCTTGCCCCCGTGGTTTCAACTTCAACCCCGGGAGGAACGGACGGTACCAAGTCTGTGTCTAAGGCGGGAGGTGCGGATGGGACAATGGGAACAGCGAGTGTCTGTTGTGGGCCTGGTTGGCTAGTAGGAAGTGTTACGTGCGTGGTCTGTGGCTGTGGGAGGGCTTGAGCTACCGGAGGGGGAGCTTGAGCACCGGGCATCTCGTTGTGGGTATATCTTTTCTATATTCAACTGGTCACGCCTGCCTGCCCTTCTTAGACTCTCAGTCCACTCCTCCTCTTTTTTTTTCTTCCGCTACCTCACCTTTTGATTTATGACCGCGCGCATGCTTTGCTCTGCTTTTAAATCGGAGCATTGCTTCCTTTCTCCAGTCTTTAATAGTTTCAAATGCTGCAGGACGCGCTTTCTTTCTTATCGACACCCTTTCTAAGTTATCTATCCACGCCATCCCAAAACTACCATTAATCGTCCACTGATGGTCTTCTTGCTTTCTGGTTTACCTATGCCAAGCCTCACAGAATATTATCGCACCCACTCCATACTTCACATACATCCCATACGCCGGCGTTCCCCCAGGTGGTACAATTTGGCCATTTTCCAAAGATTGTCTACCACAGCGGAAAAACCCTGCTAAGGTGGACAATACCCCTGGCATGTTTCAACCTTCCCCTTGGTTAATCAACCTTACCTAGGGCGTTTGATTTTGCAAAGTCAACTCTCAACCAATATCAGGATGCTTTGAATCGGGGAATGACTCACCTGATAAATCAAGTCGTCTGTATACTGACGCACCAAAGGACATCGTGTCTGCGTTTCTTGGCTTCCGCCTCGTTTCGGGACCCTCGCCTCCTTGTTCTCTAGCCAGGCACGTCGATCAGGGATCAGATGTGTGCAGATCTGCAAAGGAGTCTCTCATCACTTTTACAGGGCGCCCCGAACACCTCTTGATCCCGGCTCGATCGTCCCGTCCTCGCCGTTCTCTGCATTTCTCAATTACAACGTTACGCAAAGGAACAAGTGGGGGAGGGTCACTATTCGGGCACCATCTTGAAAGGGGCCCCTAGGGACCCTGACATCTATGGAAACAAGGTGGGTCACCACACACGATAGAGACGCCAGACACGAGGTTGTATTACCAAAGCTAGGGTTTTATTGCAAAGCAAAACTCTCAGTTGGCCAACTCGGTCTCACGCCCCGCAACGTGTATCTTTAGACCTCGAGGGAAGCAAGAGAGCGAATTACGTACATCAGTTACATATATCCAAAATGCATATCAAACAATCAGCTATGACATGGTTAACACCTGTCTCTTCATTGGGTTTCTTTGAACTTGGTGTGATGATGGACATCTCCAACCACTATGACACCTTCAAACATCTATTCTAGTAACAATTTGCAATTTGTGAGTGCGTAGGCATCTTTCGGTTATTGAATAGAACATGGCGCTTCTGTTCTTGGAACCGAACTACATACAGAGGGAGTTGCATTCCGGTCCTTGCTATCTAGCAGGTGCTATTCGCGTCCTGGGAGCCGACATGCTCTAGCGGGCTCAGCAAAGGGGGGCCGTAGGAAAAGCATAATTCAAGCCTTTAGCAGTATTATTCTAACATATTCTACCATATAACGAGACTGGCTGGCAGCTGTGAAATGATTAAATGCCCTGCGGCTCTGCTTCAAGGCTACATTAAGGAGGGAGCTGGGCATTCTTCCTGGCACTGCCTACGTTTGTGTTTCAGCGAAACTCTTGTTATCCTCTCGGCCCTGTGGCCTTGTCCTTTTCATATACAGACAACAATGTTCCACAGTCGAGCAGTGTAAGCGGAAAATATACTGCGAAGCAATAGGAACAGAAAGCAATGAGCAATGGTTAGAAAACAAAATGGCGATTCTTGTTACATCAAAATGGTTGTTCATTGGAAAACTCAAAAACCTATATTCTGTCGTATCGTGCATGAGACGGTTGGCCCACGGCCACCAAAATGCGTTTGCGGTCTCAAATTGGATTTCTAGACTGACACAGATGCATTTAAAGAGATATGGAGGAAAGTATACTCCATAGTAAAGCTAAAACACAGCAGAGTTCCAAAAGTTAGAGCAAATAAGAATGAATGAGGGGGAAAAAGGCTCCCCTTATTCACGATAGAAAGAAAAAGGTCCAGAAGTCCAGCCAAAAAGTGCCAGGGGTCTCAATAGGAGAGGGGATGAAACATAAAAATGATAATATCCCTATCATACCAACAGACTAAAAATTGGTTCTTGCACTTGTCAGACCATGCAGATTCTGTTTCTGAACTGCTTGTTCAGTTCAATGCCATTGATGCATTAGCAAGTCTGGGCAAATGCCAGTGAACGTTTGTCCTCTGCTGTGTAACACTGCTTGTCAACCAATCTAAATTTCCCACCACTGATGCACTGAATGTGATAGGGCCCAATATTGGATTGACGACTCATCCATTTTGCAAAGTGAGAACATTGCACGCTGCATTGTTTGGAAAGGGTATTACTGCTTCAGAAGCACAGCTGTCACCAGGGGTAGACTGGCAACCGGGGCAAAGATGCAATTGCCCATCAGGCTGGCTGGGATGTTGCCCTTGGGCCACAGATTCAAAATGTAAATAGAACATTGAAAAAGACAGAATCCGTAAGATTCTAGCCTGCCACAAAGGAACAGAGTCCTGCAAAGCCTGCTCAGATTCTGTGTAAATGGTGCAAGGCGTTTGTCCTGCTTTCAGCAATGTTATAGAGGTGCCTGAGTGGCCCCCACACATGGGCACCCACAGTGTGTGAGAGGGAGAGCTTTCTAGGTTCCAGGGGCATACTCATACTGCCCAATGGCAATATATGCAGTGAAATAACAGATTCTGTGACCCTGATGGCAGACCTCCGCATACACCATTGTTACAACCAACAGCAGCTTAACGTGACTCCTTCTTGAGAAATAAGTAAGTGTCAATATCTGGTTTGAGATTGCCCTTGGTTTGATTCTGTACGAATCCTTCCCCTATCTGCTGGTGAATTTCTTGATCACCAGTGTGTTCATACAAAAAGAGTTTAATAGCACCCTGAATAGCACCCACGTGTTACTTATATAGTGGTTATAGAAATGGACTGTGTGTGGTGCTTACTTTTAGACACAGTTGAAAAACACACAGAGAAAGGTGTAATATTCAGTTATTATTAGAAGACTACAAACTAAGGGGGTCATTCAGAGTTGGGCACATTTTTTAATACTGCTGATGAAAGTTGCCATCTCCGCCGATGGTATTTCTGAAAATCCACCTTACTCATTTACCACCAGCAAAGGTGGTGTTTCTGGATACCGCCAGTGCTATTGCCGAAATACCACCTCCAATGGTGGTAATAAAAAAAGATTTTCAGCATCAATGTGAAAGGAGAAAGATTATGTGCAATAGTGGCTCATATCAATACTGCTGATTTTTTTATGCAGAAAAGGCTACATTCTGGCCCTTATATTCATTTTATGGGTAAGGTGGTTAAAGGAGACAATCAGAGATGCCCACATTTTGACCCACTCAACATGGCCCTTTGTAAAAACATTGTTCACTCTATTAAAGGAAAGCACCCGTGCTTCAGTGCCGTACAGTACAAATAAAGATTTAAAACATTTGTGGCCAGTTTGGATTTTTTACCTCCTCCTTCTCTGAATGACCCCCTCAGTGTGTGATTGTTTTTCATTATCTTGTCTAAAACACTCTTCTTTAATGTGACCAACAAAAGACAAACATGCCAATCCCCATCAGATGCAGATGTATACATACAAATCCACATGAACACAGATACATCCTTCCACCTATATATTACACTGTCACATATACACTCAAACATATCACCCGAGTCACACTACTGAAACACACACATCACCTGATTTGAAAACACAAATAAATATAATTGTCTCCTCTTGCTTCCTCTCCATCACTAGGTCCAAGGCGTATTCCCTTGCGGTTCTCTCTCTGTGCTTCCGTGAGTTGAAGTATGCAGCCGACTTTCCTAGAAAGTGCAACTTGGGAGCACAAAAAAGCCTTGCCCCCTCACAGTCTTTCACTGTTCATTGTTGAAATGCAGACTCCATAGCCACAATTACCAGCAAGACGCCAACCACGGCTTCTTGTCATGTCTGGCAGAGGCTGACTGGCAAATCAAGGTAGTCTGATGTCTAACTGTAAACCAGTATATACAAAAGAGGAACTCCCACATGTTCAGGAACTTAATGGAGCAAAAGACTATCTGAAAACACAAGGGTGTTCCTGAGCGAACTAAGTTGAAAACATAATTTATATAGCTATCAGTAATTATTCAGCTGGTAGCCTAAACAGCAGTTTATATCAAATTGTCAGTATTGAATTTACTGGTATCTCACCAGTCAAGGTAACCTTGTGAGAGTAAAGTGGGTACACTAGTATAGAAAAATAAACTTTCTTTTATTTTTTTGTTTATAGCAAAGAGAATAACAATTTGATGAGTACATAATACAGCAGAGAACATACATAAACAACATAGTTTATACAAACAAAGAATGCTGGTTGACCAATTCCGTCAATGAAAATAGAATTATACAAAGATTAACGAAAGTAGGGGTACAGCCCCATAATAGACTATACATATGCATGCATGCTGCCGAGAAAATGGTTTAATATTGGCAGAAAAAATATATGCCAAGATAGTTAATAGAAATAGAACTATCCCTGGCTGACCATTACTTGTTTTAGGGGTAAAGTGAATCAAAATAAATGACACAGATCATGCACTAGGCAATGAATGCTCTGTGTAGGGCCTGATTTCGGCTGAAAAGAACATCAACATAAACATTAACACACAAAGTGTTGTGTATTGGGCCTAATTTAAATCAATGACATAGGTCATGCACCAAACAATGAATGCTGTGTATAGAGCAATATCATACAGAGTGCTGTAAATTGGACCTAATATTTGGTTGGAAATCACAACAACATTAACAGTGTCGCACAAATATGCATTTGTGAAATTGAAATGTACACTTACTTTTAGCTTTGACAAAAAGTTATATAGTAGTTTACATAGGCTGGCATAGATCATGACACAGGCTGAAAGGGGTGTACATCGTTCAAAAAAGATACAAGGGACCGGAATGTGATGGTAAGACCTCATCCGAGTGCATACATCCAAGCAGATACAGCGCTGAGGTAGCTGCAAAGGGCTCCTACCGATGTCAGCTGTTTGCCGGCAGTGTAGGAGGACAGCGCCAGTAAACACACATAACTGTAAACCAGGGCAGCAGAAGGAGGTGAGGGCTTGGAATGGGCTTGGTGTGATGGGCAGTTAAAGGGTGTGGGTGGCAAGGAATTGGTGACTGAGAAATGTGGGCAACGGAAGGAGGTGTATGCAAGGTAAGAGAAGGGGATTGAGTTAATAGTTCATGGATAAAGCAAAAGGGGAACAGGTGTCTGAAAGTTAATTGAACGAAACAGGGGACATTGATAATGTTGTGAAAGGGAAAGACACAGGAAGGAAAATAGGGTAAATGAGACAGGGGTACAAATCTGGAATGGTAGGTCTGCATGTTGGGTGACTGTTGCTGAGATCTATGTCTGACCTGCATGCCACTGCATCCGATTGAGGGACTGGCTTGACACGCTTTCTTGTTTCTGACTAATTGATGCATGCTTACCTTATGAACATATGCTTTAATTACTACTTCTCATATTTTTTCAAGTTGCTTTATCATGTGACTTGCTGTTTTGAAAGTACACACGTGTACATACTAAGATTGTAATTATAGTAACTTTTCATTATAAATACGACCTTAGACTGTTTCTCGGCTGTATTTGCCTCAGAATACAGACGATTAATAGGCTTCCCCTTTGTAGATAAATTGTTCCTTTATTGAACAGTATAATACTTTAGCACTTGAATAACAACTTTACAGAACACATTTTGTGTTTCTAATATTAAAGATGGAATAGGAGAAGATGAAGTCTTCCCTGCTTTCAGAATTGGAAATTGTGGAACCAGGAAGACAGAGCTCAAATCCCCACCTTCCACACTGCATCCAATAGCTGATCCTGTGCAGATCACACCTTGTTTTCCTTAGCCAGCTGTAAAAAAGTCCTTGCTAACATGGGTTTATATTCTATAGTGTTACTCTATAAATAATTATAATTTTAACTATTTATGTTGAGCATACAAATGAGGGGGGCAGGATGACAGTGAGTGTCTTCTGTTGTGGAGTGGATACACAGGGTGCAGGTATGGGTTTTGTGTTGTGGGCTGGGGAGGCAAGAAGCCATGTATGGGTATTTTGCCATGCAAATTCATGCTTGGCTCTGGGAGCAAACCTAGACCGCCTGGTTCAGCAATGTCTTTGCTATACCAATGGATTCTCTAGCTTTGTCAACTCTTTACATTGTTCCAAAACTATGGATGGGATTGGATGAGATGCAGTCTGCTGTCAAATTGCAAACTATTATTATTTGTAACTGTCTATCATTTTGCTTATTTTACTTCCTTCTGTTCTAATCTGCAAATCCCGTGTGTACATTAATAGCAACTGTAATCTACTTATTATGTCTGCATACAATTAATCTGTAAATGTGTAAATACCTCCATGTATAGTAACTGCCTCAGATGTCGAGGCCTGTAACTCAAATTATGCGCCTGGATGCCCCTGGGCCAGGTGCGCTTTATAAATAAATAAATAAATAACGCATTGAAAATGTGGCTCAAATCCGAGGTTTCCCTTTTTACCAATTGTATTATCCTGGTGAAATAATTGTACTACGTTTGGTAGTGGGAGAATTTTCAAAGAAAACACAAACATAACTGAAAAAAGGGTTGCATAAAAGGAAAGTAATGTCAATAATGGCTGCTATATATTCTTGAGATTGTGTGGGAGGGACAGAGGTTGGTAATGAGTTTACGTGTTCTTGAATTTGGAGCCACTGCACAGTGGACTTGGGTCATTGCACTATGGGCCACAAAAGTAAACTTGCCCTCCAGTCTAAATGTTGTCAGTCTTCCCCTAGCTGCCACAATTCAAAATGCTAAAACTCAGGCATAAAAAACCTTGCCTACAGTAATATGTGACTGGTGTAATGATTTTGCCCCACAGGGAGAAGTCGGTTTACCTGGCGTGCCTGGTCTTGACGGGGAGAAGGTGAGACAGTTGAAGTTTGTTAATTTGTGGTTGGATTTTGGATTAAACTACATGAGGAATTAAAATAGCGAAGGGATACAATGAATAGCATTATAGTTCTGTAGTTATTGGCGCTTCCTGATGTTTTACTAGGTTTATGAGGTTGTTACATGGTGAGGTGCTGCAGGGATATTTGTGGAAGGCAGCCATGTTTCTCATGTATAAAAGCAAGTGTGATAGTGTATTAATGCAATAGTGGGTGATACCAAGGGTATTATATTGTAGGATGCCTATTGTAGGACCAACTGCTGCTCATATTGTGAAAGTGGATTCTTTAACATTGTACGCTTATTGATTTTAGGGTCCACGAGGCAGACCAGGAGAGGTGGGGCCTCCTGGTCCACAAGGACCCCCTGGAAAGGACGGACTTGCTGGCATCAAGGGGGAGACAGGGCTCATGGGTTTCCCAGGACCGAAGGGAGATAAAGGAGAAGCAGGACAGACAGGATCACCTGTAAGTGGTTCAAATCAGATGTTCTTATATATGATGGCAAAATTAGAAACATCCAAGATTTAATGAGCAGTTACTTTAGAAAATACAGATGCAAATGCGTAGCTCATTTTTGTGCCATATCTGGAACTAATCTGCATAGATTCCAATCTAAGTACCAAAGGTGCCCGGTATGAGAATCAGAGAAACACCATTATGAGGCTTGGCCAGTGTAACAACTGCACGCTTATTATTTTGTTCATACAGGATACCTGTTAGGAGGTTTTACTGCAAACCCATTGGTGGGAGATGGAAAGACAAACCTGGCTATGGGAAGGGTTTCCACTAATTTAGTCCTGACTCTTACAATGGGAGCTGTGACTGAACGGTCTGGTTTCACTCTTAGAGGGTTGGTACTGTTAAGATGGATATCTAAAATCTGGCCTGATGGACAGATTTCAGAAGGCCACCTTAGTTATAGTGAACAGGGGAACTCTTGAGAGTTTAGTCGAACCGAATCAAGGTAAGCGTGGAGAGTAGTCTCAGGAGTGAGTGTGGTGAAGGGTCCACAATGAATCCACACAGTGAAATACACAATGATTCTGCTTAGACAGGTAAGCACAAAAATACTCTATATTTATTATAGGCCCAAAAACACACCAGAAAAATGAATCAAGCAGGTAATACTATCACACAAAACTCAGTTATAAAACAGATATACATATATACAGTGTGACAAATCCTGGGAGGTCATCCCTTCTCCCCGAAGGGGAGACCCTTCCTATAACACCAGGGCGGTGATGCAGCTACCCGAGTCCCCCTGGGAGTGGTACTCAGTGGGTGGATCTCACGGGGAGGGATTCCCACTCTGGAATTCAGGGAGAACATCATGGGCTAATGTGGTATAGTCCACCCTCAACCACCTTTCTTTCCTCATCTTCTTTTCCTTCCTCTGGTCCCACAAGTTCCCCCATGTATTTTTGCTATAGCATTAGTACCACTAATACTGAGACGAGGAAGATCAGAACTGACTACACTGAACTGTCACCTCAATATACTTGGACGAAGAAGAAGCTCTGCACCAGAAACAACTCACAAGATGATTGGATTGAGCAGTCTAGCTTTGGTCTTCCATTGAACTTAAAGGGAATAAGGACTAACAACATTGTCAGTCCCTCCCTGGAGGCAGTCAGTCCCTCCCCGGAGACACCACAAGCAAGGCAATCACTGTGCAGACGGAAGAGCTGAACCTGCAGCTACTGACTGGGATGTGGCGGAAGGCGAGATGGTGTCCCTACCTGCTTGGAAGAGAACCGAGGTCTGAAGGCCGGTAGAATCTTAGGCTCCCGACGCAGAAGAGCGCCGGCGAAGACAGTCCAGCAGGTATGCATAGCCGGTCTCCTGGAAAGTGCTGGGGACCCAGATACGACAATGCACAAACAGAAAACAGCGTAGAAGAACCGTCGGAAGTTGCAAGGTACCCAGAGACCGAGGTGAGAGACCAAGAGTCCATATAGAATTACTGGGGTGGCCCAGGGACCTCGTTAGGGACAGTTTTCTAAAGTCCAACTAAGGGCTTCATAAAACCATATCTGAGGCCGTACAAAAACTCTATTCTTAGTATACGGCTGTACCACTTAAGCATGTGGGTAGCAAGGTGATTCAAACCTAATAGTTAAACATTCAGGAGAGCAATATACTATTCTTGGTGAATAAAACCAGATTAGATATACTTTTAGAATACAAACAATAGTTCAAGGGTAGTTGACCCTAGTGGTCATGCAGTGACACTCTGGTGTAGAATTCATTGAATAGACCAACCCTGTTACAAGTATAAACACAGCTCAGAGCTAGTTAAAACAACTCATACACTTTCTGGAGGGGCCTCAAGCTACTCGATGATAAGTATAAACACTTAATAACTATTTTAGAATGCACCAAGCAATTCAGGGAAAGCAAAACCCAATCACAGTTTAAGAAAGACACAATGGCCCTCATTACGGGGTTGCTGGAAAACCCGCTTGTACACAGCAGGTTTCCGTCAACCCCATGACAGTCATACTACCGCGCGATATCTCGATGCCACCAGGATAACACAAGGTCAGCAGTTACGGTTACTCCCCATTTCCATGGAGTCTAACAGGACTCCATGGAAATGGGGACACGGAAGCACTGGCACCGTTGCTAACGGGGCTGGTGCTTCTGTGACAACCATACCGGTAGGGGGCTGAAAGCCTGACAGCTCAGGCCTGCTGGGGATCCGTGGCTTCTACCAGCATCCTTGTAGTATGGAGGTCTGGAAAGGGTGTTGGTAGGTTGCTACCGACACCCTTATTTCCAGACCGCCATACAGGGAATGAGGCCCAGTGGATTTCAAGGTAAGTAATTAACCTTTTGGTGCATGCCTTTCCGCTACCTAATAGCTAGTTGTACCCAGTATACTTTTCAGAAGTGTACAATAACGTTTCTAAGGCAAGTAAGAACTTTAGGAAACTATTTTAGAATAGCACTAATAGCATTTCAGGGAAAGCACAACCCAGTGTTACAAGTTTAGTAGAGCAGCAGCTATTCAAGGTAAGTACAGACCCATATACTTTTAAGAGAGGCTACAAGCAACTCAAAGACAATTATTAACTTCCAGACTGGTTTAGATCTGTATAAAGCAGATAAGGGAAAGGAAAACCCAATGGTACACTTTAAGAATGACAATCTGCAATTCAAGGTAGGTAAACCCTAATGGTAAGCTTTTACACTCATCCAGTTAAGAATAATAAAACAGTACACTTATTTTTGGAATCTGGAACACTATTCAAAGTAACTTATATACTTTTTACAGGTAACTACTTTGATAGTAGTGCCCACGCCTACAATTGTTACAGGAAAATGGCAGTAATGACAGCTCCACTGCTTAAATAGTACTGGCTTGCATTAGCAATTGTTACAGTTACTAGCTCCTAGGTACTTTTACACTTGTTCTAGTTTTCAAGAGAGAAGCCTTATCTTTTGTAGTCCTTCCCTAGTCTATAGCACAAGTTTTCTCAGAGGAAGAAGATGGATCCTAGTGGTCTAGGTGCCAGCTCTAGGTAGGTCAGGATAGGGTTTAGATGCAGGAAAGTCAAAGTTCCATAGGATATCGTCTTCAATAAGTAAGTATTAACTTCAGAATTAAGGAAAACGTGTTCAGGGACTTCAAGGAAGGCTCACTATATTTGTTCCAGCATTAGGCCTGGGGTAATGGCATGGGCAAGCTCCCAACCACACAAATCCACCCCTCAGTCTCACAGGATTCACACATGGCTTAAGGTAAGTGGTACCCAACCCAAAACAGTACCTTAGGTGAAAAGAAGAGCCTCTGGGTGGATGCCTTCAGGATGCAGCAGCACACGACCCAGTCCCTAGATTCTTGGTCAGCAGACTGAAGAAATGGACACTGGATAGGAACCTGCAGGGGTAGTCACCAGAAGAGGCTTCCACCAACAAATTCATCTTGGATTCTCATGGCTCTGTAGTTTTGGCACCTTTGTACAGGAGTCAGATGAATGAATATCGGCGGTCGGATTCTCGTCACTCTCTCAGTCCTGCACTGTGGTAAGGGGACTTCAGGCATTTTAGTCATGTCTCTAGAGGTCCAGTAGGAATGCACCAAGGTTTCAGCAAAGTTCGGACTTCAGAAGACCATGCACTGCACTCATGCTCAAGGTCCCCTGGTATTGGCTGTTTGCAGCCCAGGAAGGTCACAGCACATCGAGGGATGGCTCGTTTTGCAGGTCCTCTTAAGACTAGTCGGTCTCACTGGCCTCTTATTAGCGTTTGACATTTTCAGGACCCCCAGGGTGGTTGGAAAGAAGGCCTACATCAGGCTCTGGTTACACACAGGCTTTCTGGTAGCTGGATATGGTTACAGCCATCGTTTCTTCATCATCCCCTTTGGGTTTGGTTACAGTGGACAACTTGTCAGCAGCTTCCAGAATCTGAGTATTTCTCAGGAACTACAGCACACACTCTCTGCAAACTCTCCCTGCAGCTTACAGAAAGAGGCAGTCTGGCTTTTCAATTAGGACAGTCAGCACCCCAGTCGGAACTGGTTGCTTTCAGGCAAGGTGAAAGACAAAAGGCTGCAGAGTTCGACACCTCCCTCGCTTCCTGCCTTCTCAGACACGCTGAAGAAAAAACTTCAACCGAGGTTGTTAACTCCTAGAATGGAAGAATAAGACCTCAGAAAGAATAAGCAAATGAAAATGGCAAAAAAGGAAGGAGCTCACCGTTCTAGCAGAATGGTGGCCCTCCTGTGCATTACTGCAGCTGATTTGACAGCCTGGAGTAATAATGACTAAAAGTCATAAAAGTAGTTTCACTGCTACCAGCCATTCAAGTAAACTTGCAATTGTAACAAAAATGGTATCAGGTAAGTAAGAAAGGGGATATATTGTATCCCCCAGCACTCCCCATAAGGTGGGGTGTGCCGGCTCACTAAAATAAATGTAAACGGGATGGGAAACCCACTTTACTTCTTGGGAACACCCAAGAAATAATATGAGAATTAAAAGCAAGCCATTTCAGTTCAAATGCTGTGTGCAGCCATAGTACTTTACAGTCAGTCCAAAGTTATAGGAAACAATAGCTCTAATCACACACTATGCAAAGACATATAAAAGTTACCCATAAAAGAGTAAAAGACTAGCTGACAGAGGAAAAAGATTCCCACTCACCTAGGAAGAATGGAAAAATAATCACAAAGGCTAGCAAAAAGTCATGGGGTTGACACCGGTCAGGAAGCTGTATCACTGAAATGAAAACCTTACCTAACAGGCCTCAAGGGCACTACAGAAGCCAATACAAAGAGGTCTGTGAACCGAGAGAGGGAAATAGAAACAGTGGACTCGGACACGAGAAGTTAGTGTGACAGTGTCTAGGACCTGAGAAAGAGAAACCAATGTAACGGGGTCTGGGACCCAAGGATAAGAAAGCGGAAAGACAGGATCAAGGACCCTCTGGAGGAGTGGCGCTATTCCTGGCAGGTGAGTGTACCAGGGATACTATGAAGATCTAGTTAAGTACAAACATAGAGACAGTATTCCTGACAGGGGAGTGCACTTATCAAATATGTGCCACCAGCCATCTAACAACACAGTTAAACCTCACCAAGGGTAAAATGCAGGGTGCTCTGAGAGCACAACAGCACAGGTAACCAAATAGCCTAAGGGCAGCATATCAAAATTCAGTATGAGCCTTGAAGAAGTCTTAAAAAATGTATTTTCCGAATCAGCTCTGTGAACATATTCTGAAAGGCCACCCTATTTTAGTGAACAGGAAAAAATACACAAACTGTCTAGCCACACTCTATCAAGGTATTTGCGACAGAGCAGTAAGGCTTACACTAAGAGAGTGTGAGAGTGGTGAAGGGTTCAGTTAAGCACCCGCAGATCACTCTTAATAATACACTCTGAATAAAACAAGTTTGGCAGAATGTATATAAATGCAATTATATATTTAAGCTTGAACAGCACTCATCACTTAAATACCACAGGTAAGTATCGCACTAAACATACAATTGCAACACATTTACTTTTAGGGTGCCCTGGCTACAGAGCACCAGCATTTTACTTTTAAACACAGTTACATCAGAAATAGAACATTGTGGAGGAGCAGAGCAAGTGAAGAAAGAACAGGGTAATTATTAACCCATTTAGAGAAGTAACAGGTAAGGAGGAAAGAAGTTGAAACACAATACACAACCTTATATTTATAAGGTTCTACACTTAAAATGTTCTGGGTGGATTCGTCTGCGCAAAGACGTTGCACTGCAAATGGGTCGGAGGTCCCCTGGTATTTGTGGCTTGCAGTCCTGGAAGGTCACGGCACCTCAGGGAATGGTTCAATCTGCAGTTTGTCTTGGGGCTGGTTGGTTCCACCAGTCAAATGGAAGGAGTCGTCCCCTTCGGCGCTCCTCTGCTGAGTAGAAATCGGTGTCAGGACAACAGTGGTTGCTTCACGGGTACTGGAAGTTTCTACAGGCATCGCTGGTCGTCTTTAGCTTTGGATCTTCTGTTCCAGTGGTCGACTTGCCTTCTGTCTCAGGAACCTCTCCATTTGTTCGGATTTCCCACTCACTCCTCTACAAACAATCCCTGCACTTTACAGAAAGGGGCGGGTAGCCATCCAATCAGGGCAGCCAGCCCCCCCAGTGGGAACTGGTTCCATTCAGGCACTCCTCCCTGCTTCCTGCCTTCACATACACACTGGAGCTTAGGCATGGACACCCAAGGGTTCCCGCCAAAGGCATAACTCGCATTCAGACCTACCCTCCTAGAATGGTAGAAGAAGGGCTAACAAAGGACAACCATACAGGAAATGGTAAAAAAAAGAAATGAGCAACCATGTTAGAACATAGGTGACCCTTTGGTGCATATCGAAGCTGTGAATATAGTCTTCGGTAAAAAAAAAATTGCACCAAAGTTGGTAGAACACGTCCACTGCCACCAGCCATAACTTTAGGGTTGTCAGTGTGTCTAAAAAGTCACAGGAGAAGAGAGAAGGGGGATACTGGGTATTCCCTTAGAACTCCACTTAAGGTGGTGTGTGCTAATCTCTCAAAAGTTAAAGTGCTAGGAAGGATACAAAGTACTCTTTTATTCTTAAGAACATTAGTTTTTAAAAATAGTCAAATAATGTCAAAGGAGAACCCAGGGGGTTCCCAGCAACACTGTAGATAGGGTGCTGTGTGCTACAAAAGTGTAACACAGATGTCTTTAAGAGATATGGAGGAAAGCAAGACTCCATAGTATAAGGTGAAACAAAAAGAACAGAGATCCCAAAAGTCAGAGCAAATAAGAATGAATGAGGGGAAAAAGGCTCCCCTCATTCACGATAGAAAGATAAAGGTCCAGAAGTCCAAGCAAAAAGTGTGAGGGGGTCTCACTTGGAGAGGGGATTAAGCATAAAACTGATAAATCTTCCTAATGCTGTACTAGTCCCCTGTCCTTCTGTAATAAAGAAAATTGTGTCAGCTGGTTTTACCTTCACCTTCTTTGGCATCTCTGTCATGCTAACTTTCTTTCTACCCGGTAAATCTCATAGTCTATTTTCATGCAGAGTTTTCTTTTCCACCCCACTCGAGCTCATCTCTGGGAGCCATGAATATTTAATAGGTTCTGGCCTTATCGCTGGTTCCTCCAAATCTGACCAACCACCTCTCTCGCTATAGCTGTGCCCATAGATGGGGCCCATGCAGGCTCCTCTTCACCGCTCTCCTTGTCATCTTCGTCTTCCATCATTGTGTCTTCTTCCTCTTCATCCTATCACCAAAATATAGTATTCTAAGGGGATCTGGCCCATGTGTTCAACTCATAACCTCTCCCAGCACATCCCTATCTTCCTCTTGCTGATTCATTCCCCAAATTCCTCTTACGCTGATATTATCTCTTATGTTCCTGGTTGCGCTGTCCCTTTCTCTTCTTATGGCATGTTCTTTCATCTCATCTAACAATGTGTTTCTTCTCATGATGTCATCAACTTCCTTATGACAACTCTCTAAACTTCTCTCATTTTCCCTCTCTTCATTCCGTCTTCTATCTCCTTCCTTTTCTTCCTCTCTCTTCTGTCTTTTTTGCCTTTCTCAGACATCCTCTTGTCTACTCGCTTTTTCCTTTTCCTCTCTGCGTCTTTCTCGTTCTCTCTCCTCCACCCTCTTCTCCTTCTCTGCCTCCTGTTTATCTCTACCTTCCCTCACCTTCTGATTACCTTCATCACTACCCTTTCCAACTAGTTTCAGTAATATCTGCCCTCCTATCCATTTGTCTGACACAATCGCTATCTCATCTCCCTCATCCTGCGCACTTTTCACTGTAAGTTAACTTGAATCCTGTGCCGCGCATCAGATTTCCCCTCTAAGAACACTGGCCTCTGTCACCTCACTTTCTCAACCTTTCATACTGTGCTTTTCACTATGTGCTGGTGGCGCATATATGGGGGTTGCAAAAGCCTGCAGCTGCCTTTAATGTGTATAATCCCTGTATGATTAGGGACGGGTCACTTGTTAGAGGAAGAGAAGGGAGAGCTATGGGCTCTGCGCCCATTTCGCCATGTTGATTAAGCATCTATTCTTTCTCACTTTGCTCCTCGCCTTCTTCTTCTTTGAACACTTTTCAATCTATTCTGTAATTGTTTTCCCTTATGGGTGGCATGTAAATATGTTTGCATATGTTGCAGCATCAATTTTCTAATGAGTGGTGCCTTATGGCCATGGCATAAACCTTTTGCCAGACGTATTTCTAACCCATTCAACATGGTACTTGGGAACATAATTTAGCAATGATCAAGGAATACTGCTTGAACCGTTGCTCGACTTCTTTCCGCTCCTCTTCAGACCTCCTCCCAACAATAGCTTCCCCAATGGTACCACACCCACGTCTCTCTCTCTCTCCGAGACCAAGTCCTCAATAGCCCACAATTCTTCTTTTGAGCAACACCACAAATGACATTCACACTCCAGACCCCTTTACCTGGCTCACAACACCAATTCACTTTTCCTACCAACACAAAGAAAAAACACCTGTATAATTCTAGATAACCCTACAACACAAGACTGGCACCAGCAAACATAAATAAAAATAAAAATACGTCTGTCTTGCCTTATGAGCAGGGGGCTTTGTGGGTATTTAGTTTAGGAAAAGAAAGTCTGGAAAGGTAACATGTATCCCTAGGCCCCTGGCCATTAAGTTACGCACACACGGAAGGATTTGACCTAGTGGTACAAAAGAGAGCAATAAGAACCCAATAAGGTGAAATATCCAAATAAGGGAGACTATCAGAATGTATGGGGACATGGCCTCTCAGAATGAAAAGATTTCGAAGATTTGTTCATGACCCGAAAACTTTGAATTCAAAACTGTTTTGGCAAAGATTGTCGCAGGGTCATGAATCTTTTCTAACTCATGAAGTAACATGCTTCTTAAAAGATCTGAAATCAACTGGCAAATTGACCTAGAAAATCTCTTCTTCCTACCCTTTCTGTTTCTTTTTAAGATCTTGAATGTACAGCTATTTTTAAGTGTTTTTGAGAGGAGGTGGAACTGATCCAAACTGCTACTTTCGCTCCCTTTTTTTGCTCTTCTTTCTTTGTTCCTTGTAATTGTGTGATATTTATTTTGTTGTTACCTGGTTTGGTAAAAATGTGTTTTATATGCAATATGTATCTGTGTAAAAAGTGTACATTTTGACTAATATCAAAATAAAATAAAAAAAATAAATAAAAAGAAGTAACCTCTTAGTGTGGATTGAAGTCCTCGCATGGGAATTTCTTTTGGTAGGAGTAACACATTTAAGATCTTTCTTCCCCATTGATTAGGTCCTAATGGTAAAATGATTGTTGAAAAATGATTAGCACAGCAGAAGGAAAGTCAGAACACTTATCAGATAACTTAAGCTGAGCAGAAAAACGAAGGCATTCTGACAAAAATAAATATTTACTATGTCAAATAAAAATAAATGTTAGATGACAAAAGAATGAACTGAGATTCTTCAAAAGAGAAAGTTAACACAACAAGGAAATAACAGCAACGATCCTGAAACAAATGTGAAAAAAGCAGCAAAGTTAACCATTTCTAGCAGTGGATATTGGGAATGAGGTGAAAATATGACTGAAACAAGGTGGACTGTGTAATCTGCATTGGTTATGTTAAGTTAATATGCTTTTGTATTGCGATGAATTGCCACCAAAGAGCCAACATTTTTTATATCTGTTGTATTTAAATATTTTGCTCTGTATTATCAATCTACTTTTCCCTCATGGCAAAAACATTGCGTGCTGTTGTATCAAATCAAAAACAGGCTGCAAAACCAGATGCAAAGAGTTTGCTTGAATATCGGACAAGAGCACGCATCTCTGGCCTTCATATCTCTTCAGTGGTTAATGTTAAAGGAAATGACGCATTTACATTGCTCAATGCCTTTTGCTGTATGGCTTGAGCTCATTTGACCAACTGGCAAAAAGCTACGTCCCTGGTTAAACCTAAAATCCAGTCGAGTCGAGCCTTCCCGTTAACACATGAAAAGAGGTTTTAATGGTCGGGAGCATGTAGGGAGATCTTTGAGTGTTCTGCAGACTATGGTGTGGAATAAAATGTGATTGGGCCAGAGATCAAATCTGGACTACCCCTTGTTAAGTAAAAATGTAAAGATCTCCCTGTTCTGCCAATCCTTGGGCTTTTAGCTGTTGGGATAGGACTCCTCAATCCTTTCTTAAGGCACTAAGTAAAAGCGCCCAGATACCCTTGGGTTTGGTGCGCTGTATAAGCAAATAAAACAAACAAACAAACAAGCCTCTATTGTTAATTCTATCTCTGTACCTGTTTACCTGCATCTGTTGGTGGTCATCCCTCACTGGCCCAAAAGTGACCCTAGCATCGACCTATAAACAGGGATATGCACCCGAAAAAAGTCAACTATGTGAAAGCACGAGGGCTGCGTGACACCACGGAAAAGGACATGGAGGTGGAGACCTGGTGAATCCTTAAGCATCCATAAGGATGCATGCTGTGCTGCATACAATCCATCGATAAATGCATCTTGCTATTCTGCTTGCCTTTTTCCGAAACCTATAATAAATGTTTTCCTTCATCCAGTGTTCCATGAATCTTTCAAAGCAAAGTTACAGAGAAAATGATTGTTAAACACATAAATCAAAGAGATTCAGTTATCCATTTACCGTACACACTGCCATCAATGGCATCATTGGCAAAATCCCCACACTATAATTTTATGAACATAGAAATTCTGATCCTCTGGTGCCTACCCTGGAGAAGAGTAAAATGGGAAGGTTGGGATCCTGAGCTCATTAGAAGATTATGAAATGGAGAAACCATAGCAAAAGAATGGGCCGTAGCGTTCCACCTTGGAATCCTAGCAACTAGAGTGCTTTTGGCCATGTTCTGGGATGTCACCAGCCTTTCACCTGGGAACACTGGTTTGATCTTTACTTCTCTCCATCCACAAAACCCAAGCATGCTAAAGCAACATACATGGCAGCTGTGCTCCAGGATATCATCAGCTGAACTGCATCTAAAGTTGGAGACCACAAGCTGCTTCCAAAGCCAGTGGTCGAAGTGGGCGGGAGTGGTGCTCCTCTACTTCTTTTAATGAAGTTCTACTGTTCCTATACTTTTTTTTTTAAAACTGTTCGGGAATGATTTCGTTTTAAAATAAAAGTATAGCAAAAAGTTGAAACTTGCAGTTTCAGTGCACTGCACTGTACGTTCCCTTAAACATCAGGTGCATGTTGTATTGTGCGTGGGATGGGCAGCTGTGCTGGTCAGTAGGGAACATAGTTCCACTACTTCTTTCCATACACTTCAACCACTGTCCAACCAAACCTGGCTGTGGAGTCATGAACATGAACAATACATTACAATGATGGTCCTATTCTTTAAACATTGCATGCGTGAAATATAAAGTAAGATCTTTTCCCCCCAAAAAATCATTTTTTTTTGCAATGGCATCTTTAAGATCATCGACAAAACAGCAAAATTAATATAGATCCATAGTTTGAATTAAACTTTTTTAACTTATTGCAAGTGATATATTTTTTGAAATCATGGTGGACGATTGTGAGACACACAATGTTGTTTATTCCACAGGGTCTTGATGGCCACACCGGGGAGAAAGGAGAGCGAGGTGATCAGGGTATATTAGGCCCTCCAGGGCTACCAGGACCAATCGGACTTCCGGGACTTACGGTGAGAATGAAAAAGTGAAATGAGTATCTATAAATGTCTGAAAAGTACAGTATGCAGCCCAGACAGTCATAGGTGAGGCTGATCCTAATGGCCCCAGACCGTGAGATAGAACTTCAATCGCGAGTGATCAGCTTTGGGTAAACAAAATCAATGATTAAATGTGTGATTTTTGTTGTAATGATATAGACATTGTCATTTCATTAAGCTGTCTACATTAAACCACACCCGCCAGGACCCATGGGAACACAAACACTGAATACTAGTCTAACAATAAGCGGTAAGCGAGAGGCATCCTACACCGAAATGTGTAATAAGCGGTAAGCGAGAGGCATCCTACACCGAAATGTGTAATAAGCGGTAAGCGAGAGGCATCCTACACCGAAATGTGTAATAAGCGGTAAGGGAGAGGCATCCTACACCGAAATGTGTAATAAGCGGTAAGCGAGAGGCATCCTACACCGAAATGTGTAATAAGCGGTAAGCGAGAGGCATCCTACACCGAAATGTGTAATAAGCGGTAAGGGAGAGGCATCCTACACCGAAATGTGTAATAAGCGGTAAGGGAGAGGCATCCTACACCGAAATGTGTAATAAGCGGTAAGCGAGAGGCATCCTACACCAAAATGTGTAATAAGCGGTAAGCGAGAGGCATCCTACACCGAAATGTGTAATAAGCGGTAAGGGAGAGGCATCCTACACCGAAATGTGTGTGGCATAAAAATATGTTTTCTTTTCCTTATATTGTGTGCATAAGACCAATGAACTAAGATACAAAAATGGTAGTGGCCATATATTTAACTACACCTACAGGTATCTGTCTTTCGGTTACTAATTGAGCAATTAAATCTGAAACTGGCCAGAAATGCTGAAATATTATTCTCTCTGTTGTTTTTTCAGGGAGAGAAGGGAGAACCCGGAGAGAAAGGAAGCATAGGGGACACGGTAAGTAGCAAGTCAGCATATATCAATTTGCTTGTGTGTGTGTGTGCTTACCCTTGCCACCAGCAATTAGACAAATATATCAACTATGTGCTATGAAAGCTATCCAAGAGCAAGTGCTTAGGCAATCCATTTGGGACTATTGGCCTAATTCACAAGGATTTGAACTTACCCAAGGGAGGAGATACCCAAGGTTATGTCAAATTTGCATCTGCCACCTTATTCCTGATTCCTGGTGCCTAAAACCAGAGCTCATCTGGGAATGCCTGGAGCATTTTGAGATGCACAGGTGCAAATGTTATTCACCAGGATTTGCTCAGGGCATCTGAAAGATATGGCAGGCATCTCCAATTATGGTCTCTGTGAACATGATATAAGAAAAGCAGGTGCCATTTTGAGATGCTTACTGGCATCTCCCAATTTGCTCCAGTGCAAAGATGTGTGCATCAGTCACCTTGTGTCCCCAATCTCTGCAACTGCAATCCTGCCGCCTGCTTGGCGAATTGTTTAAAGAAAAAAGGAACTTTAGGTTAGTACTCCTTTCAACAAACAGAAAGTTAAGATGCAATGTATTAAACAGGTCCTATATCTTGTAGATAGTTCCTAAGATGGATTTTCAGAACCAGTCCTGAGAGAGTGTTTCAAGAGGTCACCCTAGCATATTGAAAAGGGAAAAGACACTTAGATCTAGGCAAATTTAACAAGAGCAGTCCAGCTTAAACTTAAGTAATTGTGGCGGTGGTGTAATGGTACAATGAGACACAGACACAGGACACTCAAATAAATCAGATCAGACGGTACATTGAACAATACACTAGCATTCAGCCTGAATACAATATAGTCAATGAAAATAACAGCTAAGTAGTACTACCTAACTAGTACTACACACATAAAGATCCACAATTGGTGTTGTCACTAAACAACATCAGCACTTCATTTCTAAAACGGTTGGAAATGGTTCAGTTATGAAATATTGAAGACTGCAGTGAAGCAAGTAAAACAGGCAAGTAATTCAGAAATATTTGAAGTCCATGACAGGTATTGTAAAAACAATGGAAACACTATCAACCTACCTTATAAAATAATGACTCTAACAATTAAAAAGTCCTGTCCTGCTAAGGAGCATAGGCCAAGTGCCTTAAGAGTCGTCAAAAGAAGAAATCTTTGTAAGGACTAAGGAGCCTTTTGAAGTGGAGAAACAAGTAGTGACAAAGCAAACAAGTCAGTAAAATGGTATAGTGATGCAAGAACAGGGTCTGAGGCAATGGACAATCTTTTGTCTCACAGGCAGGGATGATGTGGAACAAACTCCCCGTGGAAATGCGCTGAGAAGTAAACAACACTGCATTTAGGAAAAGTCTTAAAACCCTATTGATTGTCTAAGTAGTATATGATAGTACTGTCTGTTCCTTTTTGTTCTGTGTATGCGCCCTGATCCTTGCGGGAAACATAAACAAAGGTAAATACCAAAGATAGGTGGTCTTCTCCCAATCGCACCACTCTAAAGGAAGCTTGGGGGGCAGGGTCTTTGGCAAGAATTCTACTGATCATGACCAGGATAGGGAGCAGTAGGGTTCAGACTTTGCCCCCATGCATGGAGTGGTGTGGAAACAGCTATGCAGGCTCACCACCTTACTCCACTTACAGTAGAAACCACACATGGGTTCCTAGATCTGCTCGGCCAACATACTTCTATTGTAGGTTCCATGGCAGTGGCTCCGAGCTATGACGCGACAGTTCCTGATGCTGTGCAGTAGCTGACCCAGGCACCTAGAGATGCAGACCACAATGAGCCCCACAATGACAGGGGAACCACCAAGACACAATGTAAACTGGCAGCAGTGAAGAACACTGTGCACTTGTAGTGGCTGCCGACTCACATGTCAAAAACAAAGTCACTGCTCCGTGAAGATAGAGAGCAGCAGCTGCAGGAGGACTGTTCTTAGGCCACAAGCTGGAGAACTACAGAGTTCCTAAGAGATACTCGGAATGGTGACCAATGCACAGCAGAAGCCCCACGTGGAGCCAGTTAGCCCTTAGGATGGTTCTGGCACCCTTCCAAAGGTTCCAAAAGGCAAGATCAGTATGGAGGCCTCTGGACTTGTTGGTCGCACAAACCTATGGGTCGAGGCCCCAGTAAAGATATTCAGGAGATCGGTCCAGAGTGGCAGTTCTTAACTAGGACTTGGCTGGAGGCAATGCTGGATGTCTTCAGGGATCATCCTCAGGTCTTCAGTGGGATGCAGCTTTGCATGGTGGTCTTGGCTCCAATGACGATTTGAAGAATGGATATAGGAGTCTTCCTTTTATCCTAAATTGGAGCCTGGGTCGCGCCAAACTCTCCAATAGAAAAGATCTCTACTATTCCAACTGGCAATCGCTTTCCAATCCTAGACAGCCTCTTGCCACACATATGGAATGGGAGAAGTGGTTGGAACGGGAGAAGTGGTTGGAACGGGAGAAGAATTGGATAGAATCGAAGAAGGGATTAAAATAAGTATCCTGAATAGATGAAATGTAACGAACGGTTAAAATGTAAAGTACTGAGCAAGTAAGCAAAACAAGAAAAGTAGATCGAATGCGTGGAAAGGATGGAGTGGACAGATAAAGTGGACAGAGGAATTAAATGGATGGAAAAGGTGACTGAATTGAGAGGAGAGGGTAGATGGAACAGATGGAGTTGACAGAACGGATAGAGCGGATCGAACGCACAGAATGAATCAAACGGATAGAGTGAATGCAAAGGATGGAACAAAGAGCTAGCAGGAATAAGTCTACTTGTCAAAATGAATGGATGAAGTGGATGGAACAGACGAATCAGATAAATCGGAGTAAACGTACTGGGTAGCAGAGCGAATGGAACAGACGAAACACGTAGAGGGGTTAGAACTGATGGAGTGGGTGGAACGGATGGAGTGGGTGGAACAGATGGAGTGGGTAGAATGAATGGATGGAACAGACTGAACGGATGGTAGGAGTCAAACAGATAAAACGGATGATAGGAGTCAAACAGATAAAAATTGCTAGTGGATTGAATGGATGAGACTACCAAGCAGATTGAACGAATGGAAAAATGAGTAGCTTCATCAAATGGAACAGATCAAACAGACTGAATGGATACAGTGGATGAAACGGATACAGTAGACAGTACAGATGGAGTTGATGCAGTGGACGAAGCGGAGGGAACAGTTAGAGTGCATCGATCTGATGGAGTAGATGGAATAGATGAAGTGAATGGAAAAGGTAGAGTGGATGAGACAGGTAGAAAGGATGGAACTGATGAAGTGGATGAAACAGATGGAATGGATGAACAGATGGAATGGATGAACAGATGCAGTGTATGAAACAGATGGAGTGTATGGAACAGATGGAGTAGATGGAGCAGAAGGAGTGGATGGAACAGAAGGAGTGGATGGATCAGATGGAATAGATGGAACTGATGGAGTAGAATGAAAAATTGGAATGGATAGAATGGATAGAGCAGATGAAACGAACAGAGCAGAATGGAGTGGATGGAACAGATGGAGTAGATGGAATAGATAGAACAGGTGAAGTGTATAGAACAGATGGAGTGGATAGAACAGACGTAGTGGATGGAACAGATGGTGTGGAGGGAATGGATGGAGTGGGCAGCACGGATGGAGTGGATGGATCGGATGAAGTGGATGGATCGGATGGAGTGGATGGAATGGATGGAGTGGATGAAACGGATGGAGTGGATGAAACGGATGGTGCGGATGGAACGCATGGAGTGGATGGAACGGATGGAATGGAACGGATAGAGTGGATGGAACGAAAAGAGTGGATGGAATGGATGGAACAGTTGGAGTGCATGGTACGGATGAAGTACATGGAACAGATAGAACGGAGGGAGTGCATAGAATGGAGGGAGTGCATGGAATGGATAGAGTGCATGGAACGGATAGAGTGCATGGAACGGATGGAGTGGATGGAACGGATGGAGTGCATAGAACGGATGCAGCTGATGGAACTGATGAAGTGAATAAAACACATGGAACAGATCAAACAAATAAAAAAGATGGAACAGATGGAACACACTAAACAGATGGCAAGGATGAAATGGATCAACAGATTGGATGGAGTAGTTTATGTAGATGAAGGATGGAATGATGCAATGAATGGAAAGACTAGTTAACTAAATGACGAACCAGATGAAATGTATGAACAGACGAAGCTGAATGAACTGACAGAGTGAATAAAACAGATAGAATTGATGGTACAGAGGAGTGCTTGATCTCAAGTGCCTTACTGAAAACCAGCATATCACACACCACGCTTACTCTCTCCTATACACCACCACTCAACTAAAACACAGTGATAGTATGACACATTCTGTATAGCTGTTCTCATACTAACACCCGCCACATACTCCTCATCATCCTAATTAAACACAGCTAGCTGAGCACACACCGCCAGCCTAAGCGTCTCCTCAGGCCTAACCAGCTAGAAATCAGTCTGGGTATCAACCCACCAGAATGAACACATATTCCTGACCTCCCAACCACCACACCTACCGCTAAGAAGCAGCTATCATTCAAGTGCCTCAACAGCTGCACACATAGCCAATGCACTCACACACCTTATGACTTACTCTCTCTCTCTCTCTCTCCTGACTTGAACTACGGTTCCCGAGGGCGTTCAACCTACCAGCGCTTTGAGATTATACCAATGATACATAAGGCGCTATATAAATGCAAAGTAACATAACATAACATACCATAACATATGCCCAGCAACAGACATACCCCTGGCCAGAGTGCAGGTTCAGACAAGACAGTTCTAATTCATACAGTCAGCCAGATACTCACACTGCCGCTTTGCACAGGAAAGTTAAGGCTTTTCCTGAGAAAGGGCTTTTCATATATGGCATTTTCTGACATGGGAGGGTAGGAAGAAGGCCAAAGGATAAGATTAAGATTGCAAAAGGATACGATGGCTATAGGACAAGCAAAAAACATGTGGCACAGCCATTTTCAGTATATAGCACTAAAATAAACTGCATTATGCATTAAAATGCAAAGGTGCATGTGTGAAAAATGAAAAGACACGGTAGAAAAATATCCGCGGCTAGCAGCCTAATTTGGACTCGCCATAAAAGGAATCTTGCAAGGGGAGGCAGGGATCCCCTGTAGTGGTAGTCTCAGTGGCAGCTGCCGAATTTTTAATTTCAGGGTCGTAAATATTTCCCATAAATATGCCAGAGCGAGCGTGCGTTCCGAGGGAGCCAGAACCAACCGAGGAGGGTTTCCGCGAAAACATGGGTTAAAAGGGAGCTACATGAGGAAATGGGAAGAGACTCTTGGGAAGCTATAACTAGGGCCCAATGGCGCGACTTGTGGAAGAAGCTCCCAAAACTAGCCCGATCCATTCAACTAAGGGAAATGTGGCAGAAAGTAATACTGCAATGGCACTATGTGCCAACGAAACTTCACGCTATGTTTCCCACCTTCAACGAACTATGCTGGCGCGGATGCTCGGCAGAAGGTACTTGGATGCATATGTGGTGGAGTTGCTGAAGATTAAACCATTTTGGCAATACATAATAGAACAAGTCAATGCTATGGTCCCGCAGCAGAGGGCCGAAAGCTACGAACGTGGCTCCTGGGCATGTGGGACCTGAAGCAAAAGGTTCATGCGAGAAACCAGCAGAGGGGAGCCATGACTCTGGTCATTGCAGCTTGGCTCACAATAGCCCAACACTTGAGGGACCCTCAACCACCGACGATGCATGACTGGCTGATAAAAGTATGGGGATTTGTGGCAGTGGAATGGATGACGTATAGACTGCAAGGTGCCCACGAGGCTTTCCGATCAGACTGGGGGAGTGTTCTCGCATATCTACAGAGTGATTTTATGATTCAATGGTGTCCTCATAATATTAGGATCCTGGACTTGATGTAAAGAATGGTGAAGGGATGGACCCCCATAATGTATATTATTGGACGATAGTGTATTATTGTATATGAACTGCCATGGGCCAACAGAAGTGTCTTAGGGAGGGAGAGTGAAGGGGGTGTTGGGAGGGAAGAGGGGGGTTGGCCTCCTTTTATTTTTGAGAGAGTTGTTGTTTATTGTTGAAAATCAATAAAGAGATATTAAATAAATAAATAAATAAATAAATAAATAAATAAATAAATAAATGGTTGATTATAGAGCACACTTTCTGTGAAAATGTATGGCACTATCCCCACATAACAACATCATTCTGTTGGATTTGCGTTTTTAAAAAAAAGCCATCTCACGGTAAGAACACATCTCTAAACTGGCTACACAATGTAGGGCTGCCTAAAAACTTAATAACACTTAACTTTGCTATATCCTTGATGCCCAGTTAAAAGAAATGCCATGCCACAGCAAGAAATAGATAGACTGGCTGCGCCAAAATGCCTGTCTATCCACGTAATACCACTTATCATGCTTGCTTTATAATAGATGCCCATAAAAAGAATGCCATGCAACAGTAACAAATAGCTAGAATGGCTGCACCAAATTGCCAGTCTAGCCATGTAATAACATTTATCAAGCTTGCTTTATCATAGATGCCCAGTAAAACATGTCATGTCACAGTACGAAATGGATAGACTGGTGTTAGGATGGGTGGGATTTTGGGAAGCCAACCTATTATGGTGAAGAGGAAAGACACTAAGGTCTAGCCAAATTCAATCAAGGTAGGTAGTAGAGTGGGAAGGCTTAGACTTAAGAGGGTGTGTGAGAGTGGTCTGGGGGTATAATGAGTCCACACAGAACAATACCAATAATTCCAGTTAGAGAGGTAAGTACACAAATATAAAATTATTTTTTGACCTATAAAGTACATACTAAGTAAATGAAACCTCTAAGCAAATATTGTCACACATACTATAAAACAGATATGTAAATTCACCCTTGGGAGCAGATAGAAAGCATTTGATTCAATAACCAATGTAAAACAGCAGGCAAGTACTCAGGCTCATGAAGTTCAGCAGAAAGCACTCATAGTAACCACAAAAGAGTTCCGTAGCACTTAGTAAGTCCAACCCTAAAATGATTTGGGGTCTTGTGCCCTAAAGTCACAAGTTCCAAAGTTACACCTTTAAGGAGGGTTTACTATGTTGTTTGAACGATGCCTGTGCTTATGATCTAAAGTTCAAAAAAGTGGAGGAAAGTTCAGGTAAGTAACTCACTCAATCCCAAAACACTTGGGTATGCAGACAAAGGAATCCTTGACCCGGTAACAACTAACTAAAGTCAGGAAAGAGTGAGATAGGTACAGGACTTTACACCCATGTAACCCTATGGTGAACAGTGGGGGGAGGGAACACTTATTTTAACATAACCCACTGGCTCTGATTTCTCCAGACATCACTGCTGAGGTTCCAAATTCCGTTGGGGATACAATCTTCTGTGCTTGGTCTGATCGAGGCAGGCCCAGCAGTTGTGGGTGCAGATGTCTAATTCGGAACCAGCTTTGAACCTGATTATGATGGCAGGAGTACTCTTCCCTTCTTGATCAAACCAACGACACTAATTTAACACGTGTACCAATGTCCCGCAATTTGTAGTGCAGAGACCAGCAAATCACCCTTGAGGCTGCAAACCAAACAAAAACATAATCTTTCAAAATATTTTTTTAATTGATCAATTTTCCGGAAGGCTTCCTGGGAGGCATTATGCAGTTAGCAAATGCATTACCATTCAAGTATATACACCAGTTTTGCTCGTAGAACATGGTTTCATCATTGTGTGGATTAAGCAAATTCCCTAAAATTGAATGACTGCAGCCTGTTGCAATTTATAAATTAGTAATTTAAAAGACCCAACTTTTAAAAAGACTATTAATTAACATTTGTGAAAAGCCTAAAATGGAATTCATGCAGTTCTAGTTCTCTTGGCATCCCTCCATTAAAGGCAATTGATGTATTTGTAGCAGCCCAAAAAAGAAAAAGTAAAGTGGTAAAAGTTGTATTGCATGCAACCCTTTATTCAATGGTGCCTAAGTCGTTCACTATGAAATCCTATTTAATAGTGAAATAGCTCCTCTTCTAGATGCACATTAATTGATTCAGCACAATTTAAAGGTCTGTTGTAACAGACGTGTACCTTGAGCAACAAGCATCTCAGTTTTTGATAAATGTTTCTAATTTTATTGTATTTAATATTTCCCTTTTCCTTCACATTGCTCTTAGGTGGCTGGACCAGCTGGAACACCGGGATCGGACGGGGTAGCAGGGCCCACTGTGAGTTCTGATTGGCTGCAAGTGTGCGATCTAAAGAGATGTGTATGTTCCTTAAAATGACCTACTTTGATCAATGTAGTCCAATATTGCGGATATTATTGTGGCTCCTATTCCTCAGTAGGTGTCATGCAAAAGCTCACGGTGCCACAATGCAGTACTTAAGGTAGCCTCAAAAGAAAGGTGAGTTAACTAGGGCCTCTAGAATGTGTGTACAATGTTATGTTACCAATGTTATTTTATATGCTGTGTATCCCTGTAGCCGGATCAGAGTGCAGATATGAGAGATTTGAGCTAAGATGCAATGTTGAGACTTTTCCAAGTGATTGGGCGTTCATGGTAATTCATTAATTAACCTTTTATTACGCACTTAACTTTATTTTGGCGAGAAAAAATCATAAACGTACATATAAAATACAACAACGTGAGCTAAAATGTCCCCCTCCACATACATCACAAAGGATATAAATTACAAAGTTCAGTTAAAAATATTTGAATCATAAAAATCCAGCCAGATGAAGCTAATCGAGATAAAATCGAAACAAATTTAGGAATGAATATGTTGGTTAAATCTATTAGTAAATGGTAAGGAATACAAACCTATTAAGATCTATTTTTTTTTTATTTTTCCCTCAAATAAGAACATGTAGCTCTGAGGGACGAGGAGAGATGATCTCGCAGCCTCGCCCACATCAGCTGTTAGCAATACTCCTTCCATTACACACTTAACACCGGAGACCAGTCTCTAAGTGCGAGACCGGGATTTGTGCCTGTGTTGCTCTCCATTGGCTTGCTTCCAAGGACGTGAAAGGATATTGAAAACGCTACCTTTTGTTTCTCTGTGGTGTTGAGTTCCTCTGAGTCTCATCTCTGAGCCGAAGTACTGCTAAGGTACCCTATTTTTGCTGGCTTAATGTGGGAACTAATAACTCACGTTTAGAAGTGGAGTATAAGGCACAGTTGAGTGTGTGCTCCGCCTAGCTCTGTGTAAAATCTCTAACAGGAAAACTGTGTGCAAATCGTTTGATTTAGCAGAATTGTATTCATATTTTGCAGAGCCCACATCTACTGCACTGGCATAGCAAGATGCAATATCAACTGGACACATATGCCTCATTCTCACATGAGCATCACTTCCATGACTGAATGGTTCATGCATGATATGCAACCCTTCACAAATGCAAACCCCATAGTGTAAACATGGTCAATAGAAACCCCATCTCATCAGGCACACAACAAATTATTCTTAATAGACCTACAAGATCTCTGCCTTCACCTGCAACTTTCAGTGTTATGTGGATGACACGCAGCTCTCTTTCAGGCGACCCTCGTCCTCCACCTCCTCGCTCATTCCTGACTGTCCGCAATTCAGTCCTGGTGTGCTGCTAATGATCTCTGCCTTAATGCTAGTAAGACAGAGATCGTTCTCATTGGGACCCCTGCTCCCGTTTTCCCAGTTTCACTCTGGCCGGCCTCTCTTGGTCCTGTGCTCTCACCCACCAGTGAGGCAAACAATCTGGGGGCCATCTTCGACTCTACTCTATCCTTCTCTTCTCGCATCTCGGACACCTCCAAAAAGTCCCACTATCAACTACACCTCCTCAAAGGCATTCTACATTTTTTCACCTTCCCCAGGATGCTCACTGTCTCCAGAGCACTGGTTCTCTACAGACTGGACTAATGCAACAGTCTCTTAATCAATCTTCCTACTACTACTCTCTGACCTCTTCACCTTATCCAGAACAGAACCGCAAGACTTATCCTTGGCCTCAAGCCCAGGGACCTCATCTCTCTGGCGCTGAAATCTCTCCACTGGCTCCCCGTGGCTGCAAGAGTCAAGTTCAAGTCCCTCTGCTTAATTCACAAGGCTTTCTGGGTCCGGGGACCGTACTATCTACAACACTCTCTTCCTAGATACACTCCTTCTAGAGCCCTCTGCTCGGCCTTCTCCAACTCTCTGCGGGTGAGCCGTTTCTCCAAACAGAGATTTGGGGGCAGATCCTTATCCTCTGCAGGTGCCTCCCTCTGGAACAGCCTCAATGCCTCTCTCCGTCTTCAGATGGACCTCCTTAGGTTCTGGAAACTGCTCAAGACCTTCCTCTTCTCTCCCTCTTTCTCTCTCCCTCTCTCCTGCTAACCTCCTTTCTCTTCTTCCCTGCTTCCCTCCTTCTTTCTCTTCCCAACTTGCACAGTTCGCAGACAGGTCGCCTGGTGCACCTCCAGAGCCTCACAGATCCCAGGCTCCCCTACCAGTCCTGCACTTGCCTCCGGCCCTCCCTTGCTAGACAGGGCGCACTTGTCCCCCCCTCGTACTTCCTGCCTGTGCACTTGCATGACCGTGAACATACTAGGCCTAGCAAGTCTGTCTGTCCTGTCCTCCCACTGTCTCCCCTCCCTTGCTTGGTTGTACCTGAAATACCTGAGCATAGGTGTATTATTGACGACCAACCACCAATCAATCTGAAATGTCGCCAAGCCTAGTACGGCAGTTTATTGTTGGGTATGTCCTTTTCCCTCATACCCCCTCCTTCTCTCCCGACTCTTTGTCATGCACTTGCACTATCTGACAAGTTGTTGGCTTAGTACGGTAGTTTTTTGATTGTATGCTCTTCTCCCCCCATCCCCTTCCCTTATTCCTTCCTGTCATGCACTTGCACTAGTTGAAATGCCTCTAGCCTAGTATGCTAGTTATTTTGGTTAAGATCATTTGGAATCTTCAAGGCCTAAGTATGACGACTGTATTCCCCTGTTCCCTTCCCGTCTTGAAGCGCTTTGAAGCACTTAACTTGTTTATAAGCGCTTTACAAATGAACAATTACAATTAGCACTAACACAAAATCTGTATAGTCACCACTGCTGTTATAATTGCCAATATTGCAATATTTTGTGTGATAATATAATGCTATGTCAGTCCAGACTTCCTCATCTATCTATTAAGAGTCGGAATCCTTTGGCTCTCCCATCAGGACTGGCCAGTATATATAATATGGCAAATGATTATCTAAAAAGCCACAATTTGCAAAGCCCTGATCTACACCTACCTATTCAGTGTAAGTAGCATAACTAAGGGCCAAATTCATGGAAAGTTTAGCACGGTGCAAAGTGACTTTCCACTGCCAACTGTTTGGTAAGAATTGATGCAGTCACCCTGTGTGAGACTACACAACACTTATCTGCTTGGTAGTAGGTAACCCACCTTTTGGTATAGGCCTCTGCTGCACAAGTTGGTAGTGTGACTGTGCAGCCAGGCCTATCTCAAGAGGGGTAAATGTGAGCTGTAGAGCTGTACAAATGAAACTCGTAAATACAAGAAGCCAAGTAACACTTACACTCAAGGTTTCTGTTATAAATAGTTATTTATTTAACATCAATTTTTAAATAAGCGTTCTTTAAAAAGACAACTCATTTAACACTGTAAATATACTTTCAAATACATTTTCAGAATCAGAACAAGTTAGTGGATACTCTTTGGATATGCTTCTTACACAATTCCTGCACCCTGAGGTGACTTAATTCACAAGGACAGTAATGGCCTTTATATATCACACTAGTTATACTTTGCGGATTCTGAGGTTGCAGAAAGGAAAGGTTTAAGGAATTAAAAGGTTAAACAGGTTCTCAGTAAATGTGAGCAATAACAGACTACATGGGACAAACAATATCAAAGTCAATGGCTAGTCTTCAGGGACCCAGGACAGCCAAAATCACTTGGAACACAGTCTATGGAGCTGAGGCACTTCTTAGATCAGAACAGTCTTGCACAAAGTTAGGGAGTTTGTAGAAAATCACTTGTAGGGTCACAAGCTGTTAAGCCTGTGAGGAAAAAGAGTTGGCCTCAACTCTAAAATAAACTAATGCAGTTCCCAACTGAGAAGAGCACAGCTCAAAAGACAATGAGGTAAGTACCCAAGTAAAAACAGTACCTCTGGTTTGAAGAAGAGTGGTCCAGCTGGATTCTGTCTTGCTACAGTGGTGCAGATCCTTGTTCCTGAGCCTCAGTCATGGGAACAAGAGGGAGGGCATCTGTAGTGCTCCTGGGGCGGTACTTGGTAGGTCGTCGTCAGCGGCAGGCTCTTTCAGTTCAGCTGCACTTCACAGTTTCAGTGCTTGCAAACAGCACCGTTGCGGATCTCGGATACCGGTTGGGCTTCCTGCACTCTGGTGAGGGGACTTGAGATCTGGTCGTCCTGCTTCTGGAGGGTCCTTAGGAGACTCCTTGAGCTTTTAGCCAGATAGCTGACATTTCACTCAACTACGGATTACTCAACCCCTGGCGTTCAGTTCTTGCAGCAGCAAAAAAATACAGCCAGCGGGGAAGATGGTCCAGTGGAGTTTGTCTCAGGGTTAGTTGGTCCCACTAACCCAAGGGAAGAAGTCGTCCCTTGGGAGCTTCTCTGTCGAATTGAAAAAGGAGTTTCAGCACAGCAGCAGGGCTTCACAGGGGATTTCAAAGGTCCAGGAGGATGCAGGAAGCTTCCTTCACAGTTTGGGTGTTTCTCCCCGTGGTCGACTTTGCCTCTAGTCCCAAAGCCCTCACCTTTAAAGCAGGTTTCTCCCATTCATGCACAGCCTAGGCTGTCAATCAGGACTGGTTGCATTTAGGCATTCCTAGAGACAAAGGAAAGGGGAGTTTCTGCACCCTCCCTCACATCCTGTCCTTCCAGACACACTGCAGCCAGAGGCGGGCTTCAGGGCTGAACCCTGCCAAAGGAAAAACAAACAAATGGCTTGAATCTGCTTCGATGCACAGAGTAAAACCCAAGAAAGTCCTCACAAACAGAAAAAGGTGAAAAAAGAAGTTAGGGGCCATTTGGACACAATGGACACCCATGGGTGCTGTACTGCAGCTGAGGGTTCAGCCTGTGGCAGTAAAACTCAATGGTAGGAAACATTAAACCACTGCCACCAGCCATTTAAAGTAGGAAGGGTAACATAAACATTTTACATTAGAATGTAGGATAAGGGGCTACTAAGTAACCCCCCAGCACTCCACATAAAATGGTGTGTGCTGGACCTAAAAAGAGAAAAGGTAAGTAAAGTCAATTTCACTTTACTATTCTTGTAGTTCACTCAGGAAAAGGTATTTAAACATTATGAGAAATCCAAAGGACTTCTCAGTGACACTGCACTGAAGGGGCTGTGTTCCACCATACACAAAGTGGATGCCTATGGAGTTTGTCATACTCCAAAAACAGTGACAAACACGGAATCCAAATCAGGTCAAATCACATGAGAACGAGAGAAAAAGGTCTCACTCCCTCCAGGGTTAAAATTAAAAAGCCCTAAATCCAGCAAAACAGCTAGGGGTCTCTAAGGTTGATGGGAATCAGCACAGAAATTAGAATTCTCCCTAACACCAACAAACACGTTGAACCGGGCCTAATTCACAGAGCGGTGCAAAGTGTATTTTTGAGGAGCAAAGTCACTTTGCACTGCAAAAGTACTCTTTGCACCACGCTAAATATACCATTTGTTTTTTTTAATTCAGTAATTTACACGGATTGCATTGAGTTTAGCCTTTTGGTGCATACTTGGCATATTCAGGAGTAAAAGTACAAGTGCTCATGGAAGTAACACACAGGGGTTTTAGCGCAGTGTAAAGAGTACTTTTGCAGTGCAAAGTGACTTTGCTCCACAAAAATACTATTTGCACCGCTCTGTGATTTAGGCCCGGTTCAACGTGTTTGTTGGCAGTGCAAAGTTCCTTTGCACTACAAAAACACCCTGATTCACAGAGCGGCGCAAAGTGTATTTTTGCAGTGCAAAGTTCCTTTGTACTGCAAAAATACACTTTGCACCACTCTTTGAATCATGGTTATTGTTGGCAGTGCAAAGTCACTTTACACCAGTGCAAAGTCACTTTGCTCCACGCTAAAAATTCCATGAATCAGGCCCTCTGTGTTTGTGCGCGAGAGACAGAAACATAATGTGGCGCAAAATAACTAGCTGTATTGTTTAAACGGAAGATAAAATATGAAGTTGAACATTATAAAACACAAACTCCTAGGCGAGAGAAGGAAGGGCATTTGAAGACAGATACGATTGCTCCCGGGCTAATGGGAACACAGTTTCAAATACGGAGATTAGATGTCTCTGACTATTCTTTGGTGTTCTACATTAAACATGTACCGTTGCTGCCTCCTCGTGGTTATAAATGGATAGTACATATAACACAAATTGAACTTTTTTTTTCTAAAGAATTGCACCAAAAAGAATATGGACCTGCTTCACAGAAACGTTTTATAATGGCGCAATCCCATTGGAATACACTCTGTGAATCAGGCCCAATGTATTTATTTCAATTGTCACGTGCCATGTTTTAGGGATTTTGGTATGTTTAGCACAAACACCTTCTTCCAGGTTTAGATTGCCATGCAATCCTTATGAGATTACAATCCTGCTGCCAAAATGAGAAACTAAACGATAAAAAAAAGTCCAAGACATATTTTAGACTGGAATTAAAGAACAACATTAATAGTTTCCCTTTAGGGGGTTGCAAATGCCATCATATACAATGAGAGTGAAGTAGTCTGTGATTTCACACATAGCCTTGAGCTATCATTGCAGTTTTACACGGCAACGATCCGAAAACCAAAGCATGCATTGAGTGCAGTGACCTCAAATACCACGTCAAAATGTTCTGTAAGTGCAAGGACCTGACCACAAACTTATTTTAGTTTCAAAAGTTATAAAAATGCAGTGACTTGCCACCAACAAGCAGACAGTCTGGAAAGGTGTGAAACTAGAGAATAAAATGCAAGCAGAAGTGAATGGCAGAAGATTGAACTGTAGAAAATGAGTTGAACCTGGGTATATTTGAACAGCAAACTAAATAAGAGCCACCAATGTGATTAGGCAGAAGAAAAGTAAATGCACTTGATAATAAAAGAGTAGTGGGAAGAGGCAGTCAGTGGACTACTCTGTACAAAAACAACAGCTTTGTCTCCAAGGTATAAAACCATCCATTATAGATCTCTCAAACGTTTGTATATAGCCATCATAAATACCATTAGGTTCTCGTGTAGTTGTTCATTCCAGATTCCTCCTGCTTCTAAGCCCTGTAATTAGTGCCCAGTTTAATGGTACTCAATTTTTCGACCTACTAGGAGTAGAGGGCTAAGGCCACCTTGCCGGGATTCAAATCCCTGTAGAGCAGGCTGGTCCCCCGTTAGAATTGGGGCCTTAGACCAGTAGTCATCCTCATTGATAAGGTGAGGCCAACTAGGCTCGACCTACAAACACCTTTCTAGAATTGAGACTCGCAGGAAGATTTAATGCCCTTGTCCTGTGAGAGCAACCGTAGTTCACTGCATTGAGAAACACATGTACTAATCCAAATAAATTGCCAAGTACTTGGTAGCTCTACAGACATGGTAAAGGCCATCTCTAAATGAGGGGTGGGGATGAGATGGGCCTTGACTAATGGTCCATCTCTCTGTGATATGTTGTATTGTAGTGATCTGGAGGACAAAAGTCACCCGACAGATAACCAGTTTTTTAATATCTATGAAGACCAAAGCATATGATGTTTTATCTTTGGCAAAGGATTATAGCTCTATACTAGTTGTAACTGGCATGTCATGCATCATTCTAAAGGTTCCTATCTTTGGGGGTGAGAGTCCCATAGTCGGATGAATCCTTGCCAAAGTCACCCGAGGTGTTGCTGACAGATGCTCGACCACAGGAAAAAACAGGATGTCTGGAGAAAGGAGGCTATGTTTTTTGAAGGAACAGCTATTAAATGATTTAGTTGTACTAACATTGTAAACTGTCTCTTTTTAAATGTTTGCAATGTTCAGGTCTCATGATCACATCCAGCATCTATTTAAGTCATATTAGCTCCCTGGTGGGGGGAGCCAGCCAATCAGGTGGCTAGGAATGCAGGCTTGAACCGCTGGTGGAAGCCTGCGTTCCATGCCGCCTGACAGCCGGCTTCCCCCGCCACCATCTTCCCCCACCATCCATCCCTTTTTTTTTCACCCTCCACTTACCTTATTTCTGCGGCGGCGAGTGCTGCTGCCGCAGTGCTCCTTCTCTCCGGCTCCTGCTGGGCGCCATGAAAAGTAAAGAAGGGCTCCGTATGGAGCCCCGCCTTCACTTTCCATGGCGTCCATCTTGGGTAAGTATTTTCCTTCTTTCAAGGGGAAGTGCACAGCGTCCCGTTGAACGAAAGAAAATAGTTTTTTTTTTTTTTAACTCACCGGATTACCACTTTGGCAAGCCGGGGTGCTAATAGCCTTAATCCCCCATTCCAAGCCTCGGGCCGATAACTTCGGCTGTTGTGCCGTTACCCCCTGTTCCAGCCCTTGGAACGGGAGATTAATGCCATAGTAAGAATGTTACATGTGTCTTACTGAGAAAAGCACATTACCAAAACATAGAACAATCATATCAATTATTTTCTCTAGGGTAATAATTTCAAGATGGACAGTCTGGTACATTCCTATTGAACTCTTTCAAAATATCCCCACAAGAAAGGGGCAGGAAGGAAATAACACCAATTAGAGTTCCTGCCTGGTTTGCATAAAATCAAAGTGCATTTTGGGAACACAATGATCCCAGATCTTTATATTTGACCAATATGTCAAATATATCTTTGATAAAAAAAAAATGTGATATGCTTGAATCACTATTTACATAATGCACAGTGGGGTGCTTGGTGTTCATTTGGGTTTTCACACCAGTCACCATAACATTAAAATGTTTGCAACATAGATCCAAACCCCGAACCTCTCCCGATTATTCATGGTTCAGAAGATAGCAGTGTTGTGACATTTGTCACTCTGTGTCCAAAGACCATCTTAAGTATCGCTTGCGTTCCTGTGTAGAATGTTAGCATGTTATCACTGAAACAATGTCTATGCACAAGCTCAATTCCCAAAGAACAGACGTCATATGAGTTATTTGTATAGGATAAATATCTGTAGTGCACAGAAAAGAACACGCTATTCATGAAGAATTTACTAACACCCTATGTAATGTTTTCAATGAAGAAAACAAGTTAAAATAGGAATATTCTCACACAGGAATTCCAGTACAAAGAGTAAGTGGAATTAAAACGTTTATTTTAAGAAACTGGATCTCCTTAACCATCAGAGCTATTGATTAATCAACTAGTCTCCAGTGTGACAGTTTGTGCTACAATGTTTCAACCAAAAGCTTGACAAAAAACGAGTGCATCGCTGAAGGACTGGCTCCTTAACGACACAGCTAGGGGGATTGGCCACTATAATCATAGATCTTTCTTCCAACTCTATATGTCCGTCCTTCTGTTATGTGCCAGATTGCCTTTCATCAGGACCATTTTCTGCTTAAATGAAAGTTAAATGAGGATGCCATAGCGGATGAGTGCCTGGTGACCTGTGGAGTCCCGCAGGGCTCCTGCGTATCTCTAACTTTATTTAACATCCTTACATTGTCAATCTTTGAAATGCTGAATGCGGAAGCCGTAGTACAGGCAATCTACACCGATGAAACACAGGGCCTGATTCACAGAATCGTTTTATAATGGCGCAATCCCATAGGAAAATGCTCTATGAATCAGGCCCACGGTGTCTGATTCCACTTACAGGCAACCACAGCAAGGATGCCCTCACCACCAAATCCATATATAACCTCATAAAAATATGGATGTTAAACAATGGGCTGGCATTCAATAATACCAAGACTGAGCTCATGATTACTGGTACTGCACCTCAATTGCGTAAACTGGATGTTGCCTACAAGTCCTTTAAAATTGCTGAAGTACCCTGGTCACTTTGCCTAAGGTCAAGACACTAGGAGTAATATTAGACCAAGAGCTGAACATGACGGCATGGATCAATAGTCTAGTGTCTGGCCCCTCATGTTACCTCAAAGAACTTGCACAGATGAGACCCTTTCTTAATTTCACCATCTGTGCCACTCTCGCTCGTGCCATCATTGGAGCGCGCCTTGACTGTTGTGCCAGCCTTCTACAGGATTGGTAGAGGAGAAATTAATCGATTACAGGTTATTCAAAATAAGGCAGTATGCGTTTTAAAGGGTTTAGGAAGAACTGACCATGTATCTGCCGCTAGGAGAACCTTACACTGGCTGCCCATCGACAGACATGTTATCTTTCGGACACTGTGTATCATACACTACTGCCTTCATGGAAAAAGTCCAAGTTCCCTATCAGACAGGCTCTTATGGCTTCCGAATCAGAGAACTCCCAGATCAAACAACTCCAGCCTTCTGCAAATTCCTAAATCCCAAATCTCACTTGTGACTGAGGGATCCTTTGCATATGCCACCCCAAGATGCTGGAAGGCCATTCTGCCAGATCTGAGAGCATGTTCCACTCTAGTTGGATTAAGGCAGTCTCTAGAAAACAGTCTTATTCAACTAAACTCCTCTTTCTTTCAGTTACTAAATCCGATCCTGTCTCGGCCATGATTTTTGTGTTTTGTGTTGTTTGTCTTGTCTTGCGTTACCATGCCTATGGGCTTTTTCGTATTTATTGATCATACATTAAATAAATAAATAAAGAAATAAAAGTAAAAGCCATTCTAAAGTTACAGGAATAAAATAACCCCATTTATTTTTTCATCCATAGGGTCCACCTGGCCTTCCAGGACCGAAGGTAAGAGATAAACTATTATAAACCGTATTTCACTCATACATTTCAACAACTGATGATAAACTATTTACATAATATTTTTATTGTAGTAGCTATTATGGACATTTGACATTGCTTTAGAACATACTATATTCTGATAAAACTGCTCCATGTGTGTTAAATATTGTCTCTGCAAAACTCGGTTTCAGACATGCCTTGACCAGTTAGTCCTTTCATTTGAAGGAGAAATATTGACGTAACGAACTTTATACGTTCTTCAGAGCACATCAAGTGAGTTATCAATAATGGTAGTTACTGCAGTGCATAACGGCCGATAAAGTCAAACATTATCGCCATTAAACACCAGGCAGGAATCAGGTGCTTGATTAAGGGGAGAACACAAGCAAAACACGAGCAGGAAAGTCACAAAATGAGGGCGCAAGGACACAAGATGGCGTCAGAGATGAATGGCGTGACAGGAGAGAACAGACGAGTGAACCAGAGGAGAGCGAGAGTGGGACAACACCAGGCACGCAGCACACACATGTCCACTCCAAAGACTTGCACTTACATTCTTAGATAAATGCCAAAAATAATAATCTGAGCTGAAGGGGACATTGCCAGGAAAAAAAATGCCAGTCACGAAGAGAGGCAGCAGATCTGGGAACACAGGGTGATACCAGCGGTATCGGCCAGGCATCAGTGGGGCACACATGGGGTTCAGATGCTGGGGTGTTTAGCTGCGAGTTATAAAAAGCTCACTGAAAGGGGAGCATTCATTACCAAATCGTGTGCCTACACGTATTGATTGTTGCAAGAAACCCTCTATATTCCGTGAGCGAAATAAGTATTCCGTGAGCGAAATAAGTGAAAACCAGGCCAAATGTATTGTACTGTTGGATGATTGATGATGCGCTTCAAATACCTAAATTCCACACTTCACATTTTGCTTAGTGTGAATGGTACTCACAAGTGACCTATTCATGGTATACTAATCATACAAGCTAATGGCTAAATGTGAACTACTGACCTTTAATAAACCCACAGGTTTATGTTTCAGAAACATGATTCCATAATAGTCTAGGTGTCATGAAAAACTACTTTGACATTCAAAAGCATCACACCAAAATGGCAATCTTTAGGACAATATGAAAAGGGCAGTTTCATTACAAGCTCTGTGTTGTTCCTCTACATTCAATCCTGCATTACGAACAATCATCCATAAACAAGCGATTGAGTAGTGATGTGTGGCTAAAATGTTGACTTAATGCATAGTAAACCATTTATTTTAATGAGTCATCTTATGTTACTGAGCCCTGGTCCACCTTTTGTTACAGTTTTGACTTTGGTTCGAAATAGTCTTCACATGTTAACACTTTGATATAACTCATAGCAATATATTGGAAAGGTCTAGTCCACACTTAATTAAAGTACATTATTGAAACATTTGTAGACCACCATAAAAATCCCATCCACTCCCTCCCAAACCTACTCATTTGGACAGACACCCAAGGCCATGATTAAAGTGATCACTAGGTTTTAGGGCAGGATTTCGTTCTTGGGGTTCATGTGTCCGATTTTGTGGAACCCCTAAACCTTTGTATTCCTCCTGTTAATTTTCCTGGATGTGGACCTTATATTTGGGGGATGAGGGGCTTCTAAAGTCCTTCTGCAACTGCAACACGTTTGGATGTGCTGTCCTATGTTAACCCACATTACTGTTAGCATGAGGTGCACAGGTAAAAACAGGGGAGGTGCCAGGTATTGGACAGCGATAGAAGAGCAAACCTGGTTTAGGTAGTGAAAAAACAGAAAAGAAAAAGTACCCTATCGCTGAAAGGGTTTGGAAATATCAGTTCCTACGGTGAAAGGAGCGGACCACTCATAATGCCACACAATTAATGTTATTGATATGATATGATATGATATGATATGATATGGCATTTGTAACGCGCCTATACTCAAGTGTTTCAAGGCGCGACGGGGCAGGGAGGGGGGAACAAGGGGAAGACAGACAACGATCTTACTAGGCCAGGTGTCATTCAGACCGCGCAAGTGCAGGGATAGGGGGAAGGGAAAAAGTGCAAGGGGAAGGGGAGGGGGGAAGTGCAATACAAGTAAGTAGAGTAAGTAAATAAATAGGGCCAGCTGGTGGCAAGTGCAAGGTAAGTGCAGACAAGTGCTGGGAAAGGGGGGGCTGTAGGGATACAGAGACAGTCCCTCAGTGCAGGGGTTGCCAGGGAGGCAGTGCAAGAAGAGAGTGGCTGGGCCCAGGACCGAGGTCGGTGAGAGTGGCCCAGTTGCAGATTCGGTGCAGATTCAGTCGAGAATTTAGCAGGGGAGAGGGAGAGAGAAAGCAGAAGCAAAGAGGAAGGTTTTGAGGTGCTTCCGGAACCGGAGATGGTTCTCCTCAAGTTTCAGGGAGGCAGGAAGGCTGTTCCAGAGGGAGGCCCCTGCCACGGCGAGAGATCGACCCCCAACTCGTTGCTTCGAGAAGCGGCTGACCCTGAGGGAGTTGGAGATGGATGAGCGAAGGGCTCGGGAAGGAAGATATTTAGGAAGAGAGAGTTGAAGGTATTTAGGCCCCAGGCCCCAGAAGGCCTTGTGGACAATGCAGAGGGTTTTGAACTTAATCCTCGCAGCCACTGGGAGCCAGTGTAGAGATTTCAGTCCTGGAGAGATACGGTCCCTGGGCTTGAGGCCAAGGACAAGTCTCGCAGTTCTGTTCTGGATGAGTTGCAGGGGGCGGAGAGTGGAGGCAGGCAGATTAAGATAGAGGCTGTTACAGTAGTCCAGCTTCGAGAGAACCAGGGCTCGGGAGACAGTGAGCTTCTGGGGGAAGGAGAGGAAGGGAAGAATACCTCTGAGGAGGTGCAGCTGGTAGTGTGACTTCTTAGAGACGTCAGATATATGAAGAGAGAAGGAGAGTGTGGAGTCGAAGATGACCCCAAGGTTTTTTGCCTTGCAGGTAGGAGCAGGAGGAGGGCCAAGCGAGGCTGGCCAGAGAGCTACAGGGAAGGAGGGAGTGGGTGTGCCGATGAGTAGAATCTCAGTCTTACTGGCATTAAGGCAGAGGTCATTGGCGGCACACCATTCCTGGATGGCAGACAGACAGTCAGAGATGAGGGAAGGAAAGGAGGAGGCCGAGGGTAGCCTGAAAATGAGCTGGGTGTCGTCAGCATAGCTCTGAAAGGAGGGGCAGAGAGCGGCGATGCGGTGGGCAAGGAGTGCCAGATACTGGTTGAACAGCCAGGGAGAGAGATTAGATCCCTGGGGAACACCACAGGTGGAGAAAAAGATGTCAGAGAGGAAGGACCCAAGTTGGACCTGGGAGGGTCGATTGGAAAGGAAAGAGGTCAGCCACGCCAGAGCCTGACCAGTGATACCCAGGTCATCACGGAGACGGTTGCGCAGGATGGCATGGTTGACAGTGTCAAAGGCAGAGGAGAGATCGAGCAGAATGAGAACACACAGAGTGTTGGAGTCGAGGTTCAAGAGCAGGTCCTCACGGATGTTCAGGAGAGCAGTTTCCGTGCTTCTGGCCGCTCTGAAGCCAGATTGATGGTCATGGAGACTACCAACAGTTTCAGCATGGAGGTTTAGCTGGGAGATGGCCAGTTTCTCCAGGAGCTTGCCCAGGAAGGGAGTGATGGAGATTGGGCGATAGTTAGCTGGGCAGGAGGGGTCGGAGGAGGGTTTCTTAAGAAGAGGGTGCACAAGGGAGTGCTTGAGGGGGGATGGGAAGACTCCAGAGGCGAAGGAGTGGTTGCAAAAGTCAGCCAGGGCAGGAGCCAGGGAGTCGATGTGGTCCTTGATAGTTTTGGAGGAACAGAGGTGAACCTGTTTAGACGAGACTTTCTGGAAACCTCGTCAGCAGAAAAAAGTGGAAAGGCAGAGAAGGAGGGAGGAGGGGTGGCTGCAGAAGGGCCAGAGGAAGAGCCGGGAAGAGAGGGAGGGAGGTGATAGGAGGAGAGTGAGGACAGGATGTCCTGAGTTTTTGAGATGAAGTGAGAGGCCAGTGCAGTGCAGAGGGCCTGGGAGGGGACAGGAGAGGTAGAGACTGCAGCAGGGTTGGCAAGCTCCTTGAAGATTTTAAAGAGTTCAGCCAAGTTGTTGGATGCCGCAGAGATGCGGGCTTGGATAAGGGCTCTCTTTTTGGTGAGAACGGAGAGACGGTATTGCCTTTGGAGCAGGCGGCAGGCCAGTTTATCAGAGGATGAACATGAAGCACGCCATTTCCTCTCAGCCACCCTGCACTTGCGTTTTAGGGTGACGAGATCCGAGTCATACCAGGAGTTACATTTGGCTTTGGGCTTCAGGCGGATTCTCATGACAGGGGCAAGGAGTATCAGATATAGCAGAGTGGAGCATGGAGAGGGCTGTGTCAGGGTGGGAGCCGGCCGAAGGGGGAGGGGGGCGAGAAAGTGGCAGCGAAAGCCTCAACTGACACACGCTTCATGGGTCGGATGACCGAGAAGGTGGGTGGCAATGATGAGGGTGGCTGTGCCTGTGTGGTAGGGAGGGTGAGGTGGGAGGTTAGGAGAAAGTGATCACTCCAGGAGAGAGGAGTGGAGAGAGGGACAGAGAGGGGAAGGTCAGAAGAGATCAGAGCATCAAGAGTGTGCCCTGCAGAATGAGTAGGCGCAGACGGGAGAATAGAGAGTGAGAGAGAGTCGCAGAGGTCACGAAAGAGTCCAGTGGGGGGACAGGAGGCATCCAGGTGGATGTTGAAGTCACCAAGAAAGAGGAGTTGAGTGGTTGAGGACAGGAGTGAGGAGGCGAGGTCAGCCCACTCAGAGAGGAAGGAGGAAATTTGACCAGGTGGCCGATAGATAGTAGCCACAGTAAGGGAATGGCTAGGAGAGAGAGAGAGTCGGCAGACAAGACATTCAAAAGAGGAGTAGGTCTGCGTAGGAGTGACAGTGGCAGGAATCCACTCAGGGAAGATAAGGGCAACACCCCCACCTGCACGGTTGGGCCTGGGCACGGAGAAGATCTTGTAACCGTCAGGTAGGAGTGTGTCAAAGCTGGTGACAGAGCTGGCTGTGAACCATGTCTCAGTGAGACCGAGGAAGTCAAGGTCCAGATCCTCAACAAGGCGACAGATATCAGAGGAATGCTTGATGGCCGAGCGAGAGTTAAGAGTGGCAATGTGGAGAAGGTTGCCAGCCTTGAAGGACTTCCGGGGAGGGGTACAGATCAGAGGTACGCCCTGCGGAGGTGTAGAAGAAGGAGGTGAAGAAGGAGCACGAGAGGGGGCAGGGAGGGAGGGTAGAGGCAAGGTAGCCGAGGACACAGGAGGGGGGACAGCGGGAGAGGAAAGGAAGTTGATGAGGCGAGGGAAGCGTCTATCAAAGAGGTGAAGGTTGGCCTGAGGACCTTGGACCAAGACGGTCCCATTAGCATAGACATTAATGATGGCCTTAGAGGAGCGGAAGGGGGCCAGGAGGACGTCCCAACAGGTGCCACCATTAGAACACAATGTGCATGGAAGATTCAACCTGACACTGTGAAAACCTATGTCACAAAAATTGATAACAATACATTTTAATACATATAAAAATCAAATTAAAACCTTGCTAAAAGCCATAATACGGGAATAGCAAATGTTAGATCAAGTGTCCCATGTATAACACCTCACAAGTGTTTGTAAAGTGCAGTACAATTGTAAGATCAAGCTGTACAAAGATGTACCAATATTTAATAAAGAGCACACATTTTGGCAAAACAAAAACAAACAACCACAATTGGGGAATTTTTTTGAATGACATTTCTCATCCTTCTTGTGCTTCTTCCCCTCCTCTTTCTTGTAAGTAGCCCCAGAATCCTTGTGAGTAGCCCTGTTGGTTACCCACAAGTCAGCAGCTAGTGCTAACTTCTTAGGGCCAAGTTCTTTAGAGTCAGCAAGGTGCTGTCTCAGCTCTGGAGAACAGGCATCAAAAATGCTTTCTAGCATGACACGACATCTCATACCATAATACATGCTCACTTTGTGGCCCTTAATCCACCCATCTAAGTTTTTCGGGGTCTCACTGTGATGCTGGAAATGCATTGGAGGGACTGGGCCTCCATATCCTTTGCTAACCTGAAAGCTGCGTGACTGTCAAGGAACTGATCCAAGAGAGGACCTAGCTAGGAGACCTCTTCCTGAGCTACGAGGGACCATCGTGCATCAGCTGACCTTAGCCAAAGCTCCCTGGAAGTGAGACCCTCGAAAGGCTGCCGACCGGAGAAGGGGACCGCCGCAGAATCACAAAGCAAAGCGCCTGGACATTGAAGTACATTACCGTCGACGACCGCTGTCACCGACCTGAGCCGCAGTGCTCCTTTGCCTAAAGACATTTAATCCAAGGACTCCCTTGTTCACCACCGTCGACTGCTTTCATCCTGCCGGAGAAAGTCAAGGCCGCCAACAACTGAGGAGAACCCGGCGGTGGGTTTCCAGCCACTCGAAGACCACAGAGATGCTGACGACCCGACGCCCTTGCTGGGCCAAAGTTCTTCATTACCTCTCTGTGGCAACGAACAGTCGCCATCGAGGTGCACCGCACGCCTCAGCTTGCAGGACATTTTTGACCGATTGTCAATGACCACCGCAAGAACCGAAGCTGCTGCCGCAACGACAGTGTTCACCATTTTCTTCACCAACTCTCAACAACCCGTGGCTCCTGCCTTAAAGGGAGTGCACTCAAAAAGGGCCTGTCGACGACTCACCAAAGAACTCTATGAAACCAGGTACTTTGGGGTCGTGGAACCATTTAGAAGGAATCAAGACTATATTAAGCATAATTGGACTGGGCTTGTCAATACGCTTATTTACAGGATGCCCAGGTGAGGGGATCCTCGCACAGAACTGTCTCTAGGTAGACGGGGGACTGTTCTGCCATTGCTTGATTTAACCTGCTTTCTTTCTGTGTCTTTCGTTGATTCATCTTATAATCTGATTCGTATGCCATATGAATGGTTAGCAGTTGATGCATTTCAAAGGAATCGATAGTTAAGAGTGGTACCACGTAGACCTGTATATATTTGCCATTATAGCATTGCCGGAGTACAAAGTGTGTTATTGTGATTGTGTATATAACCTTGAACCTTATTTATATAAAGACTGTGTATGCACTAACATAGTGTGTGGCCATTCCTTTGTGGGTGCTTGGGGACTACACTGTACTTAAGAACCAGCCAGCATCACCTCCTGAGAGCTAAGCCTTGATTGCTCGTCCATTGCTACCAACAATAGAGAATCTTGGCTAGGGTGCTCTGTGCCTCGACTTTGACATATAGGGAGCAGTAGTACAGATACCCCCCTCCAGTCTTTACACTCACACACCCAAGTTGCCACAAGATTCCATCTTTTTCTTTGTGGTTGCTACACATTTTCAGATATTGGGATGGGGTCTTCCCAGACCTGGCTAAGAGAGTAGTCTTAACCAAATTGTAAACTTCTCTAACAGCACCATTAAACTCCATCTCAGCATCACAGCCTAGAGATAACCCATGGAACAAGTTCACTCTCACATGTACCTTGCACTTTACATGTGAATTTGAAAATACTCAACCATACTCCTGCTGCATTGCCTTTTCTCTCAGTTGCAGTTACTTCTTCAGTTCATTTTCTCTGAGTTTTGATTTTAACTCCAGGTTTCTGAATTCTAATTGCTTTTTCATCTTTTCAGTTTCCAGAACAAGTTCAGGGGTCATGTTAGAAGCAAGTAGGGGTGAAGCTAGAAGAATAGGAGGTGGATCAGCAGGCATTACTGTATCATCACTTTCTTTCTCACTTCTTGGTAGATGAGGACTATGTGTTAAACTTTGTCTTATATCATCTTCACTCATGTCAATTCCTGTGAGTAGAGGTTATAGGCCTACTCACAACAATTTGGTCATTCAACAAACTTTGGATCAATTAACTTTTCTTTCCTTTGTCACTGAGGCCTCTATTTTTACAGATATCATTTAGTTTATCTACTGTAAGATTGATTAGAGCCTCAGGTTTAAAGATTTCAATGTCCATGTTACAGTGATTTAGTAGCAACAGCCCACAGTTGTGAAGGCATCATGAAGTAGACACAGACAACAGGTTCAAGATAGGTTCTCAATATTCTTTATTAACTTAAAAGGCAGGATGGAGTAAGGCCTAATTTGCCCTATGCTATGGTGGGATTTCACTACTTAAAGAAAATTAAGGATAGTCTGTGTCAGGAAGTCCAAATTAAATGACTGTATTCAAAACCTATACTTGCCCTCACAACTAACTGCATACAGCGTGTAGGGATGTCAGCTTCAAAATGAATTAAGTTCAGAGTTTCTACCAGCTCTTGGCTTGTAATCATCTTCCTCTTCCCCAAGTTCAAAACAGTTCACAGGTATTGGGGTTCCCTTCCGCAATAGTTCAAATCTTCCAGCTTTTCAACACAGCACAATTCCTTGGCCACTTCCCCGCTCTTTTGTCATCAGTAACTTTCCCTGGTTCACATAGGTAGCTCTGTTTCTTGACTTCAAAATCACATAAGCGACTGTTGCAAAACACAAGCTTCTTAATGTATACTTTCATTGGCTTTTTCCATCAAAGGGGGCACTTGGTCTAGGCAAAGTTGTCAGACCACACGGTCCACCCATTACAGGTCATGCAACCGATACCCCTTTGTATCTGCTTTCCATAAACAATTGTAACCTGCTTTCCTTTGACAGTGAAACCTGTTTCTTTCATCAGTGTCATACTCTTCCAACACTTTACCGTGGCTTGTTTGGCCACCATGCACTTCATTACACATTGTGTATTCTTCTGGCTCTTGCCAATGCAGGTTTCCTCTCTACCTGCCTTTCCTTGAACTCTTTTAGCTTTGGCCAGTACTTGGTTTCTCATCTCATACCCTTCTTGGTATTCTCTTGGCTTTGCCAACACTTGGGTCTCAAACAATTCATTCTGTGGTATCTGCTACTTGCACCACCTTGCTTTCATTCCATGCACATCACTCATAACTTGCTTTTGGTCTGTGTGGCATTCAAAGGTCCTTATAATGAGATTCAATCCATTCGGTATTCCAAAGTACTTGTATCAGCATTCAAAATTGCTTATAACAACTTTAAGTTTGTTCGGTATTCAAAAGCACTTGTTTCGGCATTCAGAAGTGCTTATAACAACTTTCAGTTTGTTCAATATTCAAAAGTGCTTGTTTCAAATTCCCCGAGCAACCCGGTATGAGTGTTTCACTGTTTCCACTCACCAGTTGCACACAGCCGTTCCCTTCGGCTTCTTTCCACTCCTCGGTCAGCCTTCCAGCTTTCAATATCTCTGCTCTTAGCCATAGAGAGCACTGCTCACTCTCCTGGTGTCTTGCAGTGACTGAAGTGCTTTGGCGCCCCACAGCTATTTTTGCGTGCACCCTACAAGGAGAGCTTGCAGGACTACCAGACACTCTTGTGGTCGGCCTCGGCCTTGGCATCCCTCTCTCCTGCTTGACACAGCCTGGCTTTTCCACCGGTACACCTCTGTTGCCCTCTTCATCTTCTCAGTACTAGAGTGGTGTTTGAATAAAAGGAAGTGTGCATAACTCTGTTGTGTCTCTTCCTCGTCTTGGTACTTGACTGATGTGTGTCTGCATTAAAAACATAAGGCTGATATGTGCTTATTTTACCCAAATAAGGATGTGTCCTCCAAGTTGGTCTCTTCCTCGTCCCAGTGTTAAGGTGATATTTCTGGGGGATATTTTGGAGGGAAGAAAAGGGAAAAGGCTGACAGCAGCCTACAAAGGCTTGAGCGATTGAGGGTTCATTGTAACAAGGGAATGAGGGATTCCATGTCTCACCTAAGGACGTCCTCTCCCCACTCCCCAAGTGCCCTCCACCCAGGTTATCCTCTCTCGCATATCCACTCTTCGGGTTGGGATTCAAAAAGCTATGGCGTTTCCATGGCCACCTGAGAGGAGGATCCAGGGGAAAATGAAGTGAGGATGCCCTCAGGTTTCTCACACAGTATAGATAACTAGCCTTGTCGATGGATCCTTTGGACACAGGTACAACCAAGAGTCAATGTAATCCAACAATCAATCGCACCAGCTGTAACACCACTGTTAGGGGAGTTTTCCTAAAAGTCCACCTGGGGCTAAGACTCTATAACACTATCCTTTGGTGTACAGCTCCCCAACTTTTATTATAAGCCTGTACTACCCAAAGGATTGGTAGAAGGTCAGAGAATCCAGGCTTATGTTATGAGGAGTATGTGAGCTATAGGTAAGTACAATGAACCCAGTCAATACAATAGCACAAGGAAAGTCTTACACAGTGAATGTTATAATAAAATATAAATTTATTTTATATACACACGGCAGGTAAGTAAACACTATTTTAGACTAACCAATACACATAGGAAATATCAACAATACTTTTCAAAGGTGACTGCTTCAATAGAGTTGCTCGAGCTTACAATTGTTACAGAAAGTGACAGTAATGACAGTTCTACTGGTTTAATAGTAGTGCTGCACACCTGCCTTTGTTAAAGAGCATTGACAGTTCCTTTCATTTATAAAGTCATACAGACAAAATCTGTAGGAACGAAAAGTAGGGTTATTCAACACCTTTAGTAGTGATGGAATTTCTAGTAACACTTGTCAAGGCTCAGCTAGCTAACCTAGCTATTCAAAAGTTCATTAAAGTCAGTGTAGGATGGGAGCAAAGGTCTTATGCAGCAGCAGAAAAGGCAAAGTTCCATTAAGACACATTAGTTACTTAAATAAAATACTTTAGTGGGATAACACAAGTTATAGGGACCCTGAAAAAAACTTCCTAAAAGAGCACAAGGTGTTAAGCTTCGGTCCAGATAAATTGGTGGACACCCAAACACCTTGTAATGCGCTCCAGTCCCACTGGTGTGACTATTTGGCTTGAGGTAAATTCGACCTTGAGCCCCGCAGTATCTTAGGGTGGTTGCTAAAAATGCAGCTGGATTCTTTCCTGTGCAGCAGCGATGGACCCGTCTCCGGATTCCTTGGTCTCGTGATGAAAGGAAGGACTCTGAATGGGATGTCACAGCAGCAGTCATGAGAAAGGCCCTCAGCAACGATTTCTTCAGTCTCCCATGTCGGTCTGTGCTTGTGGTGTCTTTTTATCAGCTCCAACAGTGAACCTTTACTGACCAAGTCGATCTTCCTCAATTCTGCAGTCCTGCACTCCGATGAGCGGACTTGGATGAGTGAGATCGTGCCTCTGAAGATCCAACTGGAGTACACCAAAGTTCTGGGAGGATTCGTTCACGCAAAGATGTTGCACTGCAAATGGGTCGGAGGTCCCTGGGTATTCACGATTTACAACCCTGGAAGGCCACAGCAGCTCGGGGGATGGCTCAATCTGCAGTTTGTCTCAGGGCTGGTTGGTTCCACTAGCCAAAGGGAAGGAGTTGTCTTCAGACCACCTCTGTCAATACGAAAACAGGGTTAGGACAGCAGTGGTTGCTTCACGGTTACTCGAAGGGTCTGACTGCACTCTGGTCTTCTTCAGCTTTGGATCTTCTGTTCCAGAAGTCAACTTGCCTTCTGCCTCAGGAACCTCACCTTTTATTCAGATTTCCCATTCTCTCCTCTGCAAACTCTGCCTGCACTATGTGTTAGCAAAGATTTTCTTTTTGCACCTTTTACTCAATAGATTCCTATGGCACCCCATTCTTTTTGCTTGTTTTGATTTCTGTCCTGATGTTTTGGATGTCAGTAATGCTCTCTGCTTTACATCCCTTGACTATTTTGCTCATTCTTGTGGGAAAACTGACTAGCCCCTATAACTGCACATGGCCTCTGACTGAATTGATGACAAGACCGAGCTTCTAATACTAGGAACTACAGTCAACCTCAACAAATTGATCTCTAACTATACTGCTTTCAACATTGACGGTAATACCATTAAAGTGGTAAAAGAAGTAAAAACTCTAGGTTTTTACCTCGACCCTGCCTTCATATTTAACAAACAAGTCAACTCCATGGCATCCTCCACTGCCTACATGTGTAAGTTGATTAGAGACTGCAAACCATTCTTGTCCAAAGAAAGCTGCACTACCCTAGCGAGAGCACTTATCCTCTCCAAATTGGATTATTGCAACTCTTTGTACGTGGGGGCGAGCAAATACATTACCAATAAAATCCAAATCCTACAAAATAATGCTATCAGAGCAGCCCACGGCATCCCAAGGAAAGAACACATCTCGCATTTGAGGAGACAGATCAAATGGCTTTCTACTAAGGACAAAATTATGCTCAAATCCTTATCACTAACGCATAAATGCCTTAATTACGCAGCCCCGATCTACCTTGCCGAGAGATTCATTAAAAAATTCTCATCACGACCTACAGGGACAGTCAACTCTTCCTGTCTGGTCGTGCCTAGATTTAAACAAAAAAAGCAGGTGGAAGTAGCTTCCCTGTCATTGCAGCACAAGCATGGAACTCCTTATCCCACTCATTGAGAGCCAACCAACCCTTCCTCATCTTCAGGTGTAACGCCATAAAGTGGCCGGTTGCGAATGACACATCTGGATAATCCTAGGATTATATAGATCTGATTATCCAACTTCTGACTCTGCCAAGTAACCTTTCCCGACTACCTATTTATTCTCATCTGTACCTGTACAATATGTATATATCTACTCACCTATCCTGTATAATTCACTGTATCTGCTGTATATCTGCTTATTCTGTACAAATCACCCTATCTGTTGTATTTTGGCAACCACTGTAACTAAGCTGAAAGTTTACTTGTAACCTCTGTGTGAAAGGCGCCCAGATACCTCCGGGTTGGGTGTGCCATACAAATAAATAAACAAATAAACAACAAACAAACAAACAAACTGTCACTACTGCAATACTATCGCCCTCATTACAAGTACAGCAGTGCAGGAGAAAACTGTGGTAATGCACTGGTAACTATGTTAAAAGTGTATTACTGCCTCCTTACCGCACCACAGTACTATAACTTTGGTGGGGAGGTGGAGGAAAAACCTCCAGCAAAATGCAGGCAGTAATTCTGCATCCTTACTGCCATAAATTGCCAAATTGGCAGAATTAATGCTGGTGGTAATTCCGCTGAAATTCCCATGGAGTCCTATGGACTCCAAAAATGGGGACTAGCACTGCCTACCACCCCTTGTAATCTTGTGGTAATTATTCCAGACCAAGTGGTGGTAAAGGTAATTCCGTTTGGCAGTACTCAGGTGGATTTACCACCAGAATACAGCTAAACTTCTAATGTGTCTCTATGTCTTTTGCATTTACCACAAATGGCTACTAAAGGTAGCTAGCACTCTAAAATGCCCATGCCACAAGATGTATTGCTTGTTATTTGGCCGTATTTCTCTTTGGCCTTCTTCCTGCCTTCTCAGGTCAGGAAATGCCTTATATGGAAGTGTGTGTGTGTGTGTGTGTGTGTGTAAGCCAGTGGAGGGGGCTGGGACTGTCTGGTCCCAGTCCACATCCTCTGGCCCCCAAAAGTCTGTTGCTGGATGGTTGTGATGACCAGTAGTTGTCCAGGATTCCAGAGACACAATTAGAATCCCTGAAGTCCTCTCGCCAGAGTGCAGGACCGAGAGAATGAAGAGAACCGGACCAGCAATATTCGTTCTTCATCTGGCTGCTGTAAAAAAAATGCTTACCAATAGGGTTTACCTGCCTTGAATAACATTGTGTCATTCTTAAATTGTATCATAGGGTTGTACTTTCCCTGGTCTGCTTTGTACAGATCTAAAACAGTCTGAAAGTTAATACTTGTCCTTCAGTTGCTTGTAGCCCCTCTTAAAAGTATATAGGTCCTACTCACCTTAATAGCTGCTGCTCTTCTAAACTTGTAACCCTGCCACTTCTTAAAAGTATGCTGGGTATAACTAGCTATTAGATAGAGGATTGTTATGTACCAAAGGGTCAATTACTTACATTGAAATGCATTGTGTCTTTCTTAAAGTGTACTTGGTGTTGGATTTCCCTGAATTGCTTAGTGCCTTCTGAAATAGTTATTGAGTGTTCATACTTATGATTGAGTAGCTCGAGACCCCTCCATAAAGTATATGAGTATATGAGTTGTTTTACTAGCTCTGAACTTAGTTCTAAAAAGTGATGTTGTAAGGTGTATACTTATAACAGGGTTGGTTTATTATGTTTATAACTGAGTGTCACTGCATGACTGACCAGGTCTACTACCCATGAATTACTGATGGTGTTCTAAAAGTATATCTAAACTTGTTTTACTCCCCAAGCATGGCTGACTGCCATGCTGAATGTGTTGTAGGTTTGACTCATCTTGACTACTGATTGTATTCTCAATAAGGATATACATTGGGTTGTATCCCATAAGTATCGAGTTAGTTTTGATAATTGTGTCAGTATGATGTTGATAGAACTTACTTTGCCCAAGATCTATCTTGGTCTACTTGCATTTCAATTAATCTTTTATTTTTACAATACATAGTGTTTCAATGTTTCTATGGACCATGTGTATGCTAAAATATATTTGTACCAAGATACATCCATCTTTCGCTGCTAAGATAAACCTGGCTGCTCTGTCTATGCTACCAAATGTTTCCAGGTAATACAGCCTTATACTAATAGTGATTTATGTACTGCCCAGATGTATGGTTTTGTGAAGCCCTTAGTTGGGCTTTAGAAAAACTGTCTTTACACCTGTCCTTCTAATTTCAGCCATCTCACTCAAAGATAAGCTGTGCTGAGGCTTCTTCTGTGTTTGCTGCTGTACGATTGTGTTCCCAAAAGTTTCTGGAAGACCTGCAGTGGTATCTTGAAGAATCCGAGTCAGGGTGCTAAGTTAACATACCTGTGTCTGCCCCTACCCTGTCCTCTCTAGGGTAACATTGGATACAAAGCCCTTGTCCAAGTTGTCCCGAACACCCTCTGGCGTGGCCACTGGTCGTCGAACCTGAACCAAGGGTCCTTTCCTCGGACTTACATTGTAAATAGGGTAGAGTGGAGTACCTGATTTGTGGTAAATACTTGATTACTTTTAAAAACGTTCTAATCATCACCACAGCCCACTGTAGCATTTCTGAAATACCTTACCCAAACAAGTTATATCTTGGAACTTGGGACTTTTGGGCACAAGGTCCCATCTCATTTTAAAGTTGGACTTCATAAGAGAGAGGGAGACTGTCCTTGTGCTTATCCTAACTATTTCTGCATATTTTCCCCGCATCAGAGTACTCACCGGTTGAACACTGGTAACTAATTCATATGCATCTTGATTCTCCTATTTGGTGAATTTGGTATGTGTATGTTATATATGGTTTTGATGAACTATACGTACCTGTGATTTCCATATGTTTAGTGTGTAATTAGAGACTTAACAAATAACCATATTATGATATATTCTGGTCTAAATTGTATTATTAAGTATTGTTCTGTGGTGACTCATTGTAGCCCAAGAACACTCAGACACTTCCTAAGACTAAGCCTACACTGCTTGCTCACCTACCTACATTGGGGTTTGGCTAACCTCTTACCAGGGCGGATTTTGGAAATTCATCTTAACAGTATGCATATGTATACTGCTTTCAAATCTATTCAAACAGAATGTGAATCTATGAAAGTTCCAATGAGGGAGAAGAAATACATTACTTACATGTAACTCCTGTTCTCCAGCCTTGGTATATTTCATAGATTCACAAGCAACGCTTCCGCCTACTCCGCATTTGGCTCTTCTTGTCTCATCTTGGCACTTTTACGTGCAATAAACTAATCTGAAGATGACTTCTAGGGCTGGAGCTAAGGAAGTCACTACCCGTTGGCTGGTGGGTAAGCTGACCCAAAACAACTACAAGAGAACACTAAAGCGACTGCAGTATTTCAAGTTCAAATGAAAACGGCTCTAATGTTACCAGGGATTACCAGTCTAAAACAGGAAATATTCAAACAGCCTGTGAAGCTATGAAAGCTCCAATGCTGGAGAAGTGTATCATTTTGTTTTAGTTCTAATACTTACCTTTGCTTTTATTTGCTTAGACTGTACAGTGTATAAATAAACAGTGCATTTGTATACGTAATGTTCAATTTGATTCATTTGAGTTCTTTGTGTGTGTCTCATTGTACCATTATGTCACCCCCATATCTTCTGAAGTCTAAGCCTTACTATAGCGGGTGGATGGATCTATTCGCCCTTGGTGGGAGAATGTTGAAGGTAGGCACGATAGTACACTTTTCACAGCTTATAAATACTCAGCCCACCTCTTACCTGTCTCCGCTTACCTGAGTTTCTGGATCACCCTTGGGGACAGGCCTTAGTCAGGAAAGGCAGGGCAGCAACAGTGTGGAGAGTACCCCAAAATCCTTTAACACCTGGCTGCGTTTATGCCTGGCACGATAGCAGTAGTGTGTGGGGACTCTGGTAAGGATATTGCACACGCAGCCCAGCTTTGATTGCAGCATGGTAGGCCCCAATCAATTATGTTCCCGTGGACTGCCTCTCTGCTAGCAGAAGTCTGGGGATTCAGTGTGTGCCGGCCTTAGAAGGGGGAAAGCCCAGCAATGATACGCAGTGCACCCTTTCCTGGATGGGGAGCATGGTGCATTTCAGGCAGACCAGAGAGGGGAGATGACATTTGCCACTCCACATCACCATGGGAGCCCCAAGTAGGGAGTCCAGGGGTCTAAGGGAGTGATTATCAATGTGACTCCCCATTGTCAATGGGGCCCCACATGAACGAAGTCACAAGCCAGGCCATGGCGGAGATCAACAGTGAAACGCCTCTCCTGGGAATGCAGCGCTGTGTGTAAATATTCACATGCTGGATCAAACTAGTCATTTTTTCTGCTGTCGGAGAACAGAGCACCATGCTCGACCCTCTGATGGGAGGGTCGGACAAACTGCAGCTACCTCCAACGTCACTCTGCCAGGGCTGGACTGGGAACTAAAAGAGGCCCTGGAAATAATTACTGGGGACCAAAAGAGGCCCTGGAAATAAAGTTCAAAGTGGCCCCATATGACACATTTTCAGCAAGCCCAATGCTTTTCCTATGAGAAAATTTGGAAATATCACACAAAAGAGGCCAAGGGTGCAGAGGCCCACCGGGAAATGTCCAGAGTACCCTATAGGCCAGTCCACCCCTGCACTCTGCTTGTGCTGCAGAGGACTCATTGTTTATGTTCAAATGAACCACTGAACAGCACACAGGGGTTACTGCTCAGCTACACTACATTGCTCGAGTTTGGGTAGATCTAAGTGTCTTTTCCCTGTTCACTGGAGTAGGGTGGCTTCTCAGAATCCTTCGTTAGGGCTGTTTCTGAAAATCCACCTTAACAGTACCATACACTCAAGATGGTTGCCACAAGTGGTTTAAGATCCGTCCTTTGGCCATCTTCCTGACCTCTCAGGTCTGCAAATTCCATAGAAAGGCATGCAATTATGCAGGGTCCATCTTTGATTCCCGGTCAAGTCCCTGTGTGACTGAACTGGTCACGACTGGGTTTGGGACTGTCGGTAACATCCAAAAAATCAGAGAAAAAAGCTTGAATGGGAGATTTGGCCAAATTTCGGGAGTTCAAAAATTCTGAATGGCTGAAAAGTTCCACCAAATTCCCCATTTGGTGGCAAGGGCTGTGGGAGTTGCGAGGGTGGCCCGCACCCTTTCTCACTATATTGTGAGTGGGGGTTGCAGGGGTGTCCCCTGAAGCCAGTACCAAAAAAGTAGACAAAAACAAAAAAAGGAAAGGACCCTGCAGCACCAGTTCCTGATCACGGAAGTGAAAGGGAACAGGCGTTGCAGGAACACAGCTAGTCGGCGTCACACAGCGAAGTGTGCCGCCGCCAGGTAAGTAGGGAGGTGGGGGTGTGGGTGGGGTTGGAAGCCTGTGGCTGAAATGCTCGGAGGAAAGAAGACCAAAAGTTATTTTCGGAAAAATAGCTTTCGGTCTTTTCTCCCTCAAACATTTCAGCCGTGGGCTTCCAACCCCAATCTGGACTGTGCAGTCACAATAGACACTCCTGCTAGGATGTGTCCATTGCTGGGCATTTGTGGGGTTTGTGAATGATGCAGGTCCTGACCATTGGTGAGCTGTGGCAACCCCGAGCATGATTTTTGGATAAGAAGAGGATCCCTGCAGCAGTTCTGAAGGTCATCCACTATAACTAAGAATCTGAAGATGAGGAACCTGCATCAAAGACTTGGAAGATGGAGCTACTGACAACCAGCATTGCCCAAGCCAGCACCAAGTAAAGCCCTGATATCCTTGCTGCAGCCAGAGAAAAACCATGACCATTCTTTCCTTAGACTGATGGGGACAAGCAGTCCCGCAGCCTGCACCAGAGGTCTGCCGTTGATGGATGCCAGAAGTGTCCCAGGGCCATCCTTTAAGTTACCCATCTGCTGACCCAGCCTCTCTGCTAGGATGGTTGCCACCCTGAACTGGAACTTGTGATTCTGCAGCCAAGCTTCAACCACTACACCTACAACCGCTGGACCTCCATTGATGGGACCAACAGCAGCAGTGTCCTCAGTGCTCCATGGTGCTCCAGGGGTGGTCATTCAGAAAATCGGATTAAGGGGCACAAGTGTGAGTACCTTTATTTGAGCCCCCACATCCGCCCCCATCCAGCCGTGGAGTATTAACAGGTGCACAGTCCATTCCCTAAATTCTCTTACCTGGCTGTGATTAAATAGCAGTGTCTGTCCATCCGAAAAATGATCACTGTCATAACAACTCAGCCTCCTCTTAGTTTAAAGACGCTACCACCAAACTCAGTGGTACAACGAGATTAATACAAACATTTGCTTATCAGTCCCCCTTCCCACAGGCCATGGTCATTCGCAAAGCCTTGACATTACATTGAGAAATTATTTTAGTATTGGTTGTCTTTTGTAAATCTGTAGTGTACACTAATATTGTTACGCTGTTCTTATCAGTGTGTCAATGTGTGTTTAATGTACTCACTATCCTTCATTTAGGGCGAAGCAGGGCTTGATGGTGTGAAAGGAGAAAAAGGTGACCGTGGTGAAAAAGGAGACCGAGGTCCACTGGGGTTGCCTGTAAGTATTCAGGAAAATAGTTGTTTCCTCCTGTCAGGGGCAACAGAGAATATTCCATGAGTTAAATGAAAGAGCCCTTTCCATGTTTTCAATATGAATCTTAAATTGTCCCTTTGAGATCCTTGCCCATATGGCATCTCTCGATCAATACCACTATTTATCTTTGATTGAGCGTTTGTTCGCCATCATACCCCAACACTTTTACCACTGATTCCTACTCTTTGCACCCCTGCAATCACGTGATAGACATAGATAAGTGGCGATTCCCACCAAATGGATACCTAAAGTTTTACAATTTGCTATACCTGGAAGTGCTTGTTCTCTTGTCTCTCCTATTTGCAGGAAGAGCCAAGGGTAACACGGTTGGTAGCCATTGAGCAACAATCTAGAAAGTAGCATCTTGGCAATTAATCACCATATAAATAACAATTGAAATAAATGGTCATTCAAAGCAATTTATCTACACAAAAGAGTTTACATTGGTATGTCATTACTTAATCGTCTGATTAAGAAAGGCTCTGGATATTTAATTGCAGCGCATTCAGGCGAATATGCTTTTCATGTCCTCAATATGTCACATTTATATTTATTTGGATGTCTAAAAAATGCAGCTTTAAAAGCGGGGTGTTTCGCTTTCTTCGCTGACCCGGAAACCCTTATTTGTCCTATGACACCTCTCCATTTTCAGTGAGGGACTTAAGTGGCTCCATTTTATCCCAGGAGTCATACCGGGGCAGGAATACGATACCTTTGCACATGCATAATCGTGCTCATGTATTTGCATTGCTGTAATGGGATTGCATACATTATATTTGAATATGTGGCAAACACAGTTGGGGATGGGAAAATGCACTGTTGCATCTCCTCTGCACTCATGTCTCCGTCTAATCCACGAGCACCTGAATCACCTTGAGTGGGGCTGTTTATTTATATCTGAGTGAGCTTTCAATTGTATATGGATCTAATAAACTAAACAGAGGCAGTGCAGGATGTATAGTCTGCCCAAACAATTTACATGCAATGCTAATGAATATCATTGCATTAAAAAAGGCCTGTTATTTTTTAAACCACAAAAAATTACCATAACGCTACATAACAAATTGCTCTGAGTGGCTGATGTGTTCTCATCCAGACCCTGAATCTCTAGCAAGTAGAGATTGTCCTAAGTGTTATGCATGGTTTTGACGTTAACATTAGCATGATGTGGATTTTATAGTGACAAAAATGTGTGTAAAATAATCCCTTCTTAAAACATAAGTGGAATGCTGCTAAACCACAGCACTTCTGCATATGCCAATGCAATACAGTTTGGAGAAGCATTTGCTTGCATGCTGTTTGGGTGTCACAGTGAACAACCTCTCCATGAAATGAGGATACAGAAACAACATTTATTTTTAATTTTTTTTTAATTGTGGTACAGTTTAAAAAAGGAAAACCTTTCACAAACTCATTTCTACTAATTACACTTGTTAGAAATGCCAAATTTCCGTCCTCAAATCCATTAACATAGTAAAAACAATCAAAACAAATGAAATACATAGTCCATTAAAAGTATTCTGGTTGCTTAGGCCGCCAACTTCAGTTTAACATTTCAAAAACACAGGCGATTTTTCTCCAAAGTAATGTAAAGGAGACAATAAACACCTGGCTGTTCCCCTGCATACATTCATCCCATATCAAGTCTGAGGTAAGGTCCACGCTCACTCCCAGCATACATAGGGTACCAGCCCTCGAGCTGCTAAGAGATGCTCATTCACATAAAAGATGCTTAACTGATCTCACCTCCTTGTCCCCACATAGACCACAGACCCTTTGAACTCGTGTTGTATGAGACCAGATCCCCTCTAATTCTCCTATTCCGACAGCATTGAATTTCAATTTTAAGTAGTCCTACATCAAGCGATTGCCCGCAAATCGCTGGATGTAGTAAGGCTTGAGCTGCCGTTTCAGTATATAGGCCAACAAATCTTTTGCATGCCTTTTCATGCTGAGGTCACTCAGGGATTGTTCAGACTTTTAACCAGCTGGCATGCCTTTCATGATTTTCTTAAAGCCTACCAATGGAAGAGTCAAGGGAAGCCCAAGCGCTAAATGCAGCCATTTTTATGCTATGCTGCATGCCTTTGCGATGATGCTCCAAGGCATGAGATCCACTCTGGTTGTATGTGCCTCCAGTATCGAGCCCAGCAACGAGTCCCCCGGGGCATTAATTAAATTCCAGTATAATGTTAGGCAGCTTGAATATATTTACATTCAATAGGCAGGATTTCATATTCCAGCATCACCATTTCCATCGAAGTATGTTTTGGAAGACGTAGAAGGCTCTTTATTAGGGAGCCTTCGAGCTTACTTATCTCCTCCAATTGAGGAAGCGCCCAGATCTCAACGCCATGCCTTAGGATAGAGGCAGACTTTGCTTGATATATATGTAGCAGCGAACAACAACATTTAACCCTTTAGCCGTGGAAGGGATTCTGCAAGGTGCTTACCACATTCATCAATAAATGAGAAAAAAACATTCATGTCACATCTTAGCACTCGGGAATGTAGTGCCATGTGTGGGAAATAAAATACTTAGCACCGGAGGGATTAACAAATGAAGAGCCACATCTTACATTTCCCAACATTTGTGTGTGTCGTCAAACCAGCCCTAATTCATTAGTAATACCTGCAAGTAATACCTGGGAACTCTTCGATATACATACTTTGTACAAACCTCCTGCAAACATTTTGTTCAACTGAGAAAAAAGTTGACTTCTTTAATCAAATCTGCTTGATCGTGTGAAACTTTGGCTAGAGTCAGATGCGATCTTGCCACATTTCTAAAACATGCCAATATAATGTGCACGCCATGTTCCTCCATGTTTAGTAGTTTCTACTAGACAACAGACCAAATATTACAGTTAAGACCAACATCCCTATTTATGCCATCTTACTATTATATACACACAGTAAAATGATGGACTTGAGAAACATGCATTTAGAGAATTTGCTTTTTGAAGAACTGTTCTAATAAGATGCCATTGGCCAGAATCCAGTCATTAGTGTTTTTATTTCTTTGAGCATGACATTCATTTTCATCTTTATTAAGCTGCAGATATATATATATATATAGGTGAGATGCAAAATGAGCTTAGGTTACCTTAGGAAGTGCGTCTGCAACTCTAATGTCTCCTAGAGAGGTGAAATTGAAAGATCTAACAACCAACAGAAGTGTAGCCTACTGTCTGTCTAACCCACACATTAGTGCTAGGGGTATTGCATTGGCCTTATGAGCACTGTCGTAACAGGGTCCTCCGCATCCCCTGTGGCAATGGGGGGTGGCCCTCAGCAGGGCTTGCAGGGAGAGCCCACATTTTGTGTTACGCCACTGCTTATGGGTTCACCTTCTGAGCTGAATCGACATGAGAGACAGAGGGAGCACTGATGCTCATGCTTTCTTGGTAACAACATTCATTATCTCTCATGAGACTTTGTCCTGCACATAATAATCAAAGGTCTCAGTGCAGACCAGGGTGAACAGAAGCCTCTTAGAATTCAAAGGGATGTGGAAACCGCAGGTACAAGTGCTTGCTCGTTTCATCACTGTGGGCAAAAAAGGGCCCAATGCATGGCGGATGTGTATTCTTACTTGTGAACTTGTTTGCACAGGTCGCAATCATTTTAAAATTGATGTTTTCTTCAAGCCAAATATCATCTCTTCGAGAAGGTCTGTCTCTTATTTGTGTGTCAGGTGTGGCAAGGAAAACATATTTCATGCCAGCATAAAATTTGGAAGAGAGGTCTATACATTTGATAACAAAATAGCTACCATTCGTTAAGCATTATTTATATTTTAGTGCTCACACATCAAAGTATTTGAAGATAATATTGTTGCAAGTGTTTTAATCATACATATTTAAGTTTTGTCCCTAGAAAAATGGTGGTCAGTCATAATTTCGAAAAAATAATGTCGAATGACAAAAATGTTGAAAAGAAAATGTCGAAAAAAAAATGTCGAATTCTGTTTTTTTTAATTATATATTTATTTTGGGGTCCGGGAGTAAAAAAAAATGGGTAAAACAAAAAAAAAATTAAAAAGGGGGTTGGGGGGGAACCCCCCATTTCGAAAAAAAACGTATTGAAAAAAAAATTCGACATTTTATTTTTCAACATTTTTTTTTCGAAAAAATGACTTTCGACATTATTGTTTTCGAAATTATCACTATAAACCAGAAAAATAGCTTGACACAATCCCATGGGCATATTTAATGTTAAATCAAGCGCCAGGAGAGTTTATTATGAAGCCTTGCAAACATTAGTCTAAAATATAAATCTACGTTATTTTATATTTTTTGAAGAGTCCTAAACCCATCCATTGTGGAAGAAACTGAATTATGATTTCTTAAGTTCATTTGGAACAATATTATAGCATTGCTGTGGATATCAAGCTATATAGAAATTAACCAGATTACCCAAAAACAAAATATAGCTTTTGGGATAAAACTACTTGCAATGTGAGAATGGAGTATATGGCAGCTATCATAGTTGTAAGTCACCTTTTTGTTTTGTCAAAAGGTTTGATGTTTTTTTCTTCTGTCAATTAGATGTAAATATAGTCATGTCATTTTGGTAAGAGATCTTCCTTGGGTTCTACCGACATTATCATTATTTAAATCGTCAGTCCCAAGTTTGGATTCTATTAAAAGAGAAGTCCATACGAAATGTGATGTTGTAAGCAAATAATAAAGAGCTGAAAAGGTGGAAGATAGTTTTGCAAAGGATAGAGAAGAATCATAGATCAATGATGTTTGCAATACTGATAATGATATGCATTGTTTGCTTTGTCACTTCTGACTGACACTGGTTACTCAGTTGTTTTCAAAGTAATTGCTTGTAAGACATCTCAACTTTGTGGTATTGGGTCAAAAGATTGTTGATCTGTTTCTTAAATCTAAGATTATCTACTGGACATTCCAGATCCTTTATTTTAATTTAATTATTTCCCATATTTACGCAAACAATATTATCCCAACATTGTGATCTGCATTGCACACATCTATGAATGTATACTTATGATTGGCTGCTTTTTGGTATAATTTAAGATTTAAAAAGCTTTGTTCTATAGGGAAAGATTTAACTCTTTTATATTGTATTGTGTATTCATTAAAAGGTACATTCAATTAAATGTTCCTTAATTTCCAAATGATTTAAAGTGTGGATTGCATCAGAAAAATATTCAATTGTTCAAACACAGCCCTAATAGGAACAAGTATTTACATTTTCAATTGGTGTTTGTGAAAGGCTAAATAGAACAATATGTGGACATGTTCATCAAACGGGAGGTAACAGGTAACAGCGATTGCTTAGCACTAACATGCCACCAAACAATGTAAAGGTCAACTGTAAGATTAATGAGTAAAGACACTTTTTTCTCGAGGTGAATATTGTGAAAAACCTGCCGTTTTTTACCATCAACCTATAAAATCTGCTAAGATTCTTTACATCCCCATTCCTCCCGACTAGAACTATAACCACAAATAAATAGAGAGTGTGCTTACTGTTTAAAATCACATACATAAGAGATCTTTTCACATTAGATCCATTATTTGGCACATTATTGAGCGAGAACAACATAAGTGATTGTTCTATCATTGACTTTTAGCTTTCACTTGAACACTTCACTATCACGATTGGCATAGCAATCCACAACACCCTGAGAAAAGAGCACACGTATTATTTGGGTTTGGGAAAGGAACACCCATGTTGCCATGGAGGACAGGTTGGCAGTACTCATTCCATAACTGCCTATGCGTTTGTACTATTTTCAAAAATCTGGCCTTGGGTTAAGTGTTCTGACACAACCATTCCCTGGAAATAAATCTGTGCAATTGCCCTGCTCAAATTACATTTTGTGTTAGTGTTTCATAGTTACACATATTGACTGAACACTGATTGTGATACAGAGGTACCACAACAAAGAAAAATCTGCAATCTTATAATTAGCCATTTGGTGTAACGAAAAAGAAAGCCTTAAGATACTGAAATTCATAGAGTCAACTTCCGTCAAGGCTGAGCTTAATAAAATAACAACCAAACAAACATTTAACAATTCGTTTTTGATCAAGCAACTGCAAAGAAGTATGTAGCGGAAGAAGCTGTAAAGTTATCACCAATTATGTTTACTGTAAATTGTCTATCTATTCCCAGTGGTTGCATTGGGAACAGTTCTTCTCTACACCAGACTAAGAACAACAGAAAATGTGACTGTTCCTGCTAGTATTAGTTACTTTTAGTCTCTTTGTATCGCAATGTGACATGCATTACAGTCATTGCAAATTAATTCATACTGTCATAAATGAGTCAAATATGGTCTTAAAAGTGTACGATAACATATAATTACTGTCAAGGCTTACAACATCCCATTACCTTATAGTGCAAAATAATCGAAGAGAAATACTTTTTGCTTTTTGTGTACTAGCTACATGCAATGGCTAGTGTTAAATGTATTCATTGTGTCGCTGTCATTGGTGTTCTTTGTGAATACCATCATCTTCCCTTTATATCCTTTCTTTGTTATTACAAACATATGTATGTCCTAAGTCATTGCTTCACTCATTTCTTCCCGCCCCTCACTGTTTGCTTCCCTCCTTGTTTTCCCTTTACCCTCCTCATTCACCTCCCTGCCTTTATAACCCTTTCCCCTCTGTCCAGGGTGCTTCAGGTTTTGACGGCAGACCTGGGCCACCGGTGAGTTACATCTGCATTACCCTACAAACCTCTGTCCTGAGCCTGCAAATGTGTCTTGTCTGTCCTGCAGCAACCCGTTTACACTATGAACAACTGCTTCTGCCAAAAACAAAATGGACCCAATTTATGTTTGATGTTTTGTGGTCACACTGAGTGCTCAGACCCAGGAGGCTGTATTTCCTTTATTGTTTATTAGTTCTGGGATGGTATTACATGAAGCTCTGAATGTGCTCCCCATTATTCTGTATTTGTCTGTCTTCATTGCCTAGTATATAATGTTTTCCCTACTCATATGGAAGCTTTGCCTGCATTTTTTCTGACAGCACATCCTACGCAGGCTCCTAATAAAGGTGTCTCACCAATATTACACATACCTTTCGATCTGAAGGGAAGTTATACTATTTTTGGCCTTATTACTTCTGACATAAAAAAAAATTCTCCATCTCACAAGTTAGAATATCACAGCGTAGAGCCATTTAACGTCACTGATCAGCTTGTCAATCACAATTAATATAGAAAACTAAGTAAATAAACATTGTCTGCAAAGCAAATAGTTTAACTAAGAGATGGGGAGGAATTTGTTCAATATGAATACCACTTATTGGCTTGTAAGGAGACACTTGCATGTGTAGTTAGGCAATGGGCAGTTGATTTAACAACTCTGCGTTACTTACATAATGAAGATAGGTAAAGTAAACGTATGATTTTACTGAAGATCTGAACAAGCAAAGGGCATCAGAATAACTACACTCTCCCAAATATTTCATGTTATTTGAGGAAATTACAGCATATGTGTACTTATTTATTGGGTGTTTATAATGTGCCTATACACAATGTGTTTTGAGGAAATTAAAAGCCATTTCAATGTATACTAAATGTATACTAAAAAAAAAGCCTTAGGGTATCAAAAGCAATACAGATGCAGCCAACATAACACAACATGTACTACACAGTAAAACTCTTGTATGAATTGAAAACCTTTTACGGTCATCACATTGTGTACTCACAGTAGGGTGTGAAAACCTCTTCCAGTCATTACATAATGTGTAACATACATTGTACTCATTTTAAGGAATGAAAACCTCTTCTGTTCATTACATATCATGCACCAGAGTGTGTACTAGTTATAAGGAGTCAAAACATCTTGCAGTAGGACATGATTTATTTTGCCAGTGTTCTGTTTCCAGCAGGTGGACAGTTCTTCATCATGATATTACATTGTCATGCAGTTTGGGGCTTTGGAAGATGATAAATCAATAACTTACTGCTTTTCAACATTTTTCAATGGAGTCAGAAGATGGAGGCAACCTAACATTTTACACCATCGATCAAACTGGGGTCCTTTTCTCAATTTTCTTAACTTAATTTTAATTCACTTCTCATCACAAAGTTGACAGATATGCCTCTTGCTAAATTATAAACATTACAAACCGCAAATCATAATTTTCATTGGTGTTTTCGATATTAAGTGCATCGCAACTTCATTGTATTCATGAATAATAGGAAATATTCAAAACACTGTTCCCTCATTAGTAATCCTTGTTTCATTTTCATAAATGAAACAGATGTATTTTTTTTTAATGAAGCAGACTTATGTATATTTCTAAGATCATGCACATTGAATGATTATAGCACATTTTATTTGGGAAAGAACACAGAAGCAACGTTTTTAAAATATGTTTTCACTAATAAGGAAAGTAAAGCTGATGCACTACAACTGTCTGTGAATATGTATTTCAGTCAAAAAGTTTACTTGTACATAAATGTAGGTATTTCTGTATACAATAAATACACACATAGTGTGCATGCTTTTGTTATATAGCTCTCACTTGGGTATCCAAATGCTTGACAGATACAGTTGTTGAGTGTGTTTTAGCTGGCATAATGTGGACATGTGTTTAGTTCCCACAACGTTGTCCTTATTGCATGGGAAAGAGAGGGTTCTGGTGATATAATAAACCACATCACCTACACCAGAGCTGTTTCTATTTGTAACCAGAAGAATGGTAGACTGAGATGGTAGTAGAGGTCCATTATGCATTCTTTATATAATACTCAAAAACTAATGTCTCTCAATATAGGACCCTCATGAATTGGAAATCCATAACTCTCATGTATCTAATTCCTGTGAATTATGAGATTTGAAAATCTTGTGGTCTTTGAAAACAGCCAAATATTAAATATATTTAAATATGTTTTTATGTTGCAAAACCGCATCTGGGTTCGTGCAGCATACACTTGGTGACTGAACACAAAGTTTGTTATTTCCTCTTATAAACTGCAATGGCTGTTGTCCCTCATACACTTATTTTGGCTTCACGACTTAAAACAAATATTTATTATGGGTATTCTTCAATTGCAAAAAATTAAAAGGCACTACCAAAATATATATCTAGTTAGATATTCTCTCTTTCGGGGAACTATATAATAACATGTTAAGAAATGTACTTCATTATAAATTCTTCAGAAGTACTTGGGACTCAAAAAGGTTGACAAATGCAATCCTTGTGTGGTGCTTCCATTACAAAAGTAAGATTTTAATAAAATGCATCTTTTAAGAAAATATATGGGCAAATATAGGATTACGATTTGAGTTCATGTATTAAACAATAGTTCAACAGTTATTACCCATTCCACATCTAAAGTAAAAGATAATAGGCATTGGTTAATTTAACATCCTATTTGATACCAAAAGTGTATACCCATTTATAGATTTTTAAAAGAATACAGTGCTGGAATGGCGTCTGATGGGCACAAGACATAGAGAAAGGAAAAAGATGTAATGTACATTGCATTTGCTTCCAAATATTTCAATAGGGTTTGAAATAGATTGACTTGTTAGAATTCTCATTTCTTATCATAGGTCATACTAGACTGCTGTTTTCTATAAAAAAAGAAATTCCACGTGTTGTGCTGAAACAACCTTTCCTTTAAAGTTAAGCTATCAAGATGAAAAAAGTTGTTGGTGAATACTTAAAAGAGTGGTACTATTTGTACCCCCATTTCATTTTTAAAATCTATGCTTCGTTGTTTCTTTTTTAGCACTTGTTTGTTTCCATGTTCCCAATGACCAAACATGATAGGGGCACTGAAGGCCATTCTCCCTGAAGTGAGACACATCAGAGATAGCACCTCCTAGAGCGTAGCTTTCACATGGCCATTTGTTGTTTTGCTACTTTTGAGTAATACTGCAAATGAAGCATTAATGTGTCAGCAAAAAGGAGACCACAATCTCCTGATCCTCGTTTGTTAATGCCCAAGTTGTTTTGCCATCATAGGTCGTCCATAAGCCAAAGACATCATCCACAGACTTGAATCGTTGCACAGATTGTTACTGTTGTACATCTTTAAGGCAAGACTTCTGACCATGGGCAGAAAACGTAAAACTCTCCAGCTGTATTGCCCTTTAACTCCCATCAACCCTAGCCAGTAATGTCAATGATGAGGGATCATCAGAGGTGTAGGCAAAGCCATCTGGAGAGCCGGAAGTTGCCTGCTCCTGCACGTGGAATATCTTTATTTCCAGTCCAACATAGAAATATTGAGCATTTCTTTCAACCTTTCCATATGGACCAGAGGGTAGCCTTGTGTAATGTGACGACCTACAACATCATGCACCTTTTACAAAATACTGAAAGGTCTACATTTGCAAAGGCGATGAGAGACAATTTAAGACAGTATAAACTGTACGTCTGAACTCTCTGTTTGGCCATTTGCAAACAACAGTCTATGAGAATCTGGCAATAAATAAAGGTTCTATAGAAAATATCACTTCATTCACAAATATCCCACACTGAGCTTTGCCTCATGATTTGTAGACTTACACTGCTTCGCAAGGGAGAGAAACATGGATCTGTGATGAAGCATACGACACGCGTGAATCTGTGTGTTTCCCATTGTACATCTCTTTGAAAAGAGGGTTGGCTTGTTGAATACTATCTGGATAGTGGGAACCTGCTAATTCTAATGCCCCTGATCAAGAGCCAGATGGACTGGTGTAGACGGGAAGAATGTTGGAATGCGCAACCTATCATATTTACTACTGCCTATGCAAACATCCCTGCAGCATGACAACGTTTAAACTGCATGCTGCTCAGCTACCTTTGCAAATTGTCGCAAGTTATTTTAACAATTGTAATGTTTACCGGCATGAAAATGCTTTAAAATATACTTAAATCATTCTTCTCTTGCCGTCCTGCAGTTTTCATCTTTGTTTGGTTTGTGAGTTGAGGGGAATGAGTTGGTCCAATTGTTTGAAGATTTTTTAAATGCGTGAGCGGGCAGTCGCAGTTGTAATGTTACCCTTGGTTACTCTAAAGCATTCCCTAAAGTTATGGATGGGGTGAGATGCAGTACTTACTGAGTGATTGCTGTACATGCATTAAAAAGCATCAAGAAAAAGGAATGGCAAGGCTGAAAACTGTAGACGGACAGACTTAATTTGACTGATTGCATAACTTGCCCTCTTGCTTCCCTTTGCTTTCTCTCAGGCATTCGTGCCGTTCGTCATTTTAGTACAGTATGTGAACAAATATGGGAGTTTTTAATTGTGTAATACATTTCTCTCCATTTCAGGGTACCCCAGGACCAATAGGAGTTCCAGGACCAGCCGGACCGAAAGGAGAAAGGGTGAGACTCAAATTAAATCAAGGTTGATGGTTTATCTTTGGAAGCTGAAAGAGTAGCAGTGTGAGTGTCGGTATAAGATTGCCATAGAATGTCGTCAGCACATTTGTGTCTCAGGATCGGAAGACAGGTGTTAGGGAGATTTATCAGTTTATGCTTAATCCCCTCTCCTAGTGAGACCCCAGCACTTTTTGCTGGACTTCTGGACCTTTTTCTTTCCCTCCTGAATGAGGGGAGCCTTTTTTACCCTCATTCATTCTTATTTGCTCTGACTTTTGGAAAATCTGTCCTTTTTGTTTCCCCTTATTCCATAGAGTCTTGCTTTCCCCCATATCTGTTAAAGCATCTGTGTTACACTTTTGCAGCACACAGCACCATATATGCAGTATTGCTGGGAACCCCCTAGGCTCTCCTTTGATATTCCTTAGCTATACTTAAAAACCACTGTCCTTAAGGATAGAGGCATACTTTGTATCCTTCCTAAAACTTTAATCTATGAGAGATTAGCACACACCCTCTTATGTGGAGTGCTGAGGGTATATACCTAGTACCCCTTCTCTCTGCTGCTGTGTCTTCTTGGTCACAGTGACAACCCTATAGTTATGACTGGTGGCAGTGGACATATTAAACCAACTTTTGAGCTATTTTCTACCGCAGACTGTATTCACAGCTTTGGTAAAAAGGTGACCTATTTTCTAACATGGTGGCTCCTTTCTATTTTCGACATTTCTTGTGTGGTTGCCCTTTGTTAGGCCTTCTTCTACCATTCTTGGAGGAGGAGGTCTGAATGTGGAGGTTGGCCTTTAGTGGGAACCCTTGAGTGGTCCCGCTTAGGCTCCAGTATATCTGTGAAGGTAGGAAGCAGTGGAGGAGTTTTACACTCCCCTGTCCTTTGGCTGCCAGAGTGCCTGAATGGAACCAGTACCGACTGGGCACTGACTGTCCTGATTGGACAGCCACCTAGCCCTTTCTGTAAGCTGCTGGGAGAGTTTGCAGAGGAGTGAATGAGAAATCCAAATAAAAGGTGAGGTTCCTGAGGCCGAAGCCAAGTCAACCACTGGAACAGAATATCCAAAGCTGAAGATGACCAGAGATGCCTGCAGACCCTTCGAGTAACCATGAAGAGGCCACTGTTGTCCTGACCACGTTTTCCTATCGACAGAGGCACTCCGAAGAGGACGACTCCTTCCCTTTGGCTGGTGGGACAAACCAGCCCCAAGGTTAACTGAAGATTGAGCCATCCCCTGAGATGCTGTGACCTTCCAGGGCTGCAAACTGCTAATAACAGTACCTCCGACCCATTTGCAGTGCAACGTCTTTGCATGAACAAATCTGCGCAGAACTTTGGTGAGCTCCAGTTGGACCTCCCGATGCATGATCCAACTCATCCACATCCCCTCACCCTAGAGCAAGATTGACGAACTGAAGAAGATCGACTGGGTGCAAACCGTCCTTTGTTGGAGCTGATAAAAAGGCACCAAAACCGCAGACCAATGCGGGAGAACAAAGACATGCTTGCTGAATGTCTTTTCCTTCAGTTGCTGCTGTGACATCCCATTCAGAGTCCTTCCATTCATCACCAGACCAAGGAATCAGGAGACCGTGTCCATTGCTGGTGCACTGGGAAGAATCCAGCTGCATTTGCTTCATCTAACCTAAGGTACTGTGGGGCTCAAGGTAGAACTTACCTCATGCCGAATAGTCGCTCCAGTGTGACTGGAGTGTGTTACAGGGTGTTTGGGTGCCTCCCTGTTAGGCAAGAATGTATGCAGTACCCTTTCGGTGCACTACAACAACCCTGACCTCCTGGCAATAGAAACCCAACCTTTGGTATTAGTCTGTACTACACAGGTTGGTAGTGTGTTGAGCAGACAGGCTTATCTCAAGAGGGGTCAATGTGAGCTGTAGGGGAGTTACACAGAGATTCACAGTGACAAGTATTCAAATAAACTCTTACACACAAGGTTTCTTGATTAAACAATGAATAATTTATTTAACAGTCAGTTTGAGTAAGCCTTCTTCAGACGGGGCAATATAATAGTAAGACACAAATACACTCCAAAATACACACTCTGAGGTTCCCTAAACAAGCAAACATCCATTTGGGGTGGCACACAGACACTTCCTACACCCTCAGGTGAATTCAATAGTTAGGACACTGTGGACATTAATATATCACTGTTGCATTTAGGGCAATACTTAGGAGAATGTTAAAGAAAAATATATTTAGAATAAAACAAGAGATCTCACAAATATTCTGAAGCAGGTAAGTACTTTTGGTAACCCCCAATGCAAAGTCAGTTAACCCCATCCTGTAAGGAAGGCTGAACACAGAGTCAGAGGAAATAAAAGATTTTCAGGGAGCAAGGCCAGGCCAAAGTCAACTGGACAAAAGTCAAGGTGAGCTGGAGCAATTCTTGTAGGTAAGTAAATGTCTTGCACAATGTTTTAGAAGTCCTTGTAGAAAAGAAGAAATCAAAGTAGGGCCTCAAGCTGGTTTGGCTTGTGAGGTAAAGAAGCTGATAGCAACTCCACAGGAGCAACCAAGATAAGTTTCAACTTAGAACAAGTGAGGTTATACAACAAGTGTTAAGTTCTCTTAGACTTTCAGTACCTCTGGTTAGAAGAAATGGTTCCAGCACGCTTCTGTTCCTGTACAGCTCTGCAGATCCTGTTGTTCCTGAGCCTCAGTCATGGGGACAAGAGAGAGGATGTCTGGGGGACGCCTGCTCTGCAATGGGAACGTCAGCAGCAGCAATGGGAAAACTTCAATTCAGCTGTCCTTCCGTGTTTCAGCTCCTCGTGTCTGACAGCAAATAGCAACACTGCGGTTCTCAGATACCACTCTGGACTTTCCTCGCATCTGGGGTGCAGTACTCTGTGGAGGTGGCTGAGGCTTGGTCAGTCCTGCTTCAGGGAAGTCCAGAGGATCCTCCTGGCGCTCGGGTCTGACTTAAAAGCAACGCACACAATCTGGTGTTCCTCTCCCTGGCACTTCGGTTCCAGCAGCAGCAGTGGAAGGACAGCCAGCTCCGAGAAGATGTCCAGATGGGCTTACTTTGGAGTTGATTGGTCCCACCAACTCAAGGGAAGAAGTGGCAGTGGCAGGGCTCTCTAGTCGAGGGGAATTCAGAGCTTCAGCACAGCCGCCGGGCTTCACCGGGCAAACCAACGGTCCAGGAGTTGCAGCAGGCATCTCTTCCAAGTTCTTCTTCAGATTTCTTTGTCCAGTGGTCAACTCTGCCTTCCAAGCCAAAAAGCTGCGCCTTTTATGCAGGTTTCTCCCATTCATTCCAGCCTAGCTCTCTCAATCACACAGCAGGGTGGCTGTCCTTCCCGGACAGCCATCCGGCCAATCACCTTTGGGTGCATTCCTGTAACCAAGGAGATTAAGCACAGGGAGTTTCGGCACCTCCCTCACTTCCTGCCCCTGCCAGACATACTGGAGTCAAAGGCGGGCTTCACTCATAAATCCCACCAAAGACAAATTGAACAAAGGGACCAAACCTGGTTTGGCGCACAGAGTAAATCTCAAGAAGGACCTTTCCAACAATAAATGGCAAAAAAACTGGGGCCATTTTCACGAAATTTACGCAGGCCACAGAAAAAACACGCAATGGTAGTAAAAAGAAAACCATTCTGAGAGGAAAGGGTAACATAAAAATGTTACATGAGAAACTAGACAAAAGGGATACTAAGTAACCCCTCCAGCACCCTAAGATAAAATAGTGTGTGCTGGGTCTAGAAAGTTACAAAATGTAAGCAAAGTCAATTTCACTTCACTGCTCTTGGAAACAGTAGTTTCACCAAGAGAAGGTATTTAAATATTTGGTAAATCTAAGAGACTTCCCTGTGCCACTGCACTGAAGGTTCTATGTGTCACGATGTAAAGATGATGCCTATGGAGTGTGTCAGACTCCAAAGTTAAAAAGAAACACAGGGTCAAAATTACAATAAAAATACATGAGCGAGTGAGAAAAGGGCTCACTTGCTGTAGGTTAGAAATGAAATTAAAAGTCCTGAAGTCCAGCAAAAGGGCTGACGTCTCTAAGGTAAAAGGGATTTAGCACATTTTTGAGAATTTTCCCTAACAATTACTTCAATTGTTTCAAAAAACAGAGTTCAGACTGTATGCTACATACATACATGACAAGACATTGATTGGCAACACAAGTTTCGGGGCTAAACGCTGCTTTCTTTCTGCCATGTCATATTTATTTTCATTTGATGAGGCAAGCTGTAATTCACATTTAGGTACTAAAATATCACTGCAACTGTGTCCTAAAATCAAAGGTGATGTGGTTTCAGAGGATGAAGGAATTATTTAAGGCAGGTTTGTCTATGAATCTATAAGAAGATTGCATGAGCAAACATATTTCAATGAAAAAATCAATGAAATTATTTCTATATGAATACATGTTTACAAAAATGCCTTTACCGAAAAATTACAGCCTAGAGTAATACCAATATTTACATATGTAAACAGATGTTCTTTCTTAAATGTAAAGTATTTCCGATATGGAAAAGGAACCCTTTCCTGCAAAAGTCACCAGCATGTTGTTTCTAATTCAGTCAACTTAATCAAATAAGTCATCATTTCTTGTTAACATTGCAGGGAAATAAAGGAGACCCTGGTGTAATAGGACCAACGGGGCCATCTGGACCTCCCGTATGTATTTCAATGTTCCTACTTGTATTTAGTTCAGTATGTTGTGCCCTCTGCTAAAATAATTATTTTTTCATGAAATTGTTACAGGGTGTACAAGGACCTCCTAGTGAAAAGGGAAGCCGGGTAAGTCACAGTTAAAGCATTCCATTGTGTTTGCATAGACTAATTTATGTCTAAATGACCCTAATAGTAAAAAGAATGTCTTTGAAATATAGAGTGATTCTACCTTGAGACCCCGTTTCCGAAGTTACACTTTTTCGTGCCACTTTAAATCAGAAGTCCCTGAGACACAAAAGCAGGAGTGCAAAGACTTATGTCAACATCTGCTTCATTAGATGTAGTATTAATTCACTAGATACACATTTCTGAGCTGTTTATCTTCATCTACTGAAAGGGAGCACCTCTAACGGCTCTTCAAGTTTTCCTTTGCTCATTTTCAGGCAATACTGTGTGCCCTCCAATGAAGGCCAATAAACCATTAAGGAATGGAGAGAACATGATAATGTTTCATGTTCAGTAGTTTAGAAACAGGTTTTTTGCATGTCACCGACTGGAATAGCTTAGTAAAGAATCAGTGAAGGAACTCTGTTAAAGTTTGGATCTAGGGGTGCATTTTCAATTAGCACCAATGTATAAAACAGATTATGCAGCACCTCCTTTAGAAATTGTTTGATAGATTAGAATTTGCTTGATGTACACTCTTAATAATTGCTGCATGGGCACGACCAGAGTTTGTTTGCTTTTCCAATGTCATGTAATGTCACTGCCACTCACACATGAATTAGCTAGAGCCTGGCAGTGCTGATGTTAGGATCGCTTTCGTCCAATTCAGAACAGGAAAACACAAAATGGTGCAAGAATACAAGGTGGAACCAAAGAAACAAAGAAGCACACTAGCACACCTCCACATATCTGAAATAAAACTTCTATAAAATCCATGCTCCAATCAATCCAATAGCAGACAAAAATATCCTCTAGACTCCCTGGTCATAAAAAGAAAAACATTGGAATGAAAGCTCAATCGGGTACATTTAAAATATGGGTTGTCATAGAGTATTGTCAATTTACACCAGTTTCTATACACTGTTCAAAGGAAGTTAAAATAGATCATTTTCACCATAAAAAAATCAACATAGAGTCCATAGTCAGTACAATGAGATTTTTTTTAAGTCAATCTAAACATTTCAAATTAGTATACTGTTTAAAAATAAGTCAGCACAGCTTTTTCCTATTAGGGTATTTCTTGATTTGTGCATGATCAAAGTGGGCATTGTTACTAACTGTTAAATTGTTTTCTAGCCTCGTGTGATCAAGTTCATGTGTCAGTAGCCATGTTAAGTTGTACCACTGTTGTAGTCATTTCGCCTTCAAGTGCAAATTATCTCCTTTCACTTTTGTTGTTAATGGACCTCTTTGTCCTTATTTCTTTATTTTTTTTCTGTTTTAAAACATTCTAACGTAATTCTCACACTTTTTCAGTGGGCTTATCTTTGTTAGAAAAAATTATTTAGTTTTACCACTTTGTTGAAGGTTCATCATGCCGGTATAAAGTACTTAGTGTCAGTTTAATTTGATAGCCACCAAGAGGAACTGCAACAATATATAAAAAAAGATGCAAAAACATGATACATCAAAGAGTTCTATGCATTGAGCGTGACAGTAGCATTCAACTCTTTGTCTTTATGAGCCTTAATGGGTTCCTTAACAAAAATAGATTGTTGGCCACAAGCTTGTCTATTACTGTTGGATATACCATGTTGCCCATAACAGAAGGACAGGGCATCGCCCAGCAGTAACGTCCATTCTGTTGGTATTCAAACGGTGGTAAAACTATCTGCAGCAGTAAATGCACTACCTCCAACAGTAACTGTTGTCCCTGTTATGGAACCAAATTTCAGGCATCAACTGCTAAAATTACTCCCAATTAAGACCCACTCTCAACTGATTCTATAAAATGTAACACCCATACTCAATGCTCCAGATAAGATTTGGAAGTGGGAATATTTTACTCCCTATTCTTTAAAGTTGGGAGTAAAATTATTTTTAGGGAGCGAAAAACGTAAGTTCAATTCCCAATGGGACTATTTTAAAAGTGAGTACACCTATGGAAACGGAAATGTTTTTGTAATAATTATTTCTTTGCACCCAGTTAAAAGATAGATGTTTTTCAGGCAGTAATAATAGTTGTTTCTTCCTGTGGCATTTAAGTGCACTACCGTCGAAACATATCCAGGAGCTCTATGAGTGAAAGCAGGGACCCAAGATTCTACGTGTATGTTTCCTTTTTTATCATTGGGAGTACTTGTACTCCCTATTTTTCATTTTTTGTGAGTTTTTGCCTAGTTTTAAGGAGTAAAAGTGGCTAGTACACCCCTTATCTGTAGGGCTGCCCATACTCAGCTGGTGCAACGGGATGGATTACTCATGTGTGGATAGTCCATCCAATGCAGGAGAGGTGGCTTGTGCTGCAACAAAACGGATGTCCGTTTATGAATTTGAAATATGGAAGGGGCAGACATTTGTACTGCAAGCAGTACACATTTACTACTTATGGTATCTAAAACAATATATGCATTGCGCTAGCTGCATTTTATCTCTCACAATAGTGACCACAGACATTGACAGCTGGAAGGAATTCTCCAGTCATCCACAGTTTGTAATAGTAATATCACAGAGTTCACTGCTCTGCGGCATGGAAACCCAGCACAGAAGGAACTTGGAGCTGGTGGTATTTCGTATAGAATGAGGGGCCATAATTATAAAATATAAGAAGCGAATTTATAAACATGAATTATTTCAAGGAAAAACAAATCAGTGGGAATCAGACACAGCCTTGCCGTTTTATGTCTATTCAGGTCACTGGGAAGACAGTTTTCCACATGCCTCTTTCTCTTCACGTGGCCATTGAAAACCTTCAGCCAGGCACATAGAGGAGAATTAAAAAGTTATCAAACCTTGTTCTTTATCTTAGTTAGCTCATTTAGGAGTACCTATTTTTGGTGTGTTATGTTTCTAAAGAATATATTCTAAAACCAATTGGGAGTATGCTTTTCATGATGTCTTTAAAATTTGGAAGAACCAAGTGCCTGTGGGTCATTATTGATCTATCCCAGTATGGCTCACACTGGCATTTCAAGATTACAATGGTAGGAATGGAAGTTATTTAACATGTAGATGTGCCTTAAAAACAGTACCATACATTGAACTGTGCTGAGTATTGTTAGGGAGAGGTTTGCACAGCCCTCTGTTTAGGGCTGCGTAAACATCTTACCTAATGGAAGAACAATGTGTCTCACAAAAGGGAAGACAGACTCTCCAATGGTGTTAGGGGAGTTTTCCTAAAGTCCACTTGGAGGTTAGACTCTATAAAACTTTCCCTTGGTATACAGGTCCCCAACTCTTAGTATAAGTCTGTACTCCCCAAAGGATCTGGTAGAATGGCAGAGCAGCCCGACTTATCTTAGGAGGAGGAGGAGAACTGTAGTTAAGTACACTGAACCCAGTCAATACAATAGTCCAAAGAAACTCTTACACACTGAAGGTTTTAATAAAACACATTTATGTTATATACACAAGGCAGGTAAGTAAATACTCTCTTAGACTAACTAATACACATAGGAATTATTCACAACATTTTGCATGGGTAACTGATTCAATGGTAATTGCTCGCGCTTACAGTTGTTACAGAAAATGACACTAATGACAGTTCTGTGGTATTACTTGTAGTGCCATGCACTAGCATTTGTTACAGAGAAATTATAGGTTTGTTCATTTAGTAAAGTCACATCAGACAAAGTCTGGAGGACGGAAAAGGAGGGTTATTCAACACTTTAGTAATAATTACTTCCTAGCAACACTTTTCAAGGCTTCTAATGCTTTAGTAGTCCAATCCCTAACTATTCAAGAGCTCATTAGAGTCAGTGTAGGTGTGGAACAAAAGTCTTATGCAGCAGTAGAAAAGGCAAAGATCCTCAGGATATTTTAGTCACTTAAATAAATATACTGTAGTAGATAACACAAGTTATAGGCACCCTGCAAAGGACACCCTAACAGGGCACAAGCTGGGAAGCCTGGGCCAGAGGTATGGGTGGACAACCAAACACCTTGCAATGCTCTCCAGTCACACTGGAGCGACTCTTCCGCTTGAGGTAAGTACTACCTTGAGCCCCACAGTACCTTAGGTTAGAAGAAACAAATGCAGCTGGATTATTTCCTGTGCAGCAGTGTCAAATCTGGCCTCCTGATTCCTCGGTCTGGTGATGTAAGGAAGGACTCTGAATGGGAGGTCACAACTGCTGCCGCGAGAAAGGACCCTCAGCAAGGATTTCTTCAGTCTCCCACATTGGTGTGCAGTTTTGGCACCTTTTTTGATCAGCTCCAACAAAGGACGGTTATCCCTTGGTTGATCTTCCTCACTTCTTCAGTCCTGCACTCTGGTAAGGGAACTTGGATGAGTGGAATCATACCTCTGGAGGTTCAACTGGAACTAAACAAAGTTCTGGACAGATTTGTTAACCCAAAGATGTTGCATTGAAAATGGTTTGGCGGTACCTTGGTATTCGCGGTTTGCAGCCCTGGAAGGTCACAGCACCTTGGGGGATGGCTCAATCTGCAGTTTGTCTTGGAGCTAGTTGGTCCCATCAGCCAAAGGGAAGGAGTCAACCTCTTCGGAGCACCACTGTTGATAGGAAAATGGGGCCAGGACAGCAGTGGTCATTTGACAGTTACTGGAAGGGTATTTCGGCATCTCTGGTTGTCTTCAGCTTTGGATTTTCTGTTCCAGTGGACAAATTGCCTTCTGCCTCAGGAACCTCACATTTTATTCAGATTTCCCATTCACTCTTCTGAAAACACTCCCAGCAGTTTACAGAAAGGGGCGGGTGGCTTTCCAATCAGGACATCCAGCCCCCCAGTGGGAACTGGTTCGATTCAGGCACTCTGGCAGACAAAGAACAGGCAAGTATTAAACTCCAGCCCTGCTTCCTGCTTTCACAGACACACTGGAGCCTAGGGAGGGACATCCAAGGGTTCGCGCCAAAGGCAAAACTGACACAGAGACCTCCCCATCCCAGAATGGTAGAAGAAGGGCTAACGAAGGACAACGATGCAAGAAATGGCAACAATATGTAAAAAAGAGCCACTATGTTAGAACATAGGTGACCGTTTTGTGCATAACGAGACTGTGAATACACTCTGAATTAGAAAATAGCACACGAGTTGGTATAACACATCCGCTGCCGCCAGCCATAACTATAGGGTTGTCACTGTGGCCCAAAAGTCACAGATGCCCAGAGAAGGGGGGTAATAGGTATCCCCTTGCACTCCACATAAGGTGGTGTGTGCTAATCTCTCATAGGTTAATGTTTTAGGATGGATACAAAGTATCCCTCTATCCTTAAGAGTAGTAGTTTTTAAGGATTGTCAAAGAATCATAAAGGAGAACCCAAAGGGTTCCCAGCAACACTGCACATAGGTTGCTGTGTGCTGTGAAAGTGTAACACAGATGCCTTTAGAGATATGGAGAAAGCAAAACTCCATGGAATAAGGAAAAACCAATGAACATAGTTCCCAAAAGTCAGAACAAATAAGAATGAATGAGGGGAAAAAGGCTCCCCGTATTCAAGAGAGAAAGAAAAAGGTCCAGAAATCCATCAAAACGTGCTGGGGCACTCACTAGGAGAAGGAATTAAACATAAAATTGATAAATCTTCTTAAAAGTAAGTGTAACAAAGCAGTTGGGCTTAACGTCAGTGGCGAGGAAGGCTAGCAGGGAGGTATAAGTCTGGCACTACTAAGGCAAGAATACTCTCCTAACACAATGTAATGTTTCCTAATTCAAGGACTCCATTGTGCTGCGGAGGTCACGTACAATCAAAGCTGTGGCATGAGATCTTGGGCCTGATTTACAATGCGTTTTTCAATGGGATGCTCCCATTGAAAAACGCTTTATGCAGGCCTCTTGTCTTTAAAGAAACAGTATATTATAGTACCAAAAACCACACTCTTTACTGTTGACCATGGCCTCTGCCACTTTTCTTCTTTACACAATAAAGGGATTATTCCTGCTGGCTTTGGTGGCATGGCATATGTTTTTAGGAGCTAGCGAGACACAATTTCAAAACTGAAAAGCCCAACTGAAAAAGTATAGATACTTGAATTGTTTCATCAAACTGTGTTCTCCATTACTTTTTTTAATCTATACATTTTGTTTCCTTTTCTGTCTGTGCGTCTGTGTGTATGTTTTCCTTGCCTCTACAGGTCCGCCTTTGTCCCCTTTATCCCTTACATCTCGCCTGCCTTTTTTTCCTGGGTCTTTCCTCCTCCTGCTTCCTTTGCAGCCTCTCCCTTATTTTCTCCTGGATTATCCTTTTTTTGTTTCACTGTTTACTCCTGGGTGATTTATCCCACCTCCTCTGCAACTATCACTCCCATCATTTTGTTCTTGCAATCCTAAACATACCCCCTTGGCTATTTTAAATGCCCTTTGTTGCCTGATTTGTACTCATAACATCTAACCCTTGGCCACAAGATACAATGTAAATTCCCCTGCACAGGTCTTGATGTTACTAAAGATAGGGAAAACGGTCAAGTCAGATTGCAGACAGAGGATTCTGCCAGTATCGGAATAATGAAAAGAAATAGTCTTCCCTGGTCAAGTTTGATGCAGTATCTATCATATGTGGATTGGTATTATAGTTGTGTCTTATTGTTTTGAAATACACATCCTATATAAAATATCTTCCAGAACAATCCATGACCATACTTGCTACAAATGTAGGTACAAAAGCGTGTTTCTTTCACACCAAATGAATCCGAAGATTAATGAACGTGAAAGGGGTTTATAAATGGAAATGCCATTGATGACCTTAAAGCGGATTTGGCATGAAATCTTAAGTAAACAAATCGATTTACTTCCCTCTCCATTAGTTTATAATTTAAGTAGTTACTATGAAAATAACAGAATTCTACATCCTTTGCCAAAGTGTGTTATGTGCAGTCACACTGTGGCCTGGTGATGAAAGCACAGTTTGATTTTGAACATTGATCTCAATGTTTACTTATGGTTACATCACCATCTGCGTAGCATTGTGTTCTATGTGACGGGAAGAACCTTTTACAAAATGGCTTCCAAATTGTTTGACCCTAACCACCTCCATTTTACAGCTGTGTAGATCAACTAGAAAAGAAACTGGTCAGAGAAAATACATTTCACATGAGTTCTTCCGTACAGCAAATTTCTTAACTGTAATTTTGCAATTTAAGGAGATTCTGGTTTAGTCCAACATATAAATACATGCATTTCTCTTTAAAACATGTGTTTTTTTTAAATTAAAACACATTTGTTACATAGTATATAAAGATATATGATAAAGCTAATAATATGAAAACAACATCTAGTTTCTTGACCATTTGTTAATTAGGCAAGACAGACTATTTAAAGCCAATTACTATAATAAATAAACTGGAGCAGTCTCTTGCAAAGAGCAGATATGATTTTTTTTTTCATTTGCTGTTTCGACATGTTATTTGAAATGGATGATCCTAAATATTTTGTGTATTTTTTTTCCTTGAACTGAATTATTATTTGCAGGGGGAGAGGGGGAAGAAAGGCTCTAGGGGGCCTAAAGGGGATAAGGGAGACCAAGGAGCGCCTGGATTAGATGCACCCTGCCCTTTGGTATGTTCTCATTTCTTCAATGTATTATTCTATGATTTGAGGATGGAAAGAAAGAAGGAATTGTTACATTTGGGATATACTTAATTTAGCTAAAAAAAAAAATGATTGTGTTCATTTGACCATTGCATAAATAAAACAGAGGTGGCATTCGAATGGTGCACACCTTCAACAAAAGAGTCATTACGTTTTGCAAAATAATGTAATTGTTAATCAGAGCAACATTGTTTCCAAAATGATCTGGATTGTATGTTATTGATTATTACATCCAAAGTAACCTTCTTTGCTTCTTCACCTCCTCACAATGTCAGTGTATTATGATAGTATGTATTTTCCTACCTGGCAATGTCATAAGGCACCCAATTGTTTTACAATAGTTTTGAAGAGGAATGGGAAAAGCAGCGAAATGGGAACGGCAGAGCAAGTCCCACACTTATTAGATAACTGTTATTTGAAGTATGGTTAACACTTTTCATAGTAACAAGATGTCATTCCAAGCACACACATTTTCTTTAAATCACAGACAGGCTGCATGCCAGTACACCACTGACTAACCAGAGTAAAGTTACTGTGGATTTCTGAGCCAACCCTCTAAAGAAACAAGTCAGGATGCTTGTACTTGTGACATGGATTGGTGGGCAAAATGTTCCAGTGAAACAGAATTGTGCTCATATGTTAACAGGGAATTTACATTAGAACAAGAACAATTTGAAAACCAACATTTTGCCATTCCTAAAGCAACATGCTGTCTTAACATTTACAGTCAAAATAGTGTAGTCAGACTTTGCGGTGCCTTGTGACTGAACCAGTGCAGGACTTTGCCTCCCCAGCTATGTTGGTTGGCATCTGCTATAATAATTATGGTAGTTGATTTTATAAACAGGGACTTCGAGGTCTTAAAGGCGAGAAGGGTGATCCAGGGGTACCAGGGCTGGACGGGCTGGATGCCCCTTGCCCATTGGTATGGCTTTGCCTTCCCTTTTCCTGCATGCTTTTCCTGAATGAATTGTTCAGCTTGGTTTTTCTTATCCCTTATTTACATCTACATTTCAGCAGAATCTAATAATGCATGCATCAACTCCCCCCCCCTTCCTCTTAGCACTAAAATCCCATACTTTTATCCCGCTATCACAAAAGCAAATACATAAGGACCATCATCTTCACCTATCCATATAACCCATGCACCTAAGCGTTATCAGATCACAATGTTGAAACCACTACCCGTTAGCCTTTTTGGAATTATCATTTTTCTCTAATAGACTGTACCTTTGTGGATAATCTCAATGATGACCTCTAAAAATTAGGTATTAAATATGGTTGAGATGACATGTCTGTCTGCCTGGGAGCATCCCTGACTCACCATATTATTCATATATAGTTCAAGGAGATGCTTATTACTCACAGTCCTTCTATGCTACTGGTTCTTCCTTTATTAATAAGAACTGTATCATTCCATTCCATCTCACAGTGTGGATGGCTGCCGAGCACATACCTTCAGAAATGTGGGATTTGTGAAGGGTCCACTTTGTCAGCCATAATATGACTGCCATTCACAGAAGCATTTTATAATGGCAAACCCCCATTGGAAAACGCTCTGAAAATTAGGCCCCCAGTCTCGAACCTTGGAAATTGAAGACATTGAGAATCAGGTTTTTACCACTTACTATAGGACTAGGATATGCTTATATCAGTTGCTTTTTTCAACTGTAAATTGTCGATTTTAAGCCAAGTAGATTAAGGCAACTTTACTGGCACGAAAGTTTTTTTACACAAAACATATTAATATTACTACACACAAAAAGGCATTAGTGGTTTCTTTCACGCATGGTGGGATTTTGGAATGGGCAAGTGTGCTGTATATGTACTGCTCTTACTGCAGCACATGCACGTCAGCCTTACATGCTTGTCCTAATCCTACCCTGTGTGCCTTTTTCATTTTCTTTGAAATGATCTAGCAACTGAGAATACTATTGCTCATAGTGGGTGACAACATTCTCCCATAAATGTTATTCCAGTTCAGGCGCCCCACACAAATGCCCAGGACAAACGGGGACATTGCACTGTCGAATTAATGGATGTCCTTTTTTGCATTTGGTTATCAACTACTTGTGAGCCACTTTCGGCATAATGCATGATGGATGCAAGCTGGAACTGAAGTCTACAAGCATAGCTAATCTGCATAATAGTGTTGATTGGTCTGTGTTCTGACATGCGCAATTGATTACACAGAGCACATGCGGATTTCTGCCGGTCTTCCCTAGTCAGCTCACTTCCATGAATCCTCTGCAAAGTCTGCATGGGCCAGAATGTACTAATTTACTACTAACGCTTTTCAAAATTTTGATTTCCGAGATCAACACAATCTTGTTGTTAATCAATACTTCCTTTGTAAAACATTCTCCCCGCATATCCGCCTGCTGCATCATCTGTTTGCACCACTGTATTTCTTTCCCGGGACCACATCTTTCAATAAACCTCCTAAACTAAATGTCCCCCTTTCGTTCCCTTCTATGCACCTTAGCATCCACCACCCTACCTGCCCTCTCCTCTCTCTAGCCACATACCAATGGGCTTTTCCAACGCAATCGTGATGGCCGCTGGGAGATTGGGTTAGGTCATTGCAAACATTCAAGCTAGGGCCTACATTGGTGTGTACTGAATTTTAATATGTGTATGTTTTCCAGTCATATACAAATATGTTAACAGAAATGCATTGTTTGAGAAAGTGGGAAAATATTTTAAAAGACGAGCTGCCTTTTCTGCATGACTTTTGTGACTTTCTAATAATGTCAAAAATAAAAAGTTAATATAATTGCTGTTTCACATTTCCCTTCACCAGTTCCATCACTTTCCTCTATGCATACACCCAAGTGTTGCATTATCTGATCCCAATTCTGAACACCAATAGCAGTATCACATGCTTAAAAAAAATATTTTCCTTATTTTTCAAGAAATGATACATGGTGAATAATAAACTAAGCATTAAGAAATGTCCATGTGCATGAGCCGCCCACCTTAAATGTAGGGCATACCATCTTCTAGCATTTCCAAAACTCTGAAACGAAAGTCACATAGTTAGCTCAAACGGAACTTCTACACAAAACGAATACTGAAAAAAGGCACAGTTCAGGGTATACGAAAGGTTAAAAAAAGTTGCTTAAGTTTTAATAATTCGTATAGTTTTGGTGCCGGTGAACAGGGAGACACAGAGCTTAGCCAAACCCAATCAAGGCAAGGTAGCAGAGAAACACGGCCTAGTCTCAGAAAGGATTTGAGAGTGTCACAGAGCAACACCAATAATTCCAGTTAGACAGGTAGGTATACAAATATAAAATAGTTTATTAGGCCTTTAACATGCACACTAAATAATGTTATGTTATTGTGATTTATACCACGCACCACTGCCATTTTCATGGTGTACAGGTGCTCTGGCGGATCTAAATAGGAAGGAGGGCTTGGGAGGATTAGTTAGTGGGATGGAGAGGCAGAGAGCAAGAGAGCCTTATTGTGCTGTTGCTGGATCTATGTGAAAATGTAGAACCCAATATTGTGAATCCTGAACATTTTGGTTTCTCCCTTAATGTTTTTACTTTTTTGCATAAAATAAATGCTGTGGTGACCCCCCTGTTAGGCAACGTTTGTATGCAGTACCCTTAGGTTGGACTACACCAACTCTGACTACAGGTAATAGGAAACCCAACCTTTGGTATAAGCTTGTACGTACTACACAGTTTGGTAGCCTGTTGAGCAGCCAGGTTTATCTCAAGAGGGGTCAATGTGAGCTGTAGGGGAGTTACACAGAGATTCACAGTGACATGTATTCAAATAAACACATACACACAAGGTTTCTTGAATAAACAATTATTAATATATTTATCAGTCAGTTAGAATAAGCCTTCTTCAGAAGGGAGCAATATAAAAGTAACACTCAAATACATTTCAAAACACACACTATTAATATTCTAAAATCAGTGAAGACCCCTTTTGGGATGGCCCACAGACACAACCTACACCCTCAGGTGACTTCAATAGCTAGGGTGCTGAGGACATTAATATCTTACTGTTTGCATTTAGAATACTGTTAGAAGTTGGTAAAAGGAAAAAGGTTATTAGAACAACAAGAGACCACAAATATTCTTAAGCATGCAAATACGTTTAGATCCCCTAAGCAGAGTCATTCAGTAGAACAGGCTAAGCCAAAATCAATGGGCAAAATTGTTATATAGTATGAAGAACCTCTGCTAGGTAAGTCAAGAAGTCTTTGCACAATGTTTTAGAAGTCTTTGAAGAAAGAAGAATCAAATGTAGGGTGGCACGCTGATTAGACTTGTGAGTAGTAGAAGATACAAGCAACTCTATAATAAGAGGTAAGTTCTCTTAGAATTTGCAGTACCTTTGTATGCAAGAAAAAGTGCCGCAGATGACTTCTGTTCCTGTGCAGCTCTGCAGAGCTCTCTGTTCCTGGGTCTCAGACATGGGGACAAGAAGGAGGACTTCTGGGGACTCCTGCACTGCAATGGGATGGTCACCACTCGCAAACGTCAATCTTTCCAACAAGTGGCACTTCAGTGTTTCAGCTCCTCGCGACTACCGCCAATAGCAACACTGCAGTTCCTGGCTGTCGAGGTGGACTTTCCTTGCTTCTGGGGTCCCGCACTCTGTTGAGGGGGCTCAGGCTCGGTCAGTCCTGCTTCCTGGGAGTCTGGAGGATCTTCCTGAAGCTCTTGGCCAACTTAAAAACAATGCACACAATCTGATGTTCCTCTCCCTGGCTATACGGTTTCCAGCAGTCACTCTGTGGAAATTCAACCAGCTCCGAGAAGGATGTCCAGGTGGCTTACTTTGGAGTTGATTGGTCCCACCAACTCAAGGGGAGAAGTCGTTGTTGCAGGGGCTTCTCTGACGATACGAATTTGGAGTTTCAGCACAGCAGCAGGGCTTCACCGGGCAAACCAACGGTCCAGGAGTTGCAGCAGGCATCCTCTTCAAGTTCTTCTTCAGTACCTTCGTTCAGTGGTCGACTCTGCCTTCCAAGCCAAAAGCCTTATCTTTTATTCACTTCTATCCCATTCATTCCAGCCTAGCTGTCAGTCACCCAGCAAGGTGGCTGTCCTTGACGGACAGTCAGCCGGCCAATCACCATGGAGTGCATTTGGGTCTCCTAGGAGACAAAGCACAGGGCACCTCCCTCACTTCCTGCCCACCCTGGAGCAAGAGGTGGGCTTCACTCGTGAATCCCGCCAAAGGCAAAGCAAACAATGGGACCAAACCTGGTTTGGCGTGCAGAGTAAATCTCAAGAAGGACAGGACCTTTCCATAACGAAATGGTAAAAAAAGAAGACCTGGGCCATTTTGACGAAAATTACATGCTTGAGTGCTTCAGTGCAGCTGCGAACGCAGCCCGCGGTAAATGCACACCACGGTAGTTAAAATGAAATCACTGCCACCAGCCATTCAGTGAGGAAAGGGTAACATAAAAATGTTACATGAGAAGTTAAACAGAAGGGGAAACTAAGTAACCCCTCCGGCACCCTATTGTAAAATAGTGTGTGCTGGGTCTAGAAAGTTACACATGTAAGTAAAGTCAATTTCACTTTACTGCTCTGGGAAACAGTAGTTTATCCCATAGAAGGTATTTAAACCTTTGGGAAATCTGAAAGACTTCACTGTGCCACTGCACTGAAGGTGCTGTGTGACACAATGTAAAAGATGATGCCTATGGAGTTTGTCAGTACCATAACCAAAAGAAACACAAAGTTCAGAAATCACATTAAAATACATAAGAGAGTGGGAAAAGGGACCCACTCTCTCCAGGTTACAAAATCAAGTCCTCAAAATCCAGCAAAGTTGCTGGGGGTCTCTAAGGTGGAGGGAATTAGCACATTTCTGAGAATTCTCCCTAGCACCCCCGAACCTCCCTCCCAAATCCCCCTTTCCTAATTAATACACCTACCCCACTTACCATCTATATTTGTCCGAAAAAGTGCAGAAAACTCGGCAAAACCGCCAGTTCCATTTTTGGGTTAGCAGTAATGGGATTCAACATTTTCATCCTATTCCCTGTTGGTAGCTTCAGTTCGGGAAAAAATAGTCACTGCGTGCTGGGTTTGCTTTTAGTTGTTAAGGCTTTAGTGGTGCTTGGGTGTATGAGTGTATATGGGGCGGTTTGCATGTCTGTGGTTTGGTTTTCTGTACTGTGTTGGGTTGAGTTGGGTTGGGTGTTGCAGAGTGTGTGCAGTTTGTTGTGGTTTCAAGTTTCTGCTGTGGGCGGTAGAGATATGTGTGTGTTTTCTTCTGATGGTTGAGGGTGAGTATGTTTTGTAATGGAATGCTTTAGTAGGGTTGGTGGTAAGATTAGTAATGAGAATAATATCACACCACACCAACACCAATGAAACAGATGTATACAGTCACCTGCAGGAGATATAGAAAAGCATTTGATTCAATGAACAGTGACACACAGGTAAGTACTCAGATGCAATAGAAATAGGAGGAACACATTAGGAAAATCATAGAACAGCTTCCCTACCTTGTGTCCAAAGATCACTGGTTCCAATGTTTATACTTCACAGGTATAATATATAAGAGATTGGTGATGCCAGTCGTTATGAATAAAGTTAGATAACTTGGTAAGTAAATTCACTTAATACCAGTCCTTATGATAGTCTTGGTAAGGGATCCTTGACCAGGCCTTCACCAACCAAAGTCGAGAAAGAGTGATATAGACACAGGACTTTTACACCCATGTGACCCTATGGAGGAGACGGAGAGGAGGGGTGACCCAGTAGAACACCCAAACGAAGATGAAGACTTCTCTGGGGCAGACTATTTCAAGACCCCTCCAGGGATCGAAGAACGAGTGTTGCACTGGGAGTCACCACTGCCAGGCAGCGACAGGCGGTCTTCAATTGATGAAAGAGGGAGCATGCCCAGCACCAATTCCTTTCATGCAAGAAGGATTAAAATGCAGGAACAGGTGTCTTGTTCCACAAGTTGAAGATCCTTCATGTTTAAAGGATGCACGTGGAACATTGACTGCTGCACCCCGGTAGCCTTGGAGAGAGCTGTCCAGTGCACTGGTTGGTAAAGGGGCACTCTCGATGGCTCAGAAGGCAAAGATCATGTGATGAATCCAGTGAGATTATCACTAAAACCCTGGTATGGGCTTCTTTCATGTGGCCAGGGAAAGACAGCCGCTACCTGATCCTGGCCCTGGGGGGTGGTATTATGTGGGAGGATCACATGGGAGGGGACTCATATCAAGGGGAGTTGGTGACCTCTTTTTCTCATGATTCCTCTAATGTATCCAAAGCCTTGATGGCTTACTGTAAACCAACTGATGCTTCTACTATAAAAGACATTATGGACTTCAGAACCTATAATGCCTGTGGTACTGGGACGAGGAAGAGGGACTCAGAGTTAAGGAACATTATGAGTGCCATGGAATTTAATGAGCAGTCTAGTTGTTGTAATCTGAAACACCTGAGTGGGGTATTTAACTGCCAGAATGAGCATCCGGTGAAAAAGAAGTGGGAGAAAGAAGAAGTCGTTGCAGTGGCAGAAGCATTAGCAGTGGTAGGAGTTGAGGCAGAGATGGCAGTAGAAAGTGTGGGAGACACTGGGCAGGCAAAGGAAGCACCACCTGAGACCTACACGGGAGAGGTTGCGTGGCCGTGCAGCATTTGGGAAAGCCACACCGTGAGGGAAACGAGCTCCCAACGTGCAGTGACCCGCTCCGGTAGGGAAGCCAAGCCGGACGTCTCCTGGAGCTGGCAGAGCTCACCTGAAAGACTGCAGTGACAATGGCGACCAAACTGGAAATGGTAGCCACACAGACAAACCCAAGAGCCACTACAGCATGTGCGACTAAAGGGAAATGTCGAGGAAGAATGGTGAGTTGGCCTGAGACGCCAGCAGACCCCGGGGTGCTCCACAAAAGGCTTCTGGGTGAACATAATCATTTTGAATACCGAACAAATGAAATAAGGCAGACAGGACGTGACTTCCCTAATAATGGGATACCAATTGGGGAACAATCAATCATAACCCACATTGCCACAAGCCAAGAGGTCACAGAAGATACAAGGGCAACCAGGGGACAACTCTTCTAATAAGGGATACCAATTCTGTGGTAATTGTAAAGTGCATTGCCAGCAGGCCAAAAGGTTGTATGTAAGTAATACAAAGGCTACAGGAAGACAACTTTCCTTATCTGAGATCCCAATCAGGAGAATCTTGTAACTTGCAGTACCAACAGCCAAGAGGCCATAGAAGATTCATACACAGACAACAAAGGCACGGCTTCCCTTTTATGAAATATCCACATGGGAAGAGCTGTAACCCATATTGCCAAAAGTGAAAAGACTTGAAAAGCAGTTATTGTTCAAACCTCCTCACATGAGATGCTGGTGTGGAGAATATTGGACAAGCATTACCATTGTTGTAACAAACATTACCACTGAATACAATTGTAGTTGTAGGAGTTTTATCCTGGCAGGCGAGCACCGCAGTTAATGGACCAGTAGTAGTGAGTCCTGGCAGGTGAGTAGACCAGGAAAGAAGATATTTTGAAACACTGATTATGGTAATAATGTGTGTTGGATAGAATTTGTCAATTCTAACACCTTTCTTGATGAACCTTTGCAATTTTATGCTGTCCTGACAAATTAGTTTCCTTTGAAGAGGAAGTGGGATGTACTAATAATTACTTTACCTCTGTGAAGAGAACAATTGGCTTGATTTATTAACTGGTGTTTCAAAGGAGAAATGTTTGATTTTGCCAAGCAAAAGTCTGTGGAAAGTAGCAGTTGTTTTGATGTGTGACCAAATATTTGTCAATCATTTGTAAAAGAGACATTTCTTGCCAAGCGGAAGGAACCTGTGAATGGAAGAGAAGTTTCTGCGTTACGTTGAGTGGAACTTTGTTATTACACATAACTTTATTGGATCTGAACATTGCACAAGGTATTCTTGACCTGATCCAGGGGAAGTGAGTCCAACCCTGGTCACAAGAAGAATGCTTGTTTTCTAGTCTTCTTCTTGCACTTCTTGAATTCCAGTCTTGTGATCCCGGTGTTGTGTTGACCTTCTAAAATGATGATCCTTTCATCTAAGTATAATGGTGTCTTGAACATTGGAGCTTTGCAGGTGCTGCAGGCTGTTTTGAAGATGTTGCAAGCTTGGAGGGGTTAAGAGTGTGGTTCCTTGAGATTGGGGAAAATGTGGTTGAATTTCTTCAGTCATGTGATGAGACATACTGAACACTTTTCTGGGGGGCCAGAGTAGTGATAGGTACACCTGCCAGAAGGGTGCTACCACCACTCAGATGGATAGCAGCAGGAGCTGAATAACAGATCTGTAGTCTACAACGGGGATGAAATGTCTGAATCAGTGCAGGAGTGAGAGCCAGTACCATGCTGTTTGTTGACAAAATACCTTGATTCAGTGGGAACTACCGACTTATTGACTTGCATTTGATGTTTATTTAAACCTCCTTTAAGCCATGGGTTGTTGCTGGTCTGCAATGTCTGGAGTGGAACTCCTGTGTGCCCTGTACATCTATTAGCTCTCCATGCTTTACAATGTGCAAGGCCAACTCTGCGAGGGACCCAGACTTCCTGCTGATGCTGCTCTCCAGTCAGCCCTAATGTCGCTGCAATCCTCCAGCCTCCTTTTCCAACTTCAGTTCTGTGCCGGGACCCAAAGACTGATATCTTTGCCTGCTGCATCAGTCAAGGTCTTCTTTCATCATGAGTGCTGCAACAGAGGTTCCTTGTCTTTGGAAACCTGAGGTCCAACCTGGCAGTCCAAGTTCATTGAGTATGTGATTGGAGAGCGAAACTACCAAAACTCTGAAGTGGGATTCTGAGTGGCCAACCCAGGGGATCTGCAAGGGTTTTTCACCCTTGGGTCTAACCAAACTCTCTGAGAGGTATAGTTTGAACAGTAAGATCTATACTTAGCGGATCAGGAGTTTGGTTTAAGGGTACAATTAACAACACTGTAACAAGTATTAGAAGATCCAAGCAGATGTATCAAAATATACTATGTGAGACAAGGTTAGCATCCTGGTCTTGTCAAAAATGGGGGGGGGGGGTTCCCTCCCCGGGTGATGAGCACACAGGGGAGTCAAAGCAAAGCAAAGAGGTGATGGCTGGAAGGTTGGAAGACCCAAACTACTCCTCACTAATGACGCCCAATGACGCCAAAACAAGTATGGGGATGTGACCTAGCAGTTCAAGCTGGACTGCCCCTTTGGGGGTGGCACCAAGTCTGATTTGCATATGGTCTATCCCCTTTCGTTAATGGCTTAGCAGGCAAAGAACAATGTTCTGAAGGGTTGCCCAGAGCAATGGCCAGAGGTTTAAGAATAATTTGGAACCTTCCAGCTATCACCTATTTGTTTTTACTTTGTCACCCCGAGTGTGACAGGGTGACAAAGTATACGCCGAGAGCAACGGGTTGACAAAGTATGCCCAGACGCTGGTCCCGTGCCTGCTGGGTCTAGAGACCCAAGCTATGCCTCAATGATGATGCCCAATGATGCTGAAACATGTCTGGGGATGTGTGTGGCCTCATACAGAAGGGATGTGACCTACCAGTTTGTGTTGGACTGCCCCTTTGGGGGTGGGGCCAAGCCTGATTTGCATATGGTATTTCCCCTTTCTGTAATGGCTTGGGAAGCAAAGAACAATGGTCTGGAGGGTTGCCTGGAGCAATTTCCAGAGGTTTAAGATTAATTCAAAACCTTCCAGCCATCACCTCTTTGTTTTTGAAGGAGGAGAAGTAACATCAAAAAGTGAAGACAAGGACTAGATTGAGTGAGAAAGATCAGAGGGACAGAAGAGATAAGGGAGAGAGCAGGCGGGAAGAGTGGAGACAGAGTGTGTATAGAGAGAGAAAGATGGTGAGAATATGGGAAAAGGGAGCATTGACGTGGAAGATAACAATGAATCCTTCAGAGGTTCTGCAAGGCACTTCCAAATTTCCACTAGAATGCTAACATTTGGATAGAGTAAGGACAGCTTGGAAGTTCAATGGACAATTTAGAGAGCCAGCGTTTCGGTAGCTATCACTAGTCTATGTCAGCTTAGACAGTAGGGATTCAGTAGCACTAACCTGGGGTTATGGATGTATGGACTAGGGAGAAGATACCAAGGAGACCAAGAGAGAGAAGGCCAGCCCTTAGGCCCACAGAATTTACAATAAAAACCTTTGAACAGTCTTTGACCCTCAGAAGGATTTTGGTGTCATCTGTGACACAAGGTGTCAGAGGTGGGATGTTGGCAGACCCTGATACAGAGGACCACCACTGCCCCAAGAACTTCAGAGTGGTCAGACTAGTTAGCACGCCCATCTTCCCGGTCGAATCACCCCAGGAGCACCCAGATGTGACCTATATGCCGATGAGTAGACTACAGTCCCACCCAAAGCCCAAACTATGGTTTGGACGAGTCTAAAGATGGAAATCCTGGTGGGTACCTATGGGAGAGAGGCCCTGAAGTCTGGACTGCTGCTGAAATTCTCCCTGGATGTCAGAGCAGGAGTGACTGGCCAGGATTACCAAGAGGAAGTCAAAGAACTCCTTATAAAGGTAGGGAATCACCATTTCATCCTGAAACGAGGGCAACGTATGGCACATTTAATATGTGAAAAAGCCCTTATTCTGAGTACAGAAGTAGAGAAGTTGAATTAGACAGACACGGAAGAGGCGGGATTCCGAGTGATGACTGCAAAGTAAAAGGGAGGGCTCCACGCCAGACATCTTTAGAACCCAGCTTCCGTCGAGTTTCCTGAAGTCCTAAGAGGAGATCCCCTCTTAGACCAGGCTCAGAAAACCCTGGTTATCGGAAGCCGAGAGCTGAACTATGGCCAGGGGTACATCCCAAATGGAAGCATTTCTGTGCCTGCTGTCCCGTATGCCAGAAAACATCATCGGATGATGTACATGGGGCTCCTCTACATCCCTTACCTATTATCAATATACCCTTTCATCTGTTCGGCATGGATTTAGTCAGGCCGTTAGAACCCTTCAAGTCAGTAAACCAATATTTCCTGGCTATCGTCGACTATGCAAACCAATATCCAGTTTGGTAGGTGAAGTAGTCGCAGGAGAGTAATAGTGAGAGTAATAGTGTATCATTGGGAGGAGGAGAATGAGGGGAGAAGGGGTGAAGTGGAGTTGGAGCAGTAACATAAAAGAGTTGAGGCCAGTACTAGATTGAGTGAGAAAGATCGGAAGGGTAGTAGAGAGAAGGGATAGAGAAGGCGGGATGAGGAGGAGTGGAGACAGAATGTAATAAGAGAGGGGTAAGAAGGGAAAGTTGAGTGCAGGAATTGAAAACCCTGCACAGCGTCTGCAAAGCACTTCCCAATATCGGCAAGAACACTAATATCTGGATAGAGTAGGGCAAGCTAGTAAGTCCCTGAGGAAGCTTAGACAGCCAGCATTTAGGGAGCAATGGCTAGTCTAAGGCATAGCCTAGACAGTTGCGGGTTACCATTCGGTAGCACTAACCTAGGGTTAGTAACGCCTGCACTATGGAGGAGATACCAAGGGAGATTAGAGGAAGTGAAATGACCCTAGGGCCACAAAACGTACAACTCCTGAACTGTCTGTGAGTGATTGTTGTGCCATCTATGAAATATATTTTAAGAAAATGCATACAATTTTACGGTAGGGTCTTCAAAGCTTATGATGTCCATCTCTAGCCAAATAATAAATGTACTGCTGTTCTAGGGTACTAGTTTACAGTAAGTGCCTGTATAGGGGTCAAGGAAGCACACGTAAGACAGTAAAATAGATTTTGCAACAGGGAAGGGTAACTCTGGAATCCTTGGGGTTACCAGAGAGGAATCCCTGGCTAGAACACCCCATCATCAATGGTTAGGTAACGGTAGATACAGGGATTGCCATATATGCCAATTGAATCCTTACAGTGGCATCAAAAGTAATAAGCAAACTCCACCTTTAAATTCAGATTCTCAGAAATACTATTCCTAGAGAAATTAGGGGCCAGTGCGGTCAACTACTCAACCTTTGGCTAGGTTTCAGGAGGTTCATAGTTTGCAAGTATTGAGGTCATTTTGGGTGTTGGGTTTGAATCTGGCTAGCGGCAGCTCGTATCTCCAGAATAAGACCCTGTTGAAGCTGTTCAGCAGCCTGGGTAGGACAGTGAGCAATGAAAGATGAACTCTTCATTTGCATGATGAAGTACTGTCTCCAGGATTCTGCAAGTGCAGTTAAATGGTGGGATGACCCAGCTCATGGTCTCATATGCTCTAATCTTGCAGGCGGCAGAACTTAGATTCCAGTCATGACCTTTATCTTGGTGGAACGAATTTGCTAAAGACTAGGTTTCTGTCCCAAGTTATCAGTGAAGTGTAAGCATGCAGGTAGGGTGTTGCCCAGTGCAGAGGTGTTGCTCCTTCAATGGATGGCCAGCCCCTAGGATACTCCTGGAATGCTTCCAAAGTCCATTGAGAGCATGAAAGAAGTGCAGGATTTGAGACTGTTTAGGCCCATCAATCTATGGGAGGAAGGCAACAGATGAAGGTCTTCCCTTGTCAATGATGAATGTCAAGAGATGTCCCTGCAAGATGGCTTTGGCAGTGCGTGTTCCCGAGCAGAGGACCTGCGGTTATCCTCTTCATTTTCTTCCATCTTCAGACTCTTGGTCCCAGTGAGCAACATCCAGAATGGCTCTGTTCCCTCTTCTCTTATACAAAATCTAGGTATGGGCTACTCCAACCCAACAGTCAGAAGGATTTGCACCAATTAGACAGGCCAACATCTGCCCAGCAGTACACCTACCCTGTCTGTAATGCAGATTTGCCTCAGACAGTCCCACTCCCAGTTTCAACCAGTTCCAGGCACACAAAGCATTGATCGAGTATACAAGACTAGAAGTGCATTACCCTATTTGGGAGCATCTAGACTCAGAGGGCAGAAATATGGCAAAATAGCAGATCTTTACCATGAGGAACACTCGTTTTGCGTATGTGGTACTCAAAGTGGCATTACAGTGGTCAAAAGAATGGTGCATAGTAGTGCACCAGAAAAGGGTAAAACACTGTTCACTGCCACAAACCAGTCCTGTACACACCATAGATGTACCAAAACGTCTGCTAGGTGAAAGACGAATGTGACACAAAGTGTCCCTGTTACCCATCACTGAAGGTGACCCAAGTTACAATATAAACATTCAGGAAGAAATCAATGGGATAAAAACTTTCCCTACAATGGTAGCCATAAGAACTGACCTGTGGCTGCAAAACATGCTAGTCGAGCAGTTCAGTGAGGCTAAAAGGACATCACTCACCCCAAAACGGACAAAATTCCAAGTTCATAACAGATATGGTGAGGGCTCAACTAAAGTCAACGGAGGAAAAGTTGCAAAAAGTGCAATTTTCCCTAGCACTGGAGCAGGATAAAAAACCTACTGGTGCAGGCATATCTTATAATACACTAGTGTCTTCTCTGTTAAAACGTGTAGATCATTTGTATGTGACCTCAGAAGTATAAATAATAGATTTAATAATCAATCAAGACATGTATTGTATTTGGTTATTTATATAGCGCTCTTTCCAGATGTGTATGGCCTTAATGCACTTTGCACTGTTTGGCTGTTTGGCTGTGCCTGCAGCCTATGTCCACAGACATGGTGTAAGGTATACGTACCGTAGGCTTCGATGTTGTTTAGCTGCAGCGATATTTGTCCAGTGTGGATGGCATGGTCTCATTATTTGTGGTCTTTCTGGTGCACAAGTCTGAGTGGCAAGGGCAAGTGAGTTTATTGCGGTGTGCCACAGTGAAAGTAGCTGGCTTCCCTGGTGTATTTGTCAGGTAGGAATGTTTATGTTCATGGGGCAATAGTTTGTCAGGGTGAGCCGATGCGAATGCTGTCGTTGTTCGTGTTGTAGTTGGAGGATGAGTAAGGTTTATTATGGTGTGCCTCAGCGAATGCTGCTGGCTTCCATGCAGTATTTATCGTGTAGGAGTGTTGTTGAGCATGGGGCGACAGTTTGTCAAGGTGAGCCGCTGTGAATGCTGCCGGCATCAGAGCTGTGATAGGATTATGGGAATGTGTAGTTTAGAGAGGGGGAGGTGTTGAGGATGAAGTTGGGAAGAGCTAGGTTTTTAGGGCTTTTCAGAATTTCAGGACATTTTCAGTGTTGCGAATGTGTAAGGGTAGGGAGTTCCAGATAATTGGTGCTTGGATGGAGAACGAGGACCCGTCCAGCGTGGAGGAGTTGTGAGGTGGGACCACTAGGCAATATGCTGTGCAAAATCTGAGATTCCTTGAGGGCTGGTAGGGCTGGATTTTATCTTGAAGGAGTTCCGGGCCGTTGTTGTGGATGGCACGGTGGGTGATGCACATGACTTAAAAGGCAGTGCGTCAACCAATCGGGAGCCAAAGGAGGGCCTTTAGTGTGGGGCTGATGTGTTCTCTGGGGATTAGGATAATTAGCAGGCATGCTGTCACATTTTGAACTCTTTGTAGTTTCCTTAGTTGAAATTCTGGAGCGCCTTGGTAGAGAGAGTTTGCGTAGTCTAGGCGGGATAGGATGACGGAGTTGATGGCCGAAAAACAGTGGGGATAGTTGAAGTAAGGGAAAATACACCTGAGAATCCGTAGATGGAAGAAACAGGCTTTAGATACAGAGGTGGTGTGTTGGGTGAGGGATAAGTTTGTGTCCAGCGTGCATCCAAGGTTTTTTACCACGTTTGAAGTTGCAGGTGCTTGTTTTAGGGATTGAGGTCATGGAATCGGTTGGGAAGGAGGACTGTTTTCCCGCAAACTAGGATTTCAGTTTTCCCAGGGTTGAGGATGAGGTGGTTGGTTGTCATCCAGTGGTCAATATCTGAAAGGCATGATGACAAGTCCAGATTGACGGAGCATTGAAAATTTGGGATTTTAAGGATGATCTGGGTGTTGTCTGCATAGTTGTAGCAAGTAAGATTGTATGAGCGGATGATTGAGGGCAGGGGCTTTAGGTAGGTGTTGAAGATTAGGGGAGATAGGGGTGCTCCTTGTGGGGAACCTTTTCTTAATGGTCGTGAGATGGATGTGAACTGGTGGAGGTGCATGATTTGGGAGCGATTTGAGATGAAAGAGGAGATCCATTAGAGGGCTGTGTTTCTGATTCCTAGTGTTTGTACCCTATCTAGTAGGATAATGTGATTGATGGTATCGAAATATGCAGAGAAATCCAGTAGGATGAGTACAGCGCAGACTTCTGCATCAGCTGTTCTTTTTCGGTCGTCCCAGACGGACACTAGGGAGTATTCTGTATCTGAGTGGCCTGAAGCCAGATTGTGCAAGGTCTAGGAGATTGTTGGCTTCGGTGAAGAGGTCAAGCTGCTTGTATGCTGTGCGGTCCATGAGTTTGGCGATTAAACATGTGTTGGAGATTGGCTGGTAGTTCTGGGGGAGGAGTGGGTAGTGTGTCAGTTTTTTGAGGATGGGTTTGATGTAGGAGGTTTTTAGGGCTTCCGGGAAAGATCCTGAAATGAGTGTGTGCTTGACGATTGAGCGTGCAATACTACCTGCACATGTAGAGGCTAGGATCGTTTTGAGGCGTGTGGGTGGTTAGGGGTGCTCAGGGGAGCTGGAAGAGTGGCTATCTGCTATGAGAGAGTGGAACTCGTGGTGTGAGATGGGAGAGAAAGAATCAAAGATTTGTATTGCAGCAGGGCTTTGGGGAAGGTCAGTCTGTGGGCAGATGGGGGCGTGGCGTGTGTTGCAATGTAGAGATGGTGGCTGAGTGTCTGTCAGTAGCGACATTGTTTGTTTGTTTGTTTGTTTGTTTTTATTATTTATAATGCGCGAGCATACCCGAGAGTATCAGGGCGCAGCCTTTACAAGAATTTGCGAAGCCTGGTTACAAGTCATAGGGTATACAAAGAGACAGTGGCCCTCATTACGACCCTGGCGGAAATTGAAAAACGATGGCGGAAATGCAATACCGCCATCGAATAGCGCTCGGTGCGATTATGACCCGTCACCGTAAAGTACGATGCCATTAGAGACACCGTAGTGAACGCCAACGCTAACTGCACCAAGTACGCGCACGCGCGCCATGCGAAACCGTAATTACCACCATGGCGCAACGGTACGCGAATGCTGACCCTAGCGGACATATACCTAACGCCATCAAGCATGGCGGAAAGTACCATTCCGCCATGGTGAGAAGTACGGCATCGCGAACCAACCGTAAAAGGCCCTACTGAGTGCCTGTACACCACTCCCTGCCCACATTGCACAACTCCTCGTAGGTGCAATGAAGTCACACAATGCAACCAGTGAAATGTACAAGTCACCCATGCATGCCAACGAACAAATGAATCTAGGGGCTCCAAGTGCCTTGTGAGTGGCCATCCATATTTGCCATGGCACCATTGCCGTACTGATGCAGCACAGGCATGTGAAGGTTCAAGTACAGCAACATGAACTGAAATATGAGACAAACAAAAACAGGCCCCCCATCGCTTGACACCAGTGCAAGGCAACATTCAAAGCAGTATCCTGAGGGAGACTGCACCAGCCCTGTACTCCTGCCAGTAAACAAACCAACCATCAGCATAAGCATGTACCACACAAGTTGGCAGAGTGACTGAGCAGCCAGGCTCATCTCAAGAGGGGCCAATGGGAGCTGCAGGGCACAGATGGCACGAATACAGAAGCCATTCCAATGGACATGACCTCAGTCTCCCTCCAAGAAACGCACGCAAACACAGGCACCTGTGACCAGCCATATTCTGATAATCACATCATTCCACCAATCCACCTGGCTGACCGGCATCTGTTACACAAAAGCTAATCCCCCGCCCCTGAGCATGACATCATTAAAACAGTCATAATGGCAGCCCCTATCCCTGACCTCACTGGGCTTCGTAGGCAAACGCGCCCAGCACAGTACCACGCAACTATACTCAGAAGCCGGAACCCAATGCAGATCTTCTCACAATACATCGCTCCACAAATAGGAATATGCTACATTACTTGCAAAGAATAACGCTACACGGTCAATATAATAATCAAAATTAAATGCACAACAAAATCACCAAGCCCATACAGCTATTAGGTCATGAACTCCAAAATATATTTCATCATTGTGGGCCGCATCCGCAATAAATGACCAGCTTCTTCTTGTGTGACGCCCTGTTCCTTCATGGTACACAGGGGCTACATTCACGTTCAAAAAGGCAACATGGAAGCGCCTAGAACCGCAGGGCCGTCCCATTAGGTAGGCACTAGTCCAGCTGAAAGGTCGATATGTTGCTCCTAGCCACTAGTACTGCGTAAGGGCATCATTCCCTCATCCCGGTATGAAAACGCCTGATTATTTACTCACATAACATGTGAAATTTCCATTGAGTCTGTGCGTAATGCAGTCTGCAAAATCCACTGTGCTCCAGCCCGGAATTCCAGTGTTGTGAAGTAACATGTATTTGGGAACGTCCTGCCTTATCGTCCACTACGCTATTGCGCATCCCATACTATTCATATCAATCATTGCATTCTCGCCATGGCCCCTGTCCGAAGGACATTAAACAATAGAACTTTATATCTACAGTCAGACCTGTGGGCGTCTCCTCGCCGCTAGCTGAAAACCAAATGCGCTGTCCTTCGAATTCCTCATTTGCAACATCACGTCGAAAAGGCATCTGTGACCGCTTGAAATCACAAATCCATCCATGTAGTGCGGCAGTGTGTGAAAATGGCAACTGGCTTCACTCACAAATGGGACGCCCCGCCCGTCGGTGAACCTCGGTACAGTGCTGCATGAGGGTCCAGCGTTAATCGAGTACTACATTCCACTGACCCTTCACAAGTTTGTTCGCGACTGTAAAGATAGTATGTGAAACAATGGGACCATTGCAGAATGAACATATGAACCAATATTTCACTGCCATCCGGATTAGATACATGATTTTAATAGCAAGATGCCATGCGTCGAATTGCAGCGTTGTGTGCGGGACGTGCACGCCCAAAGGGGATTGCAGCTTGCACAGGTGGAATGAATCACCACAGGTGGAGGCTATACAGCCTGAAAACACATAAATTGCACATCCAACCCCCTCCCACAACCACACCCACTCCAAAATGCTACCGGCAGGACTAGCGATGTTGGCCCTGGGGGACCTGATAGCACTGCAAGTACTCCAACTTCAAGAAGAAGACGAACACCAACTACCACAACAACCGGCCGCACAGAGGAGACGCAGGAGGAGGAGGAGGGCAAGGCAGGGCCAGCAAGGCCCACCAGCACAGCCACTGCCACCACGCAGGCAGCCCGCAATCCCACGCCTCCGAGCACATCCGTTCAACCTCACTGATGAGCAGATCCACACCCTCTACCGTTTGGACCGGGACACCATAACCGCCATTGTGGACATGACACACGCTGACCTTGTCAGCATGATAGATAGCCCAACCGCCATCCCACCCCTACTGAAGGTGGTGTCTGTACTCCACTTCCTGGCCACAGGCACCTACCAGCACACAGTCGGACAGTTGCATGGCATTTCACAGCCACTGTTGTCACGGACACTATCGCAAGTGCTCGATGCCCTCCTGAAGCACGCAGACGACTACATCTCTCTACCACGCTCGGAGCAGGAAATTACGAACACAAAAGTGGGATTCCATGCACTTGCCGGCATACCGGGTTGCATTGGTGCCATCGACTGCACCCATGTGGAATTGGTTGTCCCACATGCCATGGAGGCCCAGTACCGCAACCGAAAACAATATCATTCTCTTAATGTACAAATGGTGTGTGATCATTACACATTGTTGTGCCCGATTTCCTGGATCAACCCATGATTCTATGGTCTTGAGGAACTCTACAATACCACGCTACATGGAGCGACACGCAGGGAACAGATCCTGGCTACTCGGTGAGTCTCATTTCATGCATGATAATGTGGGGTATGTGATGCGGCAATGACCTGGCAGGAAGGGGGGGGGTGCGTACGTAGCAATGTCATTCCACAAACAACCTTTATTGTCCACATACAGGTGATGCCGGGTATCCACTGAAGAGATGGCTCCTTACACCACTCCGGAACCCACAGAACCAGCATGAGGAGGACTACAACCATGCCCACTCACGTACCCGTGTAGTCATAGAACAGGCATTCGGCCTACTGAAGACTCGTTTCCGCTGCCTCAGCAGGTCTGGCGGGGCACTCCTGTACCACCATGAGAAGGTTGCAAAGATGGTCATGGCATGTGTCATGCTACACAACATGTGCGTACGTAGAAATGTGCCCATGACCCCTGACGCAGAACTGCAAGCACCTGAAGATGGTCATGATGAGGGTGGGGATGTGGCAGCACCTCAAGGAGTCCGCGAGGCACAGGAGGGCCGTGAAATTCGTCAGATTCTCATAGATTCATGCTTCTAGCACTCACGCCTGGTGGCTGATACATGGACACGGGACTTGTGGCACTGTGTGTGTCTGGAACATGCACAATATGGACTGTACGCCTATAAAGGCCTCGTACACAAAGATCAATGTCCACACATCTCATTGGTTGATTGTGCAATGTTTATAGCATATGTGAAATTATGTTACACACTCCATCGACCCGCCACCCAAGTAAGCCCAACACACCCCCTCCACCCTCCTACCTCCCCCCCGAACACCAGTGTCCAAAGATGCTCATTGTCAGTGGGCAGACGCTATTGCAAGCCCCCTCTCCGGGTATCAGGGGCACCCCTGCCTGTGGAGCGCAGGTTCCTCCCAGATCTACGTTGGGGGCTGCCCTGGACGGAACTTGCAACGGATGATGTCTCTGCCTGCTCACGTCCATGCATGTCCCTAAGGGTTTGTGAGAGCTCAGTGAGCACACGGCGCACAGCGGCAAGTTCAGCACATACGTCTTTGGACGTCGCATGCAGTTCCCCCCTCAGGCTCTCGGTGCTTCTCTCCATTTGTGCCCTTAGTGTCTCTGTACTTCTCTCCATTTCTGCCCTAAGTGTCTCAGTAGATGTTTCTATGGCTGCCTTAGTACCCCCACATTCATCAGCATGGTCCTTGAGGAGCGTGGCCAGTTGCTGCTGTTGCACGATCACCTGGTCGAGGGACTGTTGCCTCTGCTGTGCCATGGCCATTTGCGGTGGTGTCACAGAGGGGCTGATGACCTCATGTTGCCTTGCCACAGGGCTTGTGGGGGATGGCCAGTCGTCGTCTTGTGGGTGCCCCTGCGTGGTATCCTCATGGTGTACGGGATGAAACAAACAGGGGGATTGGGACAGGTCATGGATGGATCCTACATCGACATCACCGTTTTCTGTGTCGGAGCATGCTGCCATTAATGCAGTGTCACCTATGGTGCTGCTGCCACCAGAAGCAGTGCCTTCTGTGGCATCCATTGGGGGGACCTGTGGTGCTGCTGTTGTGGGCATGCTGGCTGCTGGGGTGCCTGTTGGAGTCCCCTCCTGTGTGCTGCCACTTGATTTGTGCTGCTGCCGTGTCTTGATCCGTGCAGCTGAGGTGGAGGGTCTTTGGCCGTTGGTCTTGGCCCTCTTTGCAGGTGTGCTGGTAGGGGTGTCCTGGAGCTCGTCGTTTGAATCGGACCCTGTGGTGGAGTAAAGGAGGGCGAGCGTTATTAATGGGTCTGTGGAAATTGGAATGGCAATGTATCACATGCATTGGGGTGGTACCTGAGGGTGATTTGGGTCAGGGCCTTGGAGGTGGTTTCATTTTTGTGTGGATTGAGGATGCAGTTGTTTTGCAGCCTGCAGTTAGGGTGTGCCTGCTGCACGTGTAGAGGGTGTTTTTAGGATTTTTAATTATTTATGTATTTAATGTGACTTTTAAAGTGCGCTATCAGGCCAATGTATGTGGACGTTCTCCTGGCCATGTGTTTCTGTTGCACTATGTGGACACATGGTACTTCACATGATTGGACATTGTGGATTTAGCATTGTTTTATTTGGGCCACCTACCTGATTCTTCGGATGTCTGCACTCCTTTCTCCATCCCTCCGACTCCCTCTATACTCTCCATTCCAATGGTGGAGGCACAGATTTCTTCCCAGGGGGTCAACTTGATGGGTGATTCCGATCCTCCCCCGGTAGCTGTGGCAATGTTACGGTTGGCGGATAGTATGCTCCGTACGCGTATCCGCAAGTCGTCCCATCGCTTTCTGCATTGCTGTGGGTTGCGGGGTGCGGTCCCCACCGCACTTACCCGCTGTGCCACCAGGGCCCATATGGCCTTCTTGTTCGCAAGTGCCGTCCTGGTCATTTGCGTCGAGAAGACGACGGCAGCATTCTCCTGGAGGGTCTCTGTGAGCACGGTGAGTTCCTCACGGGAGAAGTGGACCTGCCGCTTGCGGTCGCACGCTTTCTTCGCTACTTTTCCCATTTTTCTTGTTTTCACTAGGGTGGATGACGGGTTGGGTTGTGTCTCAGGGTAGTATTTTTAATGGTTGTGTGGGAATTCTGATTTTATAGGTGTACGGCATGCTGTTTCCCGTTCCGGGACCATGTTTTTACTTCCGTTTCCGTATATTTACGGTCACCGTATTTTCCGATTGCCGCTCATTACGGTGACCGCTATGATGGGTGGCGGAATTGCACCTAGGGCGCCGTACGACGGCGGTGAGGGGCGTTTTGGGGACATTTCCGCCATCGCGGACTTTGCACTTCCGCCATGGCGTAGTGCTCGTGCCCGATGGGTCCGGAATTAGCCGCACTTTACTCCGTCGTGCAATGGCGGAAACGCTATTTACGCTATGGCGGTCAGGTCAGTTACTTTCCGCCAGGGTCGTAATGAGGGCCAGTAAGTTACACCAATAATATATACATATCAACAATGAGGTACATGGATATTATATACATATAAACAAGTGGGCACACGTGCTTACATTGTGAGCGGGTAGCCTGAGAAGGGGACAGCCTGGCAGTGGACTATCTTTGACGGCCTACATTTTCAGCCAAGAAACTACCTTAGATCGTAAGTTCTGGTAGGGCAGGTCCACTCTGAGATTAGGCAGTAAGGAGTTCCACAGTTTGGCTGCTTTCACTGGGAAGCTGTTGCCCCCTATGGTGGCACGTTTAAAGTTAGGGACAGAGAGGCAGTCTTTGTAGGCAGTTCTGGTAGGTCTGAGGGAGGACTGTCTATGGAATCTATTGATCAGGTAAGTAGGGGCAGCGTTATTGAGGGATTTGTGAGTGAGCGATGCAGTTTTTAAGAGAATTTTGGCGTTGATGGAGAGCCAGTTGTTCTGTTGACTGAGTCCTGAGATGTGATCTCTTCTGGAGATGCCCAAAGCCACTCTGAGAGCATTATTATGAAGAGTTTCTAGTTTGCTAGTGGTAGCCTTGGAGGATCCCAGATAGAGGGCGTTACAATAGTCCAAGCGGGACAGTATAAGGGCTCTAGGGAGGGTAAGGCAACTAGTGTCAGACAGAAATGGTTTAGCTTTGCAGATTAATTTACACGTATAGGCCGTGGAGGAAGCCAGGGAGCTCACCTGTCTTCTGAACGAGAAATTAGAGTCCAGGTAAAAACCCAAAGTTTTGACCTCTTGTCCAACCCTGATGTTGTTATCATCGATCATGAAAGAGTTGTAGGCAGGGCCAAGTTTCTTTAAACTGGACGTAGTGCCTAGGATGATAAGTTCCGTTTTATCATCATTCAGGCATAGTCCATGTATGGCCATCCATGCCTAGATGATGATGTACACCCTATTTAGCAAGGCCAAATCCTCTCCATAATCTCCAGAAAGCGGAAGGAGGATCTGGGTATCATCTGCATAGTTAGTGTAGGTGATACCGAGATGATCCAAATCATCGAAAAGGGGCTTGGTAAATATGTTGTACAATGTGGGGGAGACACAGGAGCCCTGTGGGACGCTACAAGTGATTGGTATGGGGTCTGCCGCCGTGGTGGGTGAGAAGACCCTCATGGTTCTACCGTTGAGAAAATAGGTAATCCAGGTGATGGCCTCAGTAGAGGAATGAGCTGATGTGTGGAGATGTGTGCAAAGGACAGAGTGATCGACCAGGTCGAAAGCTGCAGACAGATCGAGGAGGAGGAGTAGGGCAACTTGGCTGTTGTCTCTAAGCGTATCGATCTGAGCTTTCAAGTCAAGGAGAGCAGTTTCAGTCCCATGTTGAGGGCGGAACCCTGATTGTCTGGAACCTAGTAGATGGTGTTCTTCCAAGTACTTCTGAATTTGTACATAGGCAACCTTGTCCAGGTTTTTTGGAGAAAGGGAACGGTTGTTATAGGTCTGTAATTAGTGGGCATGGCTGGGTCAAGTGTGTGTTTTTTTTTAATAGTGGAAGTACCCAGGATTGTTTCAGATTGGTGGGGATGGAGCCAGTGGTGAAGGAGGCATTAATTAGTTTCGTGATGAAGGGGGAGAGGTCAAGGGCGGCATCCTTGATGAGCTGTGCCGGGCACAGGTCTCCCTGACAGTTGGAGGGTTTCAGAGACAGGATGATTTTTTCTACTTCGAGAATCGTGACTTTAGAGAAGTTGAAACGAGTGAGATCTGTAAGCATGGGTTTATCTGGTGTTTTTGAAGGGAGAGTGTCATTGAGGGATACTTTTTTACGGGCGATTTTACTTTGGAGGGTCGCAATTTTGTTTGCTAGGGCACTTTGGATTTCTGAGCACCTGTTTTTGTCTTTGGTACAGGTGTCAGGAGGTACTATGGGGGTTTCTACTTCTTTAAGGATGGAGAATAATTCCTTCATGTTTGATTTCGCATGGGATATGCGAGAGTCATAGGAGGTTCGTTTAGCCAGGTAAATTTCTTTTTTGTAAAGTGTGGCTAATTTGGAAAGTTTCAGTTTATTTGCGGCTTAGCGGGATTTTTTCCAAGTGGCCTCACAGTTCCTTTTTTGCTGCCTTAAATTTTTAAGGAATGGTGTGTACCATTTGTTTAGGTGTGTGTTCTATTTGCTTGGTCTCAGTTTAAGGGGGGCAATTAGGTCCAGTGAGGTGGCCATGATCTTATTATATTCTTCAACCAGGGTCTCTGGGTCCAGGTTGTCTGGGAGTGTGTTGAGTGTCGGGAGTAGGTTCGGGATGAGTCTTTCAGCTGTCATGTTCTTCTTGTTTCTTGTGAGAGTGGGCGGGACCCTGATAATGGGTGGGGGTCTGTCAGTAGAAAGCAGGAACGAGACCAGGTGGTGGTCGGTCCAGGCTAGTGGTGAGATGTTTGTAATGTTCGCTAGACAGTTGTAATCAGCCACCCAATCGAGTGTTCTGCCTTTGGAGTGTGTAGGTGACATACTTCTTTGCGCGAAACCTAGTTCCGAAAGAGTGTTGATTATAGTGCTGGCAGAATGGTCTTCAGGATCATTGTAACCCATATTAAAGTCGCCTAGGGTGAGAACTTGGGTAGAGCCTCTAAGGTTACTGGAGAGGATAGTGTTAATATCTTCGTCAAAGGTGCCAATGGGGCCTGGCGGACCGTAGATCAAATGAATGTTGAGAGTTTGGGTGTTGGTAAGTGCGACTTTAACTGAGAGTGTTTCGCATGATAGGACGTTGGAAAGTGTTGCTAGTCTCATGGTAAAACTACATTTGTGAATGATGGCAACACCTCCTCCTCTGGAATTGGGACGGTCTTGTCTCAGGATAGAGTTATTATCTGGGACTGCCAACATAAGCATGGGACCTGCTGCTGGGTGTAGCCAGGTCTCAGTAATGGCAAGAAGGTCAAGGTCTTCTTTGAGGATCAGGTCGGCGATTTCTGTAGCGTGAGCTACTAATGATCTAGCGTTAATCAAGGCTCCCTTTATTTTGGGGCTGATTGTATTTCTAGCGGTAGTAGTGTGGCACTTGTCCTGTGTTGAATCAGGGGTAGCCTGAGTAGGGGAGCTGAGTGAAGGTCTGGCGTTGGAGGTTTGGGGCAAGTTGGATTTTTTAGTAGAAGAGCTAGGTAGAGTTTTGGAGATCTGTGAGGTAGGCAGTAAGCGGGCGAGGGGCTCATAGATTTTGGCTAATCTGGCTCTAAGTCCTAGGTTCCGATCGATAGTAGAATGAGGGAGACTGGTAAATTGCAGTGATTGAGGGTCATTTATATCTGGGTGTGAGGACTTGGTATTAGGCATAGCTGAGTATAGCATGTTAGGTAGCTGAGGAGCCATGCTAGGCCGTAGTGCAGTGTTGAAGAGGAACAAGATGCAGGCAAGAAAATTGGTAATTAATGGACACATGCTCAGTAGTGGTGGCAAGAGTGTTGGGTGATCAGGGAGTTGGTTTGGTTAACAACGGTTGGACCGATGTGCGTTGGTATGGCGAGTAACTAATCAGCTGCGAGGCATTGAGAAGCACCTCAGTTTGGGATAAGATAATGTTACTAGTTGGTAGCACCTAGATTTAAGGCAATTCAAATGCCAGATATCTGACACAGCATGGCACATTGGGGCTTAGTGCACTGCATCAATAGCTGATCAGATACTACATTAGGTAGGATATGTGCAAAGTATGCTGGCATGCAAGTTTGAATTGGGCACAGTTGACTAGAATGCAGCGGGGTAGCATCTAAATTTGAGTAGGCATAGTTGATTTAAGTGCAAGTGGGCAGCATCTAAATTTGAAATAGGCACAGTTGACTAAAGTGCAAAGGGGCAACAACTGAGTTTGAAATAGGCACAGTTGACTAAAATGCAAAGGGGCAACGTCTAAGTTTGAAATAGGCACAGTTGACTAAAATGCAAAGGGGCAACATCTAAGTTTGAAATAGGCACAGTTGACTAAAATGCAAAGGGGCAACATCTAATTTTGAAATAGGCACAATTGACTCAAATGCAGATGGGCAACATCTAAGTTTGAAATAGGCACAGATGACTAAAATGCAAGGGCAACATCTAGATTTGAAATAGGCACTATTGACTCAAATGCAGATGGGCAACATCTACGTTTGAAATAGGCACAGATGACTTAAATGCAAGGGCAAAACCTAGATTTGAAATAGGCACTATTGACTCAAATGCAGATGGGCAACATCTAAGTTTGAAATAGGCACAGGTGACTAAAATGCAGATCGGCAACAGCTACATTTGAAATGGGCACAATTGACTCAAATGCAACAGGGTAGCACTACAGGAACAGATAGGCAGCAATTGGTACAAGATTACAGTGATAGTTGCAAAGGCAGTGTGCAAGGAGCAGGTGGTATATATTCTCTATTTTGGGTGAGCTAAGTAGCAGATTTGAGAATAGGAGCGAAGCCATGCACTTGTGGGCATGCAAGACAGGTAGTATGAACGGAAACAAGTGGATTGCTTTAAGGGCGCAATGAATGTTAGCTCATGAGAGTCTGGCGGCATGTGAAGATTTGTGTAGAAAGACTAAGACAGGTCAGGTTGGCAGCAAGGGTACTCACATAGGTGATAGTATGGTGTTGAACCTGCCTGCATTCCAAAGTGAAGTCAGCTTTACAGTTGCACGTAATGCAAACAGTTCATATTGTGCTCCATGAAGAGAACAAGGGCAAACAGGGCCTTAGATGGCCTTCGGTGGGCCGGCTCTTCCACCTCCCGGCGGATGCTGGGCAATTCAAACACCCGGTTGCTTAGCAACCCTGAGGACGCCCAGCCTCGTTGTGGCGCCGCGTCGTGCCCGACATTTTGTTTTTAAAATATGTGATGTCGGCGCGTGTATATGACCCGGGCTGCAGAGGGGTGAAATGGGGGCTGCAGGATGGGGAAAAGGGGCGCAAATTGTATGCATCTGGTGCTGTGAGGCTAATAGGAATGGAGAGGGCCTCAAGCAGCGCTCGTAGCTGTTGGCGTGGATCACTCCATGGCAGAATCAGGTCCGGAGCTTCTCTGATGGGAATCCTCGGTGCGAGTTGGTGGGGGCTATTGCCCTCGCCACCTGGCTGGTTGAATGGGTCCCAACAGGGCAAACAGGGCCTTAGATGCCTTCGGTGGGCCGGCTCTTCCACCTGCCGGCAGATGCTGGGCAATTCAAACACCCGGTTGCTTAGCAACCCTGAGGACGCCCAGCCTCATTGTGGCACCGCGTCACACCCGACATTTTGTTTTTAAAAATGTGATGTCAGCGCGTGTATATGACCCGGGCTGCAGAGGGGTGAAACAGGGCTGCAAGATGGGGTAAAGGGGCGCAAATTGTATGCATCTGGTGCTGTGAGGCTAATAGGAATGGAGAGGGCCTCGAGCAGCGCTCGTAGCTGTTGGCGTGGATGACTCCTCGGCAGGATCAGGTCTGGAGCTTCTCTGATGGGAATCCTTGGTGCGAGTTGGTGGGGGCTCCTGCCCTCGCCACCTGGCTGGTTGAATGGGTCCCAACAGGGCAAACAGGGCCTTAGATGCCTTCGGTGGGCTGGCTCTTCCGCCTGCTGGCGGATGCTGTGCAATTCAAACACCCGGTTGCTTAGCAACCCTGAGGACACCCAGCCTCGTTGTGGCGCCGCGTCGCGCCCGACATTTTGTTTTAAAAAAATGTGATGTCGGCGCGTGTATATGACCCGGCTGCAGAGGGGTGAAATGGGGGCTGCAGGATGGGGTAAAGGGGTGCAAATTTTATGCATCTGGTGCTGTGAGGCTAATAGGAATGGAGAGGGCCTCCAGCAGTGCTCGTAGCTGTTGGCGTGGATCACTCCTTGGCAGGATTAGGTCCGGAGCTTTTCTGATGGGAATCCACGGTGCGAGTTGGTGGGGGCTCCTGCCCTCGCCACCTGGCTGGTTGAATTGTGGAAGTGCAGTGATAAGGTATCACATAGGGTTCTCGAGCATGCCGGGAATTTGAATTCTGATATGATTCTATGTAGTTCCTTGCTCGGGTTTCGGGCATTTAGGATTCTGTTCCCATAGAGTGTTTTCTTGTTTTTTCTGATTTCCAGTCTGTATGCTCTGGTTGTTCTTGCTAAGACGTTTTTATTCTGTGCTGTAGGGTCTGTTCTCCAGGTCGGTTCCAGAAGGTGCTTGAGGGTTTTTAGTGGTTTAAGTTTGGCAGTGAACCACTTGGGTGTTGGTCCTGATCTCTGAGTGGTCCATTTTGTTGGAGTAAGGAGCGTGAGGCCGTTTGTAAACCAGAGGATGAAGGTTTTGATTGTTGGAGGTCCTTCCTGGAGTGAAAGTGTATGGAGGCAGTTGAGGGGTGAGTGTGCTAGGTCTGGGGTGATTACAACTTTATTCCATAGTGGAATGATAGGGGAGGTGGTAGGTGGTGGTCGTGTGTGGCCTTGAAACCCAGCGATGTGCTCAGTGGTATGGAGAAGTAAATTGCTAAGTGATCAGTTCATGATAGGGTTCGGGGGGTGGGGGGGAAATATGTTTGTAGTGCTGAAGATCGCATTGATGGTATGACCTCCCATGTGGGTGGGTGTGGAGATCTATTGTGTTAGAAAGAGTGATTCTAGATTGTCTGTGAGTGATCAGGTCATAAGGTTTGAGGGTGAGTTGAACCATATGTTGAAATCCCCTAAAATGGTAAGTGTTGAATGTAGGATGAGGTCGGCGGCCAGTGCTTCACCAAGTTGTCTGCAAAATTATTGTTGTAGCCGGTAGTCTATAGATGAGTAGGAAGCTATGGGAGGTGCAGGGTGAGAGTTGCAGTTTTACCAGGAGGGATTCGTAGTCTGTGGTGTTGGTTGAGGGATCCTTATTAATTAGTGGAAATTGGTGTTTGTGAAGTATCGCACACATTTTGTAATTATCTAAATTCTTCTTTTCTTGAATGCCTCCTTATGAAATCAGTCCTTCAAATGTGTGCACAGCATGATCCATAGCTGTGGTCTGGATGACAATTTGGTCATCAAGTCTCAGTGCTGCCAGTTGATCTCTGGTGAAGCATATCAGAGCAGTCTTAACCACCAGAATTGACTTGAAGTATTCATTTTCAATTAGGATAAGAATAGATGTGTGACTGTTTCTGATGAGCTTTGGCAGCAAGGGATTGGGTCTGGTATAGTTGGAACAGCATATCTTCACAATGACTTTCTTTTAAAAGTAACATTACCAAACCTTTAACTTCTAATATTTAGGACATCATAGTATACCATAAAAGAGCTTTATTTAGCTGATCAATACAAAAATGACAAAGTTCCATGGAATACCTGCTGCACGCCAATTGATTCCTCTTTGCTACCATATATAATTTTATCAATTATGGTATGAAGATTTCCTAATGCTTACATCAGTGTCTGATCAACTTCTACTCTGATCAGAGTTTCCCAAAAGGTATTTTGGTTGATGGACTGAGCTGAAGATAAGCTAATAATGGCCATATAATTTGGGGAATTATCAATTTAAGAATGTTTAGCCGCTACTGTTCTAATAGTGTGTACATGTCCACCATCTCATTGTAGCAAATCGAAGTGCCAAGCCAAATATTTTCTTGAAGGATTCTTTTCACTTTAGTACCATTTTCCTCATTTCCACCGTGTAGTAGAAAAGTGAGAGGTAAAACATAGGGAACATTGCCTTTACAATTCACTTTTCCACTATGATGGTGTAAACGGTAAATGTCTCCCACAATTCATGTTTGCAATTAGAGGCAGATTCCTGTCGCATTACCACCAGCATGACAATAAATGTTGGCATTTAGGCACCCATATTCGTCAGGAGGAGGCAGGAACGACATGTCTACCCACTCCCTAACTTGGCCTGACAAAGGCACTTAAATGAAGTGGATCATTAAAAGTGTCGGAAAGAGTATTCTCCACCACTTTTATCAATTTTCTTCACCTGCAACATGACCCCAAGAGGGTATATAGCGTCACGTTCATGTTAGAACCAAATATTTGACACCTTACTTCCCTATAACCCAGAGACACGCAAAACTGCACTAGGACTATTGGCATTTGCTCTTTGTTGATTTTGAGACATTCAAATGTGTGAATTGCTTCCATTAAGCTTCTGAATAATGTGTAACTGCATCTTGCTACTGTAGAATCCTGACAACCAGTTAAAGTACCATATGCACACCTGTGGAAAATTCAGTTGCATTGGTAACATAGTGCACGTTATATTTATATATGTTTCTACATACGTATATAAATATTAGCTCAATACAATTGCAATTGTTACATTGTGTGCAGTTTTAACAGTAAACCATTTGCTACCTGATGAATGCCATTACTGTGTAAAATAGATGTTCTTATTTTTATGTACAATTGTAGGGTGAAGATGGATTGCCGGTACAGGGGTGCTGGAATAAGGTAAAGCAACATGGGGTCATTTGATAATACATGTTACAGCACACGTGGTGCATGGCTATGAAAAATTATGTATGTGGAGCACGCAGATGTAATGCACCTTTATGCAAGTGGGGTGGCCAAAGACTACTTCAAAATTTGCCAGAAACTAAACTAGACGTTTAATAGATGCATTTGATGCCAGCACCACACATTTTAGTTAGTCTTTCAAGAATCAGAGTAGTGTGCCCTGGTACTATCACAGAGGACAGTGGCACAGTAAAAAAGGGGCTGTCATAAAATGCAAACTAGACATAACATTATGGGACACATAAGGTGTGATGTAATTTCATTAACTGTGATACGATTAAAGCACAGACAACAATAGCATTTAAAGTTAAGCACACATTTAATTACATATGGTTCTTAAAGAAATTAACGGCTTTAAAATATTCTTAAAACATAGTTTAAGGGACTGCTTTACAAAAGCGTTTTTACAATGAGAAAGTCCCATTGAAAAACACTTTGTAAATCGGGCCCTGCATGTTTGTGGCTCATGCAAATGAATGGCAATGAATTAATTTTGCCAGCATTAGATTGAAATATTTAACAATATAAGCTACTTCTTATCAGGAGATAACACGTCTATAGAGTCTGGAAACAAAGTAGTGTCCTCTTGTTTCCTTTAACCCTTCTGTGCCATAGGGCCTAAATAAAGGCATATCTCCCTCTCTATGATTGAGAAAAATATTGCATAGCTGTAATTGTCTTTCTGATGCTTGTATCTGCTTAGGTTCACATGTTTGCTTAGGCCGACAACTAGTGGTTAGTGCAGAGTATTGCATGACTTGTTTTTAAAGTTCGGAAAGGGGCATCGACATGGCGTCTCTGTAATACTATCCTTGGTGTGACATGTATTGTTCCTATGGACCTTCACGCATCAAGGTCCTCAGATTGTCTTGTTTCTGACATGAGTAGTCATGAAGTGTGCGTGAATACAGGAAGGTGAAGAAAGATGTAAGATGTCTGTGTACCTTCGACTCCAAAGAGGGGACGAAGGCTGGGCGCATGTGAATCTAAGCAGATACAACAATCAGAAAGACGATTAAAGGTGTATAATATTTGTCTTCTGAGGCTTGTGGATCTGTTTACAATCACATGCTTTGCATGAACTAGCGAGCAGAACCCGGAGAAGGAGGAGGTGAGTTCTTAGAAGGTACAGTGGCAAAAATATGTCGTAACACCACTAATCCCACCCAAGAATCACTTCTTGTGTGAGTATCTATGCAGTAATGTTGTGTAACTCCATATTGCTGCTTTGAAAATAGCTTCTATCAGTTTTCACTATGATATGATATGGCATTTATAACGCGCCTATACACAAGTGTTTCCCACACCATGAATACTAGAGTACCCCTGGTACCTCGAGTTGAGTGTGCTCTGGGCATGAATGGCAATGTTTTCTTGGACATAGACTAGCAAAGTTGGATGCAATTTATAATCCATTTTGAAATAGCTGATTTAGAGACAGGATCCCCCTCTTTTCCTGCAGCTGAGAAGACCCAAAATTGGTCTCTGGAGGATAGCTCAAGGGCAACATGCTCGCCTTGGAAGCAAGACGACGCAGAGCAACACAGGTTCGATCCCCAAGTCCGTGCTTAGAAACCTCTGGAGTATTAAGCACGTTATAAATAACCAACCATATCAGTCTTCCTTATTGGTTTTGTTTTATGTAGATAGTGCATTACCGCCCTTCTGACATCTAGTTTATGGAGGGTCCTTTCTGCTGTGTTCTGTGGGTTCTGTGGGTTCTGAAAGAACACCAGTGGTTCTAGTCACTGATTGACGTGAAACATTGAAATACTTTTAGGTGAGACATATGGATGTGTTCTTAACACTAACATGTCCTTATAATGGTTATAATGAGCTTGCAGTTCACTGACTCTCCTTATTGAAGTGGTTGCTATAAGAAAAGCTGTCTTATAGGTGATGTGCTTAAGACTAGCTTTATGTATAAGTTCAAAGGGGGCCCTCATAAGTTTAGTAAAAATGGCATTTAAGTCCCACCCTGGGGGTGGGGTTGAATTGGGGGATACAGTCTTTTCACCCCTTCCGGGAAAGCTTTAACCATATGGTTTCTCCACAGTGATACCTTCCTCTTTGAGGTGGTGTGTGCGGAGAGTGCAGCTAGGTGGACTTTAAAAGACTTAAACACTAAGGGCCTCATCACAAGTTGGGCTGTATCCTGGCTGTAATACTGCCCAACTGTAATAGCCCTAGCACCGACCGGTCTGGCGGTATTACCACCAGATCACGGGTTGGGTGTTAACGGTAAATCCCCATTTCCCAATTCGTCCATTGTATTCAATGGGGCATTTTCAGCGCTAATTATGCGGGCTAATATAGCCAGCTGTAATACAGCCGAAAACAGGGATTTTCACCTCCAGAAAAAAGCTGGAGGTAAAACAGCCCATTTAGCACCCAACTCGTGATAGGGCCAGCCCTTAAATGCAGCGGTAATACCGTTACTGCCGCATTTAAGGGCTGCAGCCCAACTCGTGATGAGGCCCTGAGCCTGAGTCCAGTAATTATAGAAGGTAGTGTCTTATGTAAGGCAGACAGTCAATGGTGTTGACATTACTTCTTATGCACCATAAAACAAAGCGTTTCCACTTTTTTGAAATAGCAATGCCTCGTTTAAATGCTTTACATGCTTCCTTTAAGCTGTCAATGCATCTTTGAGGTGAGTTTAGGTGCCGAAGCTCTATGACCTCAGGAGCCAAGCAGCCAAGTTCTGTGTTTGAGGATGTGGATGGAGTGTTGTTCCATGATGCTGGAACAACATGTTCTAAGGGCTTGGCAGTTTGAGTGGTGGTCAAACTGACAACTTGATCAGGTGTGATAACCATGTTTGACATGCTCACATTTGGACTATTAAGATCATCGTGACATGGTCCTGGTGCATCTTGTGGAATATTTTGTTCAGTAGTGTCGTTGGGGGGAAAGCGTGCGCAAATCTCACTGACCAACTGATGCATAGCGCGTTCCCCTTGGACCCTGTTTGGGGAAACCTGGATGCATCTTGAGTTCTCTTGTATTGCAAAGAGATCTATGTCTGAATGCCCCAAGTCTTTAGATGTTGTATAGAATATCTGAGTGTAACTCCCATTCGTGTTCTGTAGGAAGCTGAATGTTTCTGCTTAACACGTCTTCTAGACATTTGTTTTCCCCTGGAACATGTTGTGATAGGAGGAAGATGCCCTCTTGAGAGACCAATTCTAAATCGTCTGAGCTAGTTTGGACAGACTTGGAGAGTGTGTTCCGCCCTGTTTGTTTATGTAAAACATGGCTGTTGTGCTGTCTCTGAGGACTAAATCTGTCATCTCTGACACTTGGGGCCTCATTACGAGGTTGGAGGTACCCATGGCGCTATTAGTGCCATGGCTGCCTCCAAAACCCTTCTGACTCCGCGCTGGTGAATGGAGCAATTACCAGTCCATTCCAAGGTTGGTGGGACTGGTAATTCCCCATTCACCAGTGCCATTCCCCATTCCCATTTGAGCCCCCATTGGGCTCAATGGGAATGGGGAAGGCGTTAATAACGGTACCGCAATTTATTAGCTCTAGAGTCCCTTTGCGGGTCCTATCCTTAACGCCTGAAAAAACCAGGCGTTAAGGAAGGACCCGCAAAGGGAACTCGTAGTAGGGCAGTAAGGGATTACTGGCACTGGTGCCCTTACCGGTGCCGGTAATCCCTTACCGCCCACCTCGTAATGAGGCCCTTGGTGTTGAAAGGCCTGTAGGGCTTTGAACACCGCCAGTCATTTTAGAAGGTTGACATGCTTCTTTGACATTGTATCCATATGCTGTGTGCTCATTGATGGAGATGATGATCTCCCCGCCCCGAAAGTGATGCGTTTGTTGTTAGAGTGGCCTCCACTGCAGTGTTGAGAAAGGGTTTGCCCTTTAATAGGTTTTCTTTTTACCACCACTGCAGTGCATTAACCACAAACTGCAAAACGACCACTAGATTGTCACAGTGACCCTTTGCTTGAGACCATTGTTTCACCAGCCACTCTTGCAATGGACGCATGTGCAACCTTGTGTGGGGCACCAGAATGATGCAGGAAGTCATCATTCAGAGAAGGTGCATTGCCTATCGAACAGTTATCTGATGACCGGCTATATAATAAGGAACTTGAAGTACCATGTTTTGGACCCTCTCATTGGAGGGGAAGACTAGAGTGTGTTCTTTTTGAATTATTGTACCCAGGAATTGTTTAACTTGGCTGGGAATGAGACTTGACTTTTCTGGGTTGATAGAAAACCTCAACTGAAACAGAAGGTTGATTGTGTTGCTGACACATCTCTGGTGTGTCTCCTGTTATGAGCCAGTCGTCTAGATAAGGGTACATTGGGGTGGATTTCCTGCTTAAGTGGGCTGCCACCACTGCCAGTACTTATATGAATACTGGAGGAGCCGAGGCTATGTCGAAGGGTAGCTCTTTGAACTGGTAGTGAGCTGACTCTACCTTGAACCTTAAGTACTTTCTGTGTGCTGACAACATTGCAATATGAAAGAATGCATCTTTCATGCCCAATGTAGGCATGTAATCCCCCTTTTTCATCCCCCTTTTTCAAGAGAGGGATTTCCTCCTGCATGGTTGTCATTCCAGAAATTCTACGGAGTAGCCTTTGGACACAGTTGACAGCATGCAATTCCCTCCCATGCGTGGGTGAATTGTGAAATGTGACCCCCCACTAGGGAAACATGGGAGGGAACTTGAATGTATGTGTCATTAGTTTAGTTCATTTATTTATAGAGTGCACCGAGCCCAAAGCCATCTGGGTGCTAAGCTTACAGGTTACATGAGAAAAACAAAGCAAGGAATACAACTGTATGATGTAAAAATAGTTACAAGTATACAATAGTATAATGATGCAAAATGATATAAATACAACAATATTTACAAAATGCAGGAAGTAACATATGTATGTACATGTCTGGTCATGGTTATGCAGCAGGATTGAGGTCTTGCTCATGGAGCCATGCTTTGACCTTTTTCCGGAATAGGGGGTACGAAGGGTCCTCTCTTAAAGATAGAGGGAGGGCATTCGCGAGGATAGCTCAGCGGCAAAGTGCTCCCCTTGGAAGCAAGACAACATGGAGCACCACTGGTTTGATTCCCTGGTCCACGCTTAGAAACCTCTGGGTATTAAGCGCGTTATAAATAACCTATCAGGTTGTAGGTCAAATGATCGAATCTAAAGGGTTGACAGGTCAAATGGTCGACACCAAAAGGTCGACAGGTCAAATGATTGAATTTGTTTTTTTTCACATTTTTTTTTCAACCCCCTTTTTTTGCTAAAAAACACTTTTTTTCCCTGCACGAAAACCTAAAAAAATATATATAACTAAAAAAAAATTCGATCATTTGACCTGTCGACCAAATTGTGTCGACCTTTTGACTGTCGACCCTTTGTCTGTCGACCATTTGACTAGACAGCAACCTATCATATCATATCATTCAATTTTTTTGCAGCGAGAACAGGGAAGCTAACCCCGCCTGCTCGTTGCTGCTTGAAACGTGGAATGTTAACAGAGTGTGTTTGGGCTGTTCTAGTAGGCCGAGTTGAGGTGTGGCGTGAGATGGTATTGGATAAGTACATAGGAACCTGGTTAGATAGGCACTTATGGGTGAGGGACAGAGTTTTGAGTGCTATTCTATACATTATTTTGAGCCACCTTATTGTTTGTCTGGAATCAGAGATGTGTTGTTTCCTTAGGATGTTCAAGGCTGTTATAATGGTGTTATTCTGCATAACTTGCAAGAGATCCTGCTGGGGAAAGAAAAAAGAATGATCTACTTAATAGTATCATTCTGGAAAAGATAACAGAAAATGATAGACCAGTGTGGTAATGCAAAAGGACTAATAATGGAAATGCACAGAGAGAGAGAGACATGAATTATTAGTAAGACTGGAATTGCTTGAAATAGAACTGGAATAGTAAAAGCAATTTTTTATGTAAGATGAAAGGTTTGGATTCCAAACCATAACATTTTAATTAAACAAATAAAATAAATAAAAATAACTTTCATTTTGTTGAGGTTCTGTTGTGAGGCGCCAAGACAGAACGCATTACAATAGTTGAGCTTAGAGAGGACTAAGGCTCTTGCTAATGTAATGTGATGAGCTTGCATGTGTAGGCAGAGGAGGAAGTCATAGCGTTGGCTTGTCTTGTTAAAGTTAATGCTGAGTCGATGTAGATTCCTAATGTTTTCACTACATTAGCGACTTTGATTATATTGCTGTCAATATTGAATGAGGTGACTAGCGAGTCCAATTTGTTCAGGTTGGCTGATGAGCCCAGGAGGAGCAGCTCTGTCTTATCGTCATTTAGACAGAGTCTGTGTGTTAAAAAGCAGGTTCCAGGCTTTTTAAGATTAACTTCATGTAAGTTTATTCCAGCTTAATAGTTACAATCCACATTGAGGACATAAAGGACATAGATAGTGGACAGACACCGGCTCCCATCACCCAGGGCCAGCCAGCAGTAACTGTCACTGAATAGAACACTCACCAAGAATATTCTATCATCCACACACAAACATTCCACATGACATAACCAGCTACATCACCAGAGACAGGCACAATACAACACTGTGCTTCGCCATCCAGGCTTGAATAATGAGGTAAATGTCATTGAGAGTCCTACTGTGCACAGTGTAGTCACCAGTGATGGGGATGAGTGTCTGGGTGTCATCAGCGTAGTTGGTGTACGTGACACCCAGATAGTCAAGATCATCAAAAAGTGGCTTAGTGAACACAAACACATTACAGAGGGTAGGAGACACGCAGCACACTTGGGGAACCCCACAGGTAACTAACTGGGGTGGGTGAGGCTGAGGGTGCAAAGACCCTCATGGATCTGTTATTGAGGAAAGACTCAATCCAAGCATTCGCTTGGTCCGAGAAGTGCGCGGCAGCTAAAAGGTGTTTACATCATATTTTAGGATTCACCAAATCAAATGCCGCTGAAAGGTCAAGTAAAAGAAGCAGGGCCATTTTTCTCTTGTTTTACAATGTTTGTATTTGAGTCTTGAGGTCGATTAGTGCAGTTTCTGTCCCATGTCTGGGTCTGAATCCTGATTGTCTCAGGCCTAGTCAATTATTGGCTTCCAGCTACTGCTGTATCTGCAGGTAGGCTGCTCGGTACAATATTTCAAACAAAAATGGAACCGTTGTGATGGGTCTATAGTTTGATGGAATGTTAGGGTCAAAGGATGTCTTTTTTTAAGAGCGAAAGTACCCAGGCATCTTTCAGATTGTTAGGTACTATGCTAGATTTGAAAGAGGCATTGATGACTGAGGTGATGAAGGGGGCTAATTCCTTTGCAGCCTCCTTAATAAGAGTGGCAGGACATGAGTCCCCCAGACAATTTGATGGTTTAAGTTTCAATATGATGGTTTCCACCTCTTTGATGGATAGCGGTGTAAAGTTAAATTGGGTCTGTACGTTCCTGGTCGGAGTGGGTGGGTTCTGGATAGGGTCAGCATTAGTAATTAGAGATTTCTTGGTTTCTATTTTGTTTTGGAGCATGGTGATTTTGTCTCAGGGTGCATTCTGTAAATTAGTACACCACAGGGTGTCTTTGATGCAGATATCAGGGAGTGGGGCTGGTGATTCTAGCTCTTTCAAGATATTGAAGAGTTCCTTAGTGCTGGACTTGGCTTTGGAAATGCGGTCGTTATAATTATCTTTTTTTTGCTTGGATAATGGCTACCTTGTAGTTAAAGGAGGCTGCAATTAAGTTGTCCTTGTTTGCCACAGAAGGGGTGATCTTCCATAATGCTTCAGAGGTTCTTTTCAGTTTCCTGAGAGTTTTGAGGTGTGGAGTGTACCAATTGTTGAAGTGGGCTCGAGGTTTGGATTTGCGTAATTTGAGAGGCGCTAATGTGTTGATCGCCTTGAGGATGGTATCATTGTACAGGTCGACTAGAGCCGTGGGGTCTGAGATTGTCATGGTAGGGTTAATGATCGGTTGAAGTAATGGAATAAGTTTCTCTAAGGTTAGATTGCGTTTATTCCTGGTGATTGTGGCAGGTGCTTGAGTTTGTGAAATGGGTGTCGCGGATTCTTTAATGGCGAACAATATTAGCTGGTGGTCGGTCCATGCGCAAGGAGTATTAGAAAGGATATCGTTGTTGCAGTTTAAGTCAGCTATCCAATCTAGGGTTCTACCTTTATTATGGGTAGGTTCAGATATGCGGTGTGTGAGCCCTAGTTCAGTGAGTATGTCCTTAAGAGTACAAGCTTTCGGGTCTTTGGAATCTTGGAAACCTAGGTTAAAGTCTCGCAAGATAATGACTTGTGAGTTATGTTTCGTATTGGTAGATAGCAAGTGTGCAATATTGTTTTCGAAGGTGGCAGTCGGACCTGGTGGACGGTAGATTAAGTGGATAGTGATGGTGGATGTAGGTGAGGTGGGTAATTTGACAGATAGAAGTTCAGCTGAAGGGAGAGGTAGGTTATTAACATTTCTTAGGCCTAATGAATTTCTTTAAATGAATGCAATGCCTCCTCCTTTGGAGACGTTGGCATTTCTGTCTGTTCAGATTATAGAGTAGTTGTCAGGGATTGCGATGGCGAGAGAGTCAGGTCTCAGTGATAGCAATAAAATCAAGGCTGTGTGATGTCATGAAGTCAGCGATGTCTAACGCATTTGCAGGTACGGATCTAGCATTGATGAGGCCAGCTTTGATAACAGATAGTGTTTTTTTCTGTTTGCCGTGGGGTAGTCCCTGGCTGTGTTCAGATGCAAGGGGTGAGGTTGTTAGGTCTGCTAAGAGGGTTACTGCAGTAGTGTCTTGGGCGACAGGGGCAGAGTGATGTTGTGGGAATCTAGAACTTAGTATATAGTTTCTATATGGTGTAGAGCGTGGAGCGGTAGACAGTGAACTAGATGAACATGCTTGGTGTGGCTGGTCATTGGTATTGTAATGAAGATGGATGGCAAATAGTGGTGCCATGAAGTCGTAGGGAAATACCTTAGTTGAGTGCAGGGCTGAGGGTACTGTATGTTGACCTGGTGGTAGTGTCCTTTGTAGGTAGGAGGATTCATAGTAGAGGCATGGAGGTAAGAATTTTGGTGGTGGTATATGGGGTGTTGGTGGGAGGCTAGATGACATAAACAATCGAATGACTGACACTTTGGATTAGTAGCAGTGTTGCTTAGAAGGGACTGAAAAACTTATAGTGACTGCTCTTCTACCCCATCTTTTCCTCATTTATATCCCCTTTGAAAGGAGGACTGATAAGGTGTTGTTTGTGTGTGAGTTGAGTACCATGGTGAGGATGTAGATCTTTGCCTAAAATGTGACTGTAATGTCCTTGGATACCTCTGGCTTGGAAAGGAGTGGTAGGTATTAAAAACCACATGCAGTATGCATGCTTTATTTGAAATTTGGCAAAATGTTTTAAGAGTTTCATGCTCTTTTTTAGCATTTCCCAAGGCATCATGAACAGCCTTGCCAAATAAAACATAATTTTCTATGGGCTTATTGATTAATGTGTGTTAGGGAGAATGTTCAGTTTCTGTGCTAATTTCCTTTAACCTTAGAGACCCTCATCTCTTTTGCTGGAATTGGGGATCTTTTTGATTTTTAACATCCTAAATGAGTAGTACATTTTGCCACTCAATCATATTTTTTTCTCTGACTAGGATGTTTAACTGATTAATGGAGTCTGGTAAACGTCATATGCATTTGCTTTTTGCATAGTGACACACAGCACCCTCTGTGCAGTGCCACTGAAAAGTCCCTTGGACTACTCTCAATGTTTAAGTACATTTTTTCTTGTGTGAACTACAGTTTCCAAGAATAGAGAGATAGCTTTTATCTTGCTTACCTTTTCCTTTTGTGGGTCCAGCACACACCACCCTATGTGGAGTGCTGGGGGGTAACTCCTTATCCCACTTCGCGTGTAACTATTTGATACACTAACTAACTTAAATGGCTGGTGGCAGTGGTTACTTTTTACTACCTTTTGAGCAGGGCACTAGTAGACTGATTTCTCAGCTGCAGTACAGCACCCATAGCTGACATATTTTTTCCACAATGGCCCCTGTCTTCATTTTTTCACTATTTCTTGTTTGTTTGTTCCTTGGGCTTTTACTCTGTTGCCTAAACTAGATTTGAGTCCTTTGTGTGTTTTGCCTTTGGCGGCCTTCATCCCTTAAACCCACCCAGTCTCCAGTGTGTCTGGGAAGTCAGGAAGAGAGGGAGGAGCCCGAAACTTACTGCCCTTTGTTTGTAGGCATGCCTGGATGAAGCCATTTCCAACTGGGTGGGTGGCTGTCCTAGAGGACGACACCCCTGTGTGATTGATAGCTGTAGGGCTGTGAATAAATGGGATGATTTCGCATAAAAGATGAGGCTTTTGGGACTACAGGCAGAGCCGACCACTGGAACATCATATCTGATGGAGAAGATGAGCAGAGATGCCAACAGCACCTTCCAGGACTGCAGAAGCACTGGTGAAGCGTTGCAGCTGTACTGACCCTGTTTACATTTCGACAGGGAATATCTCTGCAGAATGACTTCCTCCCTTGGGCTGGTGGAACCAGCTAGCCTCGAGACCTGCTTTATTTTGGCTCAACCCCAGACTTGCTACGACTTTCCTAGACTGCATAATCCCAATGCCCGGGGACCCCTGACCATTATCGAGGGCATTGTCTTCCAGAGAACTAATCCAGAGAACTAATCTGGGCAAAACTTTGAGGGCACCTTCAGGCACCCCCAGAATCAGTAATTCTTCATCCAGAGTCCCCTCACCAGAGTCCAGGACCGAGGGACCGAGGCAACTCCAACCGGAGCTATTTGTTTCTCTTTGGTGCTGAGAAAAAGGTGCCAAAATCACAAAGAGCCGCTGAATCATGTGGAATCCATTGCTGCTGAGCACCTCTCTAGAGTGCTGCCACAGACGTCCTGTCTTTCGTCACCACGACCAAGGACCAGGAAAAAGGGTCTGCCTCACTGCATCAGGAATGCATCCAGCTGGAACCTCTTCTTCAATTCTAAGGTGCTGTGGGGTTTGGGGTATAACTAACTTTAACCATTTGTAGTGCTCCCTGGCTTGGGAAGGAGTATGTTAACCCCCGTAGAGTTGACTTCAACTCACATGTGTAGGCCTTCCAGCTTGTGCTCCAGCAAATGGACTCCCCTTGAGCTCCTATGATTTTTCAAAGAACTACTGACATTTTGATAACATTTTTCTAAGAAAAGCTGCATCAGAACTGGAACTGTCCCATTGACTTGGGCTGTCCTGGTTTCCTAAATGCTACTCTTATGAACCATATTGGCTTTGCCAGTGCTTGTTCTCTTACAGGTTTTAATTGTTGACACTATTATTGTTGGCATAAAAGACTGCCTGTATTTGCCTACAGAATTTACAATTGTCCCTACTTGGTATACCACGAGCTGGAGCCTGCACCCAAGGTATAGCCAGAATGGCCTGAGGATCTTGTGTTACCTTGACTATAAAAAATACAGCGGTTGGAAAAAGAACACCTTTGTTGAAAGGATTTATTAGAAATGTGCCCCAAAGTTGTAAGTGTTTCTTGCAACCTTATCCTCTACAGGTATGTTTAGCAGCGTGGCCCGAGTTTCTGGTCTAAAACATGAATTCCTTGGCCATGCATGTCTTTTTATTAGTGTACCTTCTGCCACTATCCTACCAGCAGCGTTTGCGTCATCAAGTGTGTTTTTGATAATGGTGGGTGTGGTTTTATGCCCTCTGTTAATGTTTTCAGTATTGCAGACCTAAGAGGCTCATGGAGGGTGCTAGCAGGTTCCTCTACATGGTCCCATTATGCCCTGTTAAAGCTTGGTATTACTAAGATTAGTTTTTCTGGCAATACGCATTTGGAAAGCAGCTGCCCTTTTCCCCAGGAGGAAATCCTTTTACTCTCCTTATCAGGAGGAGCCTCAGATCTGGCTAATGGAGATCCAGCTCTCTTACGGGTAGTAGTAACTACCAGAGAATCAGGTTTGAGGTGCCATTTGATAAAAAGGGGGATCTGTAGGTGCCGGCTTAAACCACTTCTGGATACATGGGTTAACGACTCTGGTTTAGGGCTGGAGTTAAAAGGGACAATATTAATCTCCTTTTAACAGATTGCAATAACCAATTATATATAACTATTTGTTCCTTCTCATTGAGAATTTCATCATTGAAATCAGTTCCCTCTTCAGACTCATGGGTGTCAATTGCGAAATAATCTCCAGCCTTTTTAAGAAGAACATTGTATAAAATCTGATCATCAATGGGTGGTGAAGCCGTGGGTATGTGTTCCAATGACACATTTGTGCCTTTCAAAGAAAGCATCAAAACTGTCAAATTGGGTGTTGTGTGTTTGTGAGAAACAGTATGCTTCTGTTTGGATGGCTTCGGCATACCATGTTCCGAACCAGACCCCTGCGAGTGTTTTATATGTTCTCCCTTGTTACCAGGTGAATCCTCCATAACAGAGCGGGAGACCTGATGTTTAGAGCTGGGGAAAGGCACTTGGGAATCTTCAGTTTCCCTATCCGACGTCTCCTCTGCGTCACTAAAGAAACCGGGACTGCTCTGTTCAGCCTCATACTCCTCCGAGCCCTAGGGTTATTCTGTCAATGCTTCAGATTACATCGCATAGGCTGCCCAGCATTTTGATCATTGATCCTTGCAGGTCTTTTTCCACTCATTCATTCTTATGGGCTCTGTCTTTTGGAACACTGTTCTCTGTGTTTTACCTTTTCTATGGAGTCTACTTTCCGCCATATCTCTTTAAAGGAATCTGTGTTTTACTTTTGCATCGTACAGCTCCTTATGGGCAGTAGTGCTAGGAACCCTTTGGGTTCTCCTTTGAGATTCTTACCCTATCATTACTACTGTTCTTAAAGATAGCGAGATACTTTGTATCTTTCCTAAAACTTTATATTCTGAGAGATTGGCACACATCACCTCATGTGGAGCGCCAAAGGGATAATTAGTATCCCCTTATCTCTGCTCCTGTGACTTTTTAGTCACATAAGCAACCTTCTAGTTATGGCTGGTGGCAGTGGATGTGTTCTACCAACTATTGTGCTATATTTTTACAGCAGACTGTACAGTCTCGGTTATGCACAATGGATCACCCAAGTACTAACTTGGGGGTGTCTTTATTTTTTCACCATTTCTAGCATGGTTGTTCTTTGTTAGCCCTTCTTCTACCATTCTGGGAGGGGGAGGTCTGTGTGTGTGATTTGCCTTTGGCAGGAAGCCTTTGGTGTCCCCGCCTAGGCTCCAGTCTGTCTGGGCAGGCAGGAAGTGGATGAGGCGTTGTTCACTCCCCTGCTCCTTGTCTGCCAGAGTGCCTGGATGGAACCTGCTCCAATTGGGTGTCTGGTTGTCCTGATTGGACAGCCACCCGCCCCTTTCTGTAAACTTCTGAGAGCGATTGCAGAAGAGTGTGTGCTGAAACTGAATAACAGGTGAAGTTCCTGAGGTGAAAGGCAAGTCAACAACTGGAACTTGAAGTAACCAAAAAAGAAGATGCCCAGAGACACCTGCAGATCCTTTGCAACAGCATGAAGCAACCGCTGCTGTCCTGAATCTGTTTTCTCTGTGACAGAGGAACTCCGAAGAGGATGACTCCTTCCATTTGGCTAATGGAACCAGCCAGCCTAGATAAGAACTACAATCTGAACCATCTTCCGAGGTGCTGTGGTGTTCCAGAGCTGTGGACCGCGAATACCAGGAGACCTCTGACCCACTCCTAGTGCACCATCTTGCCTAGGCCGAATCCGTACAAGTCTTTGCTAAGCTCTAGATGAACCCCCAGAGATACAATCTGACTCATCCAAGTCTCCTCACCAGAGTGCAGAATTCCAGGAATCGAAGAAGATTGACGGGGCAAATGGTGTCCTTTTTTGGTGCTGCAGAAAAGGTGCCAAAAACCGCAGACTGACCAGAGAAGCTGAAGAAATCTGTGCCAGAGGTCCTCACTCCAGACTGCTGCTGAGAGATCCTGTCCATTGTCCTGCCTTTCGTCACCAGACCAAGGAATCCGGAAGTCGGGTCAAGCGCTGCTACATCGAGGAGAATTCAGCCACAAACATTTCTTCTAACCTAAGGTACTGTGTGGAGAAAAGGTATTGTTTAAATTAATCCAAGAAGTTGATCCAGAGTGCTGGAGTGCACGTAGAAGTGTCCAGGGTGTCCACTCTAACCTCTCACCCAAGCTGCCAGCTTGTGTCCCTTTTTCGAGTCCTTTAACAGGGTCTCGACCATTGAGTTATTCTTCTAGTATCCTTACCTAGAGACTAAAAGTATCCACAGGAACTTTTGCTGTTCTGCTGCTTTGTGAGTCTTTGAGCCCTCTCCAAACTGACTTTTACATAGAGTTAGGGAACAGACTTAAAAAGTGTTAACTTGTGTTAAAACTGCCTCTAACACCTTAGCTCTGCTACTTGACTAACCAACTGTTTTCCTTCCAAAAAGACTTTATCTTATGTGGTTTTGCTAACTAAATACAATTACTGTATATCTTTGTCTGTGCGCAAGTGCACGCTATTACCGATAATACGGTACAACTGTCATTAGTGTCAAAGTCTGTAACAATTGTAACTGTGAGCAACTACAAACTGAGTAGTGGCCTTTGTAAAGTATCTACAAGTATTCCTGCGTAAATTGGTTTAATGAAATAAGTATTTGAAAACATTCCTTGTGTAAATATAATAAATATATATTTTAACATACATTTATTGGTGTGTTTCTTTGATCTGCTTTACTAAATAGATTCATTGTACTTAACTACAGCTCACATCTTCCTTTTAAGATAAGCCTGACTACTCTGCCACTTTACCAAGCTTCTATGAGTAGTAGAGAATGATACTAAGAGTTGGGGACCTGTATACTATTGGGATAGTTTTATGAAGTCTTACCTCAAGTGGACTTTAGGAAAGCTCTCCTAACACCCACTACTCTCCATACTGTGTAGGCCGAAGGCTGAAGAGTTGTAGGTCGTCGCTAATTTTCTGGAATGCCTTGACAACTGTAAAGTTGTTGAAATTCAGCAGGTACCGTTGAGCTTGCTCAGCGAAGAAAGCATTTCAAAGTATAATGATCTATATTAATAGTTAACTTTAAATGCTCGATCATGAGCAACGAACTCCTAACAAGCAGAACTATGTGAAATGCGGCCAACCCGATGGCAGAAAAAAACAATCTGAGGACCTCGATGCGTGAAGGATCATGAGTAAAGTACACGTCACAGTGACGCATGAAGGATAATGGGTAAAATACACGTCACAGTAGGGATAGTATTACAAACACAACCGTCAACGTCACGTTTCAAAATTTAAAATAAATAATGTAATACTCTGCACCAACCACTAGATATTGGCCTCTGCAAAGCATGTGATTCCAAGCCATTTCACAAGCCTCAGAATATAAATCCGCTCTTCCCTCTTTTCGAATTTGTTTACATGTTAGCTGCTTGATGATGAAGTGTGGCATTACTTATTTTAAAGTGAATACTGAAGTGCACTATGTGGAATCGTAGGTGGGGAAGTGGGGACTATAAATACTTTAGAATGTATCATAAAGACCATCTAGGGCCTGATTTACAAAGCGTTTTTCAATGGGAGTGTGCCAAAGTAAAACGCTTTTGTAAATCAGGCCCCTAGACTTTAAGTAAGAAAGAAAAGTACAGATATTTCCTCCCACTGCGTGGCAAATCGGCCAAGAGGTGATGTTAGAGGGGGAGGTGGTGAGGGGGGTGTAACCCCCAGTCTTTTGGTTGTAGCCCTGGATAGAAGCTCAGGGGCTACAACCAAAAGGCTAGCTAGTCCTGAGTTCGGACAGTCCCAACATTAGCATAGCCCTGGAACTTTTCCAGACCTAGCAGCACCCCTGAATGGGCCCATTTCATTGTTAGTGGGATTTCCCACAATGCACTGCACATGTTGATAAAAAGTACTTTATGGGACTTAAACTGAGTCCTGTTTTGCTGATTCTGATACAAAAGTGGTAAAGTATGAGCCAACACCTTTTCTTTTAAATAGGACGGAAATTACAAAAACTTGCATTCTAATCCATAGATTGTTACATGATGGTTTAACATTAGGGCATTGCCATTGTGTATTATTCCACTCTGGCTATTCACATCAATATTATTTGTTAAAACAGTCATTAAGAAAACTCAAAATTGTTAAAAGCTATTAGGTTCTAAGTTAAATTGGGCAATACTATCGGGACACTACTTGGATGGCAATGCAAGTCGTGAGCTATTTTTATTTTGGGTCCAAAATGACTATACTACTTGTTGCAAATTTGCCACAAATATGTTTGTATCTAATAAAATGGGAACAGGAACCTCTGTGCTATAAATAAGACGTCTGCATCACTTGCGAACAAAACAGTAGTAATCTTGTGATCCATATTTCTGACAGCAAAGTCCAATTTGAATTTAGGCAGATTACTGCACATTTTACAATAGCATGTTTTTGTGCTAGAAATGACAGTACTATTAAGAAACGTCTAGTATGGTCCTATTTCAGAATGTAAGAAAATGTATAAATCGGGTTGAAAGCTTTTCGATAAAGTGATTTATTATCTCCATCGTAACATCATTTGTTGTTGTTTTTCTGCTTGCAACCTTCAAATGACACCAAAATTAATTAGGGTCCCCTCCCAGTTGTTCAGATTATGTTAGTTTCTCAGCACTATTATTCATTTTTGTAGGTAGATAGGAACACATATTATGAGCAAAACCCAGCATGATGTAAGAATAAACGTAAACACTTTTTGGTGTCTATTAAGGCATAACCTTTGCCAATCTGTGCAATAAAGTGTGAATGAAATTCAGTAGGTGCATTATATATATCGTAATCACAAATGGCTATCGCCTTTAAAGGAGTCGCATAGATGCACGTCTTCTTTTACCTTATAATGGGCTCAGCATGCGCAATAGAGTTAATCATTTAATACAATGTACTTGAATTGATGAGAATTGGCAAAGAAGCTGAAGTTATGAAACAAAGAATCTCGGTTTCCAAGCCGGCTTCTGAAATTATGCACAAACAAGGCCACCCTGTCTGCACCTTATAATGTCTGTAACAGCTTACGCAAATGTGTTTTCTGTAAAACTAACCTGAGTTTATGTTTTCTTTTGCAGTGATGGTTCTAACCAAGGATTGCCCTGTGTGTTTGTACATATAATATTTATTTTTATACAGTGTTCTTTTTTAAAAAAATACTGAGATATATGCATTTTTTACAATTTATAAAAACAAAGTTGCATATTTTTTGTACATAAGATACTAAAGTATCCCTTGTTTAAATGCTTTTTTGTATAAATTTACATCTGTGCTTTGCTAATTTTTGTTGCAGAATTCAGCTGTAATAATTGCATGATATTTGTGCACACTATTACGTATTGGAGCAGTTTGATTAATGATTGCATCCCAATGCCAAAAGGAACAGTTTAGCACAGAGTTGCTAAACTGTTTCATGAGCTCACTACATGTGATGGTCCATGCCATTTGTTACGCCAGGAGAACTTTCAGCCACTGTCACAATGCATACTGTACATAGTAATAAAAATTCTATGCAGAAACGGTTTCATTGAGTTACAATGTTTAAATTGGATATCCTGTAAAATAAGACTTTGTCTAATCGAAAACTTGCATTGCCCTTCCATTTTACCATCTCGTTGAGTCCTGCTTCCTTAAACTTTATCCTTGTTTCTGCACTGCAACCTTTATTTTTCATACCAATCAACATCATTGTCTGACATTTACACGATATCATCAACTGAGAAATCGGTTTAGAAAGTAATTGGATAAAAAGAAACTCGTATCCAGATCCTTTGCTGATTGAAAGGCAAATGCATACTCAAAGGCCAACGTGAAATCAGTAACTTTATTCTCTTCATTCATATCCTTTTTTAGGTAACTAATATGGTGACTGGAATGTGAAATGAAGCTATGGCTTCCCTACTGAAATGACAAAGTTAGATGTAGTGGTGCACTCATATGTCTTTAAATAATGATGTTTCCTATAAACAATACTTATTTCCATTGATACATTCCCGGTGCTCCCTAGTAGAACTGTACTACCAGATCTGATTACTATGGAAGAAAAAAGGTACCTCGTACTAGACGGGATACAACTACAGGCACACACAACATAACTAACAAGTTATAAGCATCAATTAACAGAATTCTCTGAGGCACAACTTATATGTATTTCTTTATATGATGTTTTGTTTGTTTTAAGTGTAAAGTATTCATACCAAGCAGTACATTCATTTATAAAAATATGTATACTCATTTGCTTTGAGGTCACATGGAAATAAAATTCTTAACATCAAGAAATATCATTGGATAAACAATTAGAACATCATTTTTGTTTGTTTTCACAGTCTAACTAGTGTTCACAATATTTCCCTTTTTCCACACACATTATCCTAATAATCTAATAGGTTGATGAGTGTTGTATTCCTATCCTTTACTACGCATTATGGGCGTCAATTCCCCCTTCTTCAGGTAAGAATTATCCGTATATTAGAGTTCTGTAAGTTTAAACAAAAAAGTAATACATTTAAGTTCTATATATCAAATCTAATTCGTGTAGGTTTCAAAAGAACTGTCAATAAGTAAGCAACAAATCTGCACTAACCTGTGGCTGGGTTTGGCCACTGATTACTCCCTTCCTCTATTTCATTCGAGGAATCTGCAAAGAGATATATTCTAATTACAGACGTGATATTTCAGTTAGCCTCTACAAAATGGAGTTTGTGTGGGATCAGTTTCAAAAATCTGCACGGTGTCCCACTGCAAACACCTACTACTCAGGTTGTTCCTAACTTCACTAATTTTTAACTAGGTGTACTCAATTGTTTTAATCGTTGGGACTGAATTGGTATGGGATGTGGCAGTTCTTCACTGAGCAGTCTGAGAAAATGTGTCTGTAATGAGATTCGTAGGTCTCATATTAATAAGCAATCAAAATTATTAATGTACTCTGGTTAATTCTAACACTTGTGTGATCATACCTGTTTAGTTTCGGTGATAATTCAGAAATACAGTTGAGAGAAAATCATAGTTGAGCACTTCATATATCTTTCCTGCTTCTAAGTGCTGCAATACCAGGTGCTATTGTTACCCAATGCAATGGTACTCGGTTTATCCACCTCTGGTGGATGTACAGCTCATTCAGCCATGCTGGGATTCGAACGTGCGTACTGCAGGCTGCCGCCAATCAGGGGCAAGTACTTACCTTCTGAGCCACCCGAAAGAGCAGAATCAGAAAACCAAGGAAGTTTTAAAGTAAAGAGACTGTTGATTGCCCCTGTACTCTTACATTTTTCTTGCATACTAATTTGCCATTGGAATAATGCAAACGCTGCACACTATAATTTTCACAGCCCTTATTTTCTGAGAAAAGGCAACCACACCATCCCTCTAAATATAGAACAGTATTTGTAGGCCTTCTCCTTGCCCCAAAATTATTTTCACCTTACGTCTCACACAAACACTTGCGCACCACGGCAGTTATATATACCGTCACTATACAACATCAGTCGAAAAGAAAGAGCACCGACGAGCGTGGAACGAGGGTTCTAAAACTGTGACGTGAAAGAGTAGGGTCTAGAAAATTGAGATTCAGGAGAAGTAATTTGAGTATTACTTCTTGGACACTCTTTTCCCTTGTAATAAGCCTTGCTTTAGGAGTTAATATCAAGCAGTAACAATCATTGACCAGGCCTTTGTTAGGCAAGATTGTATGCAGTACTCTGTGGGAGACTGCACCAGCCTTGTCCTCTTGGCAATAGTTAACCCAACCTTTGGTATAAGCATGTCCTACACAAGTTGGTAGAGTGACTGAGCAGCCAGGCTTATCTCAAGAGAGGTCAATGTGAGCTGTAGGGCTGAAACATAGAGTTTTTACAGTGACAGGTATTCAAATAAACACTTACACGCAAGGTTTCTTGATTACACTTTATTTATTAATTTAACAGTCAGTTCAATAAGCCTTCTTTAGGAGGGAACAAATATGTAGCACTTTAAAATATACTTAAAAAATACACACTCTCAGTTTCAGTAAATCAGTAGATACCCATTGGGGATGGCACACATACACTTCCCACACCCTGAGGTGATTGAAATAACTAGGACACTGTGGACATTGATATATCACTAGTACATTTAGAGCAATACTGAGTTTGGTGTCAAAAGGAAACGTTGGGAGAATAAAACAATGCTTAACAAATATTCTTAAGCAGGTAAGTACTTTTGACCCCCTCCTGTCCCAATGCAATGTAGATTAACCCTTTCACAGCTACACAAGTTATAGAATGTGTGACATTTTGGAGGGATAGTTAAAGTACAAAGTCAGAGGTTAGAAGAGTCTTTCAGTGAGCCTGGGCAGCCAATGTCAATTGAGCAAAAGCCTAGGGGAGCTGAAGCGCTTCTTGAAGGTAAGTAAAGGGTCTTGCACAATGTTTAAGTAATCTTTGTAGAAAATGAAATCTCTGTTGGGCCACAAGCTGGAAGGCTTGTGAGGGGCAAAGCTGTAAGCAACTCTGCAATAGGCAACCAAAGCACGTATCAACTGAGAGTTAGCAAAGCAACACGACAAGAGGTAAGTACCCCTTAGTTTATAGTACCTTAGGTCTGAAGAAATTGATTCCAGCTGGCTTCTGTTCCAGGTGTTGTATGGCAGATCGTGTTGTTCCTGGTCCTCAGTGGTGGGAAAAAGGGGGATGATGACTGGGGACTCCTGCACTACGGTTTGAAGGTTGGCGGCAGCAATTGGCAAACTTCAGATCAGCGGCACTTCGCGGTTTCAGCTTCTCGCGAATAGCATCACCGCAGTTCTCGGATACCTTATGGGCTTTCCTAGCATCTGGTGTCCAGCAATCTGTTGTGGTGGCTCAGGCTTGGTCAGTCCTGCTTCATGGGAGTCCAGAGGATCTTCCTGGAGCTCGGGTCCAACTTAAAGACGACACACTCAATTCTGGTGTCCATCTCCCTGGTAATCGGTTCCTGCAGCAGCAATGGAAGTACAGCCAGCTCCGAGAGGATTTCCAGATGAGTTCGTCTTGGGGTTGACTCATCCCACCAACCCAAGGGGAGAAATCGTCCTTTGCAGGGCCTCTCTAGTTGAGGCATATTCGGAGCTTCAGCAGGGCTTCACCGGGCAAACCAACGGTCCAGGAGTTGCAGCAAGTGTCTCTTCCAAGTTCTTCTTCGGATTCCTTCATCCAGTGGTCGAATCTGCCTTCGAAGCAAAAGACCACGCCTTTTATGCAAGTTTCTCCCATTCATTTGCAGCCTAGCAGTCACTCACACAGCAGGGTGGCTGTCCTCCAAGGACAGCCAGCCTGCCAATCACCTTTGGGTGCATTCCTGTAACCAAGGGGATTAACCACAGGGCGTTTTGGGCACCTCCCACACTTCCTGACCTGCCAAACACGCTGGAGCCAGAGGGGGAATCCCCCCAAAGACAAAATGAACAAAGGGACCAAACCTGGTTTGGCACACAGCGTAAATCTCAAGAAGGACCTTTCCAACAAGAAATGTCAAAAAAAGAAGACTGGAGCCATTCTGACAAAATGGGCACCCATGGGTGCTTTACTGCAGCTGCAATGGCAGCCCCCGGTAGAAACACACAATGGTTGGAAAAGTAAACCACTGCCAGCAGCCATTCAGTGTAGAAAGGGTAACATCAAAACTGTTACATGAGAAACTAGACAAAGGGGATACTAAGTGGGGGGGCGTGGCTTGGGCAGCCATGGAGTAGGACGTGCTTCCTGAGCAGCTCCGGAGGATCCGACATATGATCCGTGAAAACTACCTACAAAAACGCGCTACTGGTTCCAGGATTGACTATACATGCATGAGAACGTGTGTTCTGCTCATTGTATAAAGACCGAATTAATCATGTGTGGAATTCTGGAGGAATTGCTCGGCGAATGATGGCGGCTGCTCGGTCCATAGTCACACAAGATGGCCGACAACAAAGGAAACGAAACTGAAGCACCCGAAGCAGCAGAATAGAGACGGCAGCCGCGGGGAAAGGATGATGATGGCGAATTGGAGACGGAGCGAAACCCCTGTGGCGGTAAGCCTTGTGTCACGATGGCTTGCGTGCTGACCCGGAAGGCAAGAGCCCGGGGGCAGCGGGGGTGCGAACAGATAGGCCACGCCACGACAGACATAGGAAGCGCTCGCTCGGCATCGATGAGCAGAAATCCGCGGTGAGAGGCGGCGGACGGTGCGACTGCTTGAAGAGTACTACAACAGCTGATAAGGGTGGAAAAGACGGTTGGGGAGGCACGCGGATGCTGAATCGAGATAGTGAGGCCCAACGGAGGCCGCCGAATGTCTGCGCGAGGGGCCATGAGCAAGAACAAGAATAAACAATCCACAATGGATATTTCTGCCAAAACGCAACATTCTCCTGAGGCCATCGCACCCAAAGGCTCGATGGTACCAGCGGAGGGCACCACAGTGGCTGATAACCATCAGATTTTAGAGGCCATCACGGAGCTGAAAGACTCTTGGGGGGTTGCGATGTCAGACCTGCGCACTTCCCTGGAGGCTAAAATAGACGCAGTGGGCATAGAAGTCTCCCTGCTGAGGCAAGATGTCAGGGGGCTGGCGGAACGAACAAGCAGCCTGGAAGGTGCGGTGAAAACTAACACGGACACCAGCACTAACAACGCAAAGGAGATCCATGTACTCAAACAACAGGTAGCTAACTTGGAGTCTCGAGCAGAGGAAGCAGAAGGGAGAGCGAGGAGGAACAATATTCGCGTGGTGGGCTTGCCGGAGGGTGAGGAGGGACAGGACCCGACAGACTATGTCGAGAACCTACTCCTACAAGGAATTGGGGCTGAAAAACTGTCGCAGGCATTCGCAGTGGAGCGTGCACATAGAGCCCTTAGGAGGAAGCCGAGACCAGGGGCCCCTCCCCGGGCAATAATCGCCAAAATATTGAACTACAAAGACCGCGAGAAAATACTGGAGTACTTCCAAAAAGGTGGAACAATCAAAAGGGCCTCAAGCAGCATCACGGCGTATCCGGACTACACTATGTTGGTCCAGAGGCCACGTTACAGCTATATGGCAATCAAAAGAAGGCTGCGTGCGGCTGGGATAAAATATATGCTTCTGTACCCCGCGAAATTGAATGTGGTGCACAAGAGCAAAATGTATTTTTTTGACACTCCGGAAGAAGCAACGACGTGGCTGGATCTGCAGGGCTGCCTGGAACAAGACACGGAAGAGACCCAAGAGGGACGCGATAAGTGACTGGGATACGGTATGCATACTGTTAAGGCATCGAGTGAGCACCCCAGGGGTGCTTAGATGAAGATTAAGAACAGTGGGCGCAGCTGTAGGCGGCTGATATTTTGATAAAATACCGCTGATTGTAACGGACTTGAAGGACTGGAATATAGTAGCGTGTACATATATGCAAATTGTATAGCAATGTGTAGTCAACCTGATGTGACATAGGAGCGGCAGGGTGAAAGCACCCTACCCCCCGAATTATAGTTGTAGTAGTAGTAGGTTGTCCACTAGGGTGGCCTCACCCTGCGGAGCTTCGAGTACAGGCGAGAGCCAGAAAGAGCTAGATGCGGGGGAGCCTGAGATCCAGGGATGGAGCTGGGCAACAGTTGGGGGGTGTGATGTTGGGGAAGGGACGGGAGGCAGGAGGGAGGGGGAACGGGAAGTTTGGTGTGTTTTTGGTTAAAGGGAATTTAGAATGGGATGCGAGCCTATACAGATTGGATTGGAATTCAAAGTCAGACTGCACCTGGGGGAGGAGGAAAGGAACTAGTAGAGGCCATGGGGGACCTTAAGATACTTACATGGAACGTGTGGGGGCTCAAGAGCTACTTAAAAAGGAACAAAGTTATGTTGTACCTGCGCAGGCAGAAAATAGATATTGCATTGCTGCAGCAAACCCACCTTACGCGAGAGAGGATGGACACGATCGCTGGGAAGTGGAAAGGGGTGTTGGTGGGCTCATCGTACTCTGCTTATGCAAGAGGAGTGCTTATTTGGGTGGCGCCACATGTCCCTTTTCAGCGATTGCAAGTGGTGGCTGAGACAGACGGGAGGATGGTTATGCTGAGGGGACTGGTGGAGAACAGGGAGATAAGCATTGTTAACACGTATGCCCCGAACCAGAACACAGCGGTGTACATTAGAACATTGAGTGCGAATTTGAGCGTATGCGTAGGAAGGGCAGTGATCTGGGGAGGGGACTTCAACTGCGTATTGAACCCCAGGGTGGATTGATCGGATGGGAAGATGGATAGACCGGCCCCTGCAGCCAGGGCGTTACAGACATTGCTGGATGACTTTGGTTTGGAGGATGCATGGAGAGTGAGGCACCCCCAGGAAAGGCAATATTCACATTATTCTGCCCCACAGCAGTTATCAACGAGGTTGGATTATGTCTTCACATCACCCGAAATGATAGCGGAGATCGCACAAATAGAGTACAAGGCCAGGGTCCTTTCGGACCACTCGCCCCTGATTCTCGCATGGCAATGCAGCCCCCAGAGAGCGAGGATCCCGACATGGCGCCTACGAGCAGAGGCGTTGCGAGACCCCTTTTTTAGGAAGGACTTGAGGGAGGCGATTGTAAATAATTTTGAAACAAATACGGGGAGCGTGGGTTCCGCGGGAACACTATGGGAGGCCTTTAAAGTTGTCATGAGGGGGGTAGCCATAGCGAAATCCAAGGGCCTACAAGGTGGGGTTTTGGCTGAACTGCAGGAGACGTAAGAAAAATTAGAAGAGGCCTTAAGGGGCGGAGACGATACAGCAGAGAAGCTAGAATTGACACTTAGGCTACAGCAAAAATGTGCGGAATATTGGGAGAGATTGTGTAACCTTAATCATAAAAAATACGTAGAGAGACAGCATGCGGGAGGTGATAAACCGGGGAGACATTTGGCGTGGTTATATAAGAGTGAGACCACCAGAGTCACAATCAGGACTATAGAGAGAAGACGGTAGCATAGAGGACACCCAGGAGGGAGCTAATCAAGCGTTTGTGGATTATTATAAGGTATTATACGAAGATGACGGGGAAAGTAGTCGCGCTATGATGGAAGAAACGCTTGGGCATATGGGGTTGCCCAAGATAAGCTAGGAGGAGAGAGAGGAACTAGATACCCCGATCACCTTGGAAGAACTAGGGGAGGTGGTGAGGCAGCTGCCTACTAGTAAAACCCCAGGGACAGATGCACTCCCAAGTGAGTTTTACAAAGTATACACGGAAGAGGTCCTCCCCCCACTGTTAGAGATGTTAAACGAAGCGTTCGAGACGGGACGCTTACCGGAGTCACTGAGAGAGGCTGTCATAATACCTCTCCCCAAACCTAACAAACCTGGGCAAATCTGTGGTTCCTATAGACCCTTGTCAATGCTGAATGAAGACGGCAAGATATTAACTGCTGTCTTAGCAAATAGACTGAAGAAGGTTATTGGCAAATTAATACACCTGGATCAAACGGGCTATGTCCCTCATAGAAACATTACCAATAATCATAGGCGTCTCCAGAGAATCATTGAGTTTGGCAGAGAAAGAGATGAGGAAATGGCACTTGTGTCTTTGGATGCAATCAAGGCCTTTGACTCTGTTAAATGGCCATGGCTGCTTGCGGCCCTAGAGCACTACGGGTTAGGGCCTGGATATGTAAGGTGGGCGAAAATGTTACATAGCGAACCGCTGGCTAGAGTTAGGACAGGATCTGTGATATCGGAAAGGTGGCAGCTCAGCAGGGGTACTAGACAGGGATGCCCGTGGTCTCCAATGCTCTACTTACTGGCCCTGGAACCTCTAGCAATATATCTGAGGCAGCAATATGACACCATAGGCATTGAGGTGAAAGGGGAGCGGCATCTGATCTCCCTATATTCAGATGACATGCTGCTGTACTTGCGATTCCCAGAAGAAAATCTCCAGTACATCCTAGAAGTGCTGGAGAGATACGCTGTGCTGTCCTTATAGCAGTGAACCCTCCGAAGTCCAGCTTGTTCCCATTAGGGGGGTACATGGGGATTCCAGCGGAGCGGCTACCTGTATTGCAAGTGCTGTGGGCGGTTAGCACATTTCGGTACCTGGGGATAGATATATTCCACACCGTGGAGGAAGAGCATAGGTGCAATACAGAAGTAGCCACAAAAAAATTGAGAAGTGCATGCAGTTTTGGGCACAGCTGCCCTTGGCGATGATGGGGCGGGGAGCAATGCTAAAGATGGTGGTCCTGCCAAGGCTCCTGCACTACTTCGGGAACATACCGTACCTGATTCCTAAGACGTTTTTCACCAAATTGAATAGCATGTGTCGGGACTTTTTGTGGCATGGCACGTGAAATAGAGTGGTGTTATGGAAGCTACAGAACATCCATGACAAAGGAGGGATAAAGCTGCCCAACTACGAGGCGTACTATGTGGCAAGCCAGTTACAGTATGTTGCCAAATGGCTCTCTGACGAAGAGACCTCGGAATTTAGGCTGTTTGGGCTTTTTATTTGAAAGAGATGATGTGGGTACCCAGGGCGGAAATGGTGGGGCGCCCTAAAATGATGCTACTGGGGTGGAAGGTGTGGTGCAGGGCATGTCAAATGATGGAGGACCCATCCCCATGTTCACCGCAGATACCACTGGTTGCATTGACGGGGGAAGACGTGCAGCTACAAATGATACTCAGGAACCACTGGGAACCGGCTGATTGTAACGGACTTGAAGGACTGGAATATAGTAGCGTGTACATATATGCAAATTGTATAGCAATGTGTAGTCAACCTGATGTGACATAGGAGCGGCAGGGTGAAAGCACCCTACCCCCCGAATTATAGTTGTAGTAGTAGTAGGTTGTCCACTAGGGTGGCCTCACCCTGCGGAGCTTCGAGTACAGGCGAGAGCCAGAAAGAGCTAGATGCGGGGGAGCCTGAGATCCAGGGATGGAGCTGGGCAACAGTTGGGGGGTGTGATGTTGGGGAAGGGACGGGAGGCAGGAGGGAGGGGGAACGGGAAGTTTGGTGTGTTTTTGGTTAAAGGGAATTTAGAATGGGATGCGAGCCTATACAGATTGAATTGGAATTCAAAGTCAGACTGCACCTGGGGGAGGAGGAACGGAACTAGTAGAGGCCATGGGGGACCTTAAGATACTTACATGGAACGTGTGGGGGCTCAAGAGCTACTTAAAAAGGAACAAAGTTATGTTGTACCTGCGCAGGCAGAAAATAGATATTGCATTGCTGCAGCAAACCCACCTTACGCGAGAGAGGATGGACACGATCGCTGGGAAGTGGAAAGGGGTGTTGGTGGGCTCATTGTACTCTGTTTATGCAAGAGGAGTGCTTATTTGGGTGGCGCCACATGTCCCTTTTCAGCGATTGCAAGTGGTGGCTGAGACAGACGGGTGGATGGTTATGCTAAGGGGACTGGTGGAGAACAGGGAGATAAGCATTGTTAACACGTATGCCCCGAACCAGAACACAGCGGTGTACATTAGAACATTGAGTGCGAATTTGAGCGTATGCGTAGGAAGCGCAGTGATCTGGGGAGGGGACTTCAACTGCGTATTGAACCCCAGGGTGGATAGATCGGATGGGAAGATGGATAGACCGGCCCCTGCAGCCAGGGCGTTACAGACATTGCTGGATGACTTTGGTTTGGAGGATGCATGGAGAGTGAGGCACCCCCAGGAAAGGCAATATTCACATTATTCTGCCCCACAGCAGTTATCAACGAGGTTGGATTATGTCTTCACATCACCCGAAATGATAGCGGAGATCTCACAAATAGAGTACAAGGCCAGGGTCCTTTCGGACCACTCGCCCCTGATTCTCGCATGGGAATACAGCCCCCAGAGAGCGAGGATCCCGACATGGCGCCTACGAGCGGAGGCGTTGCGAGACCCCTTTTTTAGGAAGGACTTGAGGGAGGAGATTGTAAATAATTTTGAAACAAATACGGGGAGCGTGGATTCCGCGGGAACACTATGGGAGACCTTTAAAGTTGTCATGAGGGGGGTAGCCATAGCGAAATCCAAGGGCCTACAAGGTGGGGTTCTGGCTGAACTGCAGGAGACGTAAGAAAAATTAGAAGAGGCCTTAAGGGGCGGAGACGATACAGCAGAGAAGCTAGAATTGACACTTAGGCTACAGCAAAAATGTGCGGAATATTGGGAGAGATTGTGTAACCTTAATCATAAAAAATACGTAGAGAGACAGCATGCGGGAGGTGATAAACCGGGGAGACATTTGGCGTGGTTATATAAGAGTGAGACCCCCAGAGTCACAATCAGGACTATAGAGAGAAGACGGTAGCATAGAGGACACCCAGGAGGGAGCTAATCAAGCGTTTGTGGATTATTATAAGGTATTATACGAAGATGACGGGGAAAGTAGTCGCGCTATGATGGAAGAAACGCTTGGGCATATGGGGTTGCCCAAGATAAGCTAGGAGGAGAGAGAGGAACTAGATACCCCGATCACCTTGGAAGAACTAGGGGAGGTGGTGAGGCAGCTGCCTACTAGTAAAACCCCAGGGACAGATGCACTCCCAAGTGAGTTTTACAAAGTATACACGGAAGAGGTCCTCCCCCCACTGTTAGAGATGTTAAACGAAGCGTTCGAGACGGGACGCTTACCGGAGTCACTGAGAGAGGCTGTCATAATACCTCTCCCCAAACCTAACAAACCTGGGCAAATCTGTGGTTCCTATAGACCCTTGTCAATGCTGAATGAAGACGGCAAGATATTAACTGCGGTTTTAGCAAATAGACTGAAGAAGGTTATTGGCAAATTAATACACCTGGATCAAACGGGCTATGTCCCTCATAGAAACATTACCAATAATCATAGGCGTCTCCAGAGAATCATTGAGTTTGGCAGAGAAAGAGATGAGGAAATGGCACTTGTGTCTTTGGATGCAATCAAGGCCTTTGACTCTGTTAAATGGCCATGGCTGCTTGCGGCCCTAGAGCACTACGGGTTAGGGCCTGGATATGTAAGGTGGGCGAAAATGTTACATAGCGAACCGCTGGCTAGAGTTAGGACAGGATCTGTGATATCGGAAAGGTGGCAGCTCAGCAGGGGTACTAGACAGGGATGCCCGTGGTCTCCAATGCTCTACTTACTGGCCCTGGAACCTCTAGCAATATATCTGATGCAGCAATATGACACCATAGGCATCGAGGTGAAAGGGGAGCGGCATCTGATCTCCCTATATTCAGATGACATGCTGCTGTACTTGCGATTCCCAGAAGAAAATCTCCAGTACATCCTAGAAGTGCTGGAGAGATACGCTGTGCTGTCCTTATAGCAGTGAACCCTCAGAAGTCCAGCTTGTTCCCATTTGGGGGGTACATGGGGATTCCAGTGGAGCGGCTACCTGTATTGCAAGTGCTGTGGGCGGTTAGCACATTTCGGTACCTGGGGATAGATATATACCACACCGTGGAGGAAGAGCATAGGTGCAATACAGAAGTAGCCACAAAAAAATTGAGAAGTGCATGCAGTTTTGGGCACAGCTGCCCTTGGCGATGATGGGGCGGGGAGCAATGCTAAAGATGGTGGTCCTGCCAAGGCTCCTGCACTCCTTCGGGAACATACCGTACCTGATTCCTAAGACGTTTTTCACCAAATTGAATAGCATGTGTCGGGACTTTTTGTGGCATGGCACGTGAAATAGAGTGGCGTTATGGAAGCTACAGAATATCCATGACAAAGGAGGGATAAAGCTGCCCAACTACGAGGCGTACTATGTGGCAAGCCAGTTACAGTATGTTGCCAAATGGCTCTCTGACGAAGAGACCTCGGAATTTAGGCTGTTTGGGCGTGATTGTGCACCTTTTTATTTGAAAGAGATGATGTGGGTACCCAGGGTGGAAATGGTGGGGCGCCCTAAAATGATGCTACTGGGGTGGAAGGTGTGGTGCAGGGCATGTCAAATGATGGAGGACCCATCCCCATGCTCACCGCAGATACCACTGGTTGCATTGACGGGGGCAGACGTGCAGCTACAAATGATACTCAGGAACCACTGGGAACCGGCTGATTGTAACGGACTTGAAGGACTGGAATATAGTAGCGTGTACATATATGCAAATTGTATAGCAATGTGTAGTCAACCTGATGTGACATAGGAGCGGCAGGGTGAAAGCACCCTACCCCCCGAATTATAGTTGTAGTAGTAGTAGGTTGTCCACTAGGGTGGCCTCACCCTGCGGAGCTTCGAGTACAGGCGAGAGCCAGAAAGAGCTAGATGCGGGGGAGCCTGAGATCCAGGGATGGAGCTGGGCAACAGTTGGGGGGTGTGATGTTGGGGAAGGGACGGGAGGCAGGAGGGAGGGGGAACGGGAAGTTTGGTGTGTTTTTGGTTAAAGGGAATTTAGAATGGGATGCGAGCCTATACAGATTGGATTGGAATTCAAAGTCAGACTGCACTGGGGGAGGAGGAACGGAACTAGTAGAGGCCATGGGGGACCTTAAGATACTTACATGGAACGTGTGGGGGCTCAAGAGCTACTTAAAAAGGAAAAAAGTTATGTTGTACCTGCGCAGGCAGAAAATAGATATTGCATTGCTGCAGCAAACCCACCTTACGCGAGAGAGGATGGACACGATCGCTGGGAAGTGGAAAGGGGTGTTGGTGGGCTCATCGTACTCTGCTTATGCAAGAGGAGTGCTTATTTGGGTGGCGCCACATGTCCCTTTTCAGCGATTGCAAGTGGTGGCTGAGACAGACGGGTGGATGGTTATGCTAAGGGGACTGGTGGAGAACAGGGAGATAAGCATTGTTAACACGTATGCCCCGAACCAGAACACAGCGGTGTACATTAGAACATTGAGTGCGAATTTGAGCGTATGCGTATGAAGCGCAGTGATCTGGGGAGGGGACTTCAACTGCGTATTGAACCCCAGGGTGGATAGATCGGATGGGAAGATGGATAGACCGGCCCCTGCAGCCAGGGCGTTACAGACATTGCTGGATGACTTTGGTTTGGAGGATGCATGGAGAGTGAGGCACCCCCAGGAAAGGCAATATTCACATTATTCTGCCCCACAGCAGTTATCAACGAGGTTGGATTATGTCTTCACATCACCTGAAATGATAGCGGAGATCGCACAAATAGAGTACAAGGCCAGGGTCCTTTCGGACCACTCGCCCCTGATTCTCGCATGGCAATACAGCCCCCAGAGAGCGAGGATCCCGACATGGCGCCTACGAGCGGAGGCGTTGCGAGACCCCTTTTTTAGGAAGGACTTGAGGGAGGAGATTGTAAATAATTTTGAAACAAATACGGGGAGCGTGGATTCCGCGGGAACACTATGGGAGGCCTTTAAAGTTGTCATGAGGGGGGTAGCCATAGTGAAATCCAAGGGCCTACAAGGTGGGGTTCTGGCTGAACTGCAGGAGACGTAAGAAAAATAAGAAGAGGCCTTAAGGGGCGGAGACGATACAGCAGAGAAGCCAGAATTGACACTTAGGCTACAGCAAAAATGTGCGGAATATTGGGAGAGATTGTGTAACCTTAATCATAAAAAATACGTAGAGAGACAGCATGCGGGAGGTGATAAACTGGGGAGACATTTGGCGTGGTTATATAAGAGTGAGACCCCCAGAGTCACAATCAGGACTATAGAGAGAAGACGGTAGCATAGAGGACACCCAGGAGGGAGCTAATCAAGCGTTTGTGGATTATTATAAGGTATTATACGAAGATGACGGGGAAAGTAGTCGCGCTATGATGGAAGAAACGCTTGGGCATATGGGGTTGCCCAAGATAAGCTAGGAGGAGAGAGAGGAACTAGATACCCCGATCACCTTGGAAGAACTAGGGGAGGTGGTGAGGCAGCTGCCTACTAGTAAAACCCCAGGGACAGATGCACTCCCAAGTGAGTTTTACAAAGTATACACGGAAGAGGTCCTCCCCCCACTGTTAGAGATGTTAAACGAAGCGTTCGAGACGGGACGCTTACCGGAGTCACTGAGAGAGGCTGTCATAATACCTCTCCCCAAACCTAACAAACCTGGGCAAATCTGTGGTTCCTATAGACCCTTGTCAATGCTGAATGAAGACGGCAAGATATTAACTGCTGTCTTAGCAAATAGACTGAAGAAGGTTATTGGCAAATTAATACACCTGGATCAAACGGGCTATGTCCCTCATAGAAACATTACCAATAATCATAGGCGTCTCCAGAGAATCATTGAGTTTGGCAGAGAAAGAGATGAGGAAATGGCACTTGTGTCTTTGGATGCAATCAAGGCCTTTGACTCTGTTAAATGGCCATGGCTGCTTGCGGCCCTGGAGCACTACGGGTTAGGGCCTGGATATGTAAGGTGGGCGAAAATGTTACATAGCGAACCGCTGGCTAGAGTTAGGACAGGATCTGTGATATCGGAAAGGTGGCAGCTCAGCAGGGGTACTAGACAGGGATGCCCGTGGTCTCCAATGCTCTACTTACTGGCCCTGGAACCTCTAGCAAGATATCTGAGGCAGCAATATGACACCATAGGCATCGAGGTGAAAGGGGAGCGGCATCTGATCTACCTATATTCAGATGACATGCTGCTGTACTTGCGATTCCCAGAAGAAAATCTCCAGTACATCCTAGAAGTGCTGGAGAGATACGCTATGCTGTCCTTATAGCAGTGAACCCTCAGAAGTCCAGCTTGTTCCCATTAGGGGGGTACATGGGGATTCCAGCGGAGCGGCTACCTGTATTGCAAGTGCTGTGGGCGGTTAGCACATTTCGGTACCTGGGGATAGATATATACCACACCGTGGAGGAAGAGCATAGGTGCAATACAGAAGTAGCCACAAAAAAATTGAGAAGTGCATGCAGTTTTGGGCACAGCTGCCCTTGGCGATGATGGGGCGGGGAGCAATGCTAAAGATGGTGGTCCTGCCAAGGCTCCTGCACTACTTCGGGAACATACCGTACCTGATTCCTAAGACGTTTTTCACCAAATTGAATAGCATGTGTCGGGACTTTTTGTGGCATGGCACGTGAAATAGAGTGGCGTTATGGAAGCTACAGAACATCCATGACAAAGGAGGGATAAAGCTGCCCAACTACGAGGCGTACTATGTGGCAAGCCAGTTACAGTATGTTGCCAAATGGCTCTCTAACGAAGAGACCTCGGAATTTAGGCTGTTTGGGCGTGATTGTGCACCTTTTTATTTGAAAGAGATGATGTGGGTACCCAGGGCGGAAATGGTGGGGCGCCCTAAAATGATGCTACTGGGGTGGAAGATGTGGTGCAGGGCATGTCAAATGATGGAGGACCCATCCCCATGCTCACCGCAGATACCACTGGTTGCATTGACGGGGGCAGACGTGCAGCTACAAATGATACTCAGGAACCACTGGGAACCGGCTAGGGTGGCAACAATGGGTGATATTTGGCGGGAGGGCTCTAGTATTACTTTTGAGGGGCTGCGGGAAGAAACTGGGTTGCACGAGGGCCAGTATATTACGTATCATAGAGTGGTACAGAGGATTAAGAGAACATGGCCTGAAACTGTGTTGGAGGAAGAATTAGATGCCACCATAGACGTGATATATGACATAGCTGAGGGGGGGTCATGAGATTTCCAGATTGTATGAAATGCTAATGTCTAAAGTGGGGAAGGAGGTCACGCAGTTGAGACTTGACTGGGAAATGGAGGTTGGAGTCCCGATGGGAGACGGGATGTGGGAACGGGTGCAGGGGTATCATAAGAAGGTGTCTAGAAATGCAAGGCTGAAACAGATTCAGCTGTACATAACGGACAGGGCATATATGACGCCTTGGAGGATATTGAGGTTTGAAAATGCAGGGCGGCAAGCATGCCCCAAGTGTGATGAGGAGAACGCGGGCATGGTGCATATGTTCTGGTCATGCCCGATCATAGAGCGTTTCTGGAGGGGAGTGAAAGAGAGACTGGAAGAAAAAGGGGTCAAGATGGTAGTGGATACAGTGTGGGCCTGTCTGCTGGGGGGGGTTCCCCAGACCACAGAAGCTCAGGCACGTAAGTAAGCTGAGGGATCTGGCTTATGTGCTTGCAAAGAGGAGGATTGCCATGGGATGAAAGTCATGCCATGTGCCAAAGGTAGAGGTGTGGTGGAGAGATTTGCAAAAATGGGCGGAAGCTGAAACCATGGCATGGCAAGAAGTGGGTAGCACAGGGGGGGAGGAGGAGACTGAGTCCCTGATGGCCTGGAAATCACTGATAGCTGAACTGTTTGGGTCATTAGCTGACCATGCGTAGCCTGTAGAAGAGGAGACCGAACCACAGGTTGCGGAAACTGAAGGTTTAATGCAATAGACTCGTAAAGCGGGGTGGGTTAAGGGAAGTAGTGGTTAGAAGTTAAGAAAGTGTAATGAAACTGTTGGAACATGCACTGTTTGTTCGGTTTGTATTGTTTGGTTGTTTGTATAATTCAATAAAATGTTTTTTTTAAAACTATTGTAAGATAGTGTGTGCTGGGTCGAGAAAGTTACAAATGTAAGTAAAGTCAGTTTCACTTCACTGCTCTTGGAAACAGTAGTTTAACCAAGAGAAGGTTTTTAAACCTTTGGGAAATCTGGAAGAATTCCCTGTGCCACTGCACTGAAGGTGCTGGGTATCACAATGTAAAAACATGATGCCCATGGAGTTTGTCAGACTTCAAAACCAAATGAAACACAGTGTTCAAATCACAGAAAAATACATGAGAGAGTGGGAAAAAGGTCTCACTCTCCCCAGGATAAAAATAAATTTAAAGTCTTAAAGTCCAGCATAGAAAAAATACCTCTAAGGTAGAAGGGAATTAGGACATTTCTGAGAATTCTCTCTAACACCCTTTCAGGAGGGTAGTTTCAGTGCTTCTTGTTTTTTTATCTGATCCCAGATTGTTATGAAAAAAAGGCTGTCTTTGGGTTTTATCTCTGCAATCATTCAGTTACAGATCTCTCTAGAATTCTTTCCAGGTACCATATATTGGAAATGTGGTAGTTTGTGATGCCAGTTGTTGGTGTTTGCGAGATTTCTTTAGCAAAGTGTTTATTGTTGCCTAGTTAGTCAAGGATGGACCCTAACTCAAGGGATGCTTAGCAAATTTGGATGTTATACTGGGCAGGGAAAGGTGAAAGCTGAAGATGTCAAATTTTTTAACAATGTCAGTGATGTTGTCATCATTAAGGTGATCGGAGCTTGAGATGTAGGCCTACCTGCATCACCAACTATGGTGTAAGGCAGGGGTCTTCAGTCTGTGTCTCTCTTGTACTACCATCCCCATTATTCCTGGCCATTGAGTATGCTGGCTAGGGTTGCTGGGATTTTTAGTCCAAAATATTTGGAGAGCCAAAGGTTGCTGACCGCTGGTGTAAGCTGTTCTAAGGACATTTTACATTGATGTTTTAATGGCCTTAATTGTCCTTTGATGCTGCAGTGAACTCACTTTTAATGTGGCTAGCATATATTTGTAGAGTTTGCACATTTTGTGTGGGACTATAGAGGATCAGCTGTAGTAGCATTCTTTACTTTTATCGATAGCCATCTGATAACAGCTGACATACATTTTGTGAGCATGCTAATCTTTTGGATTATTGGAGTTATGCCATTTTCATTGAAATCTTTTACCCTTTACTTTCATCAAGGCAAGGCTTTTGTTAAACTATTTTTTAATTAGTGTGTTCACTTAAATGATTTTTGAACGTAATAGTTGACAAAGGGTTTCATGTGTAATGTGTTTAGTGCAAGATCTGACTTCTCTGATTGCTTTGCCATACCTAGGCCTGTCAAAGGTGATTGTCAAGTTATCCCGAGTTCCATTGTTAAAAGGATCTTATAGTTTGTATTTGTATTATTTAGTCTACACAAAACATGTGATACATGGTATGCAGTCTCTATAACAAATCTTTTATGAAGACATGCTTTTATACTGAAACTTTTAAAACAAAAACACATAATGAGAATTTATGTGTGGGTAGAGTAAAGGGTTAAATCTTTTCGGAAAACGGTGGAGAACCCATAGACCTAGGGCACTTTAAAAAGAGGTAGCAATACTTAGAGATGGATGGGGATGCAGAACGTACTCATACATCAATAATCAAACCGACTCAGGAAGTTGGCAATACAAGATGCTGTTTTATATGCAATTATCTAAAACAGGGACTTACAAAGGGCATCAACGGACATTTGCTCGATTTTTCTCAACGCATTTCATAAAAAACACAACTTTTATAGTCAAAACTCATCATCAATGATGTCACACTACGTGGCAAACTACAAAAACCTACTTCGGAATGTGATAGGCTAACAGAGAACATCTAAGTATATGTTCCATACTAACAGGGGTAGTGATTGGGTCTCTAACATCAGGTGGACAACTAAGCCCCCCTCTAGTGCAAATCATCTTCATCATCACAAAATATACGATGATCCATTGGTTATACAAACTATAGGGCTCTCTGTTACATGGCCCTCTACAATTGGTTGGCACCCTTGCACACCTCTGGAATATTCCACATGCCAGCAGCACACAGACTGGTACCCCAGGTGCCTGTGGGCTGGTCTTGACGATAGCTTCCCACCTAATTAGCCTGACATCTATCATCACTCTTGCAGTCGGCCATTCAATTAAGGCTTTGACATTGGCCTTGCAGAAGCTCTCTGTGCCTGAGAATAAAAGGGAGTGTGGCATGGTTTTATCTTTTGGTTTCGGTGTAGCTCGACCCAAAGCCTATTTCAATCTGACCATGTGACTGGAGACCACATTTTCCAGCTCTTGGATGCATTTAATGCTATTCATTTATGAACTCCTGACGCTTTCTGTGCACTAAAACACTTGTGTATATGCACGTTATAAATGCCATATTGTATCATATCATACCATGAATACTGGCCTTTACGTAGTCTCTGATTGCTTCATCTGTCAGCTCTTTAGGTTAAAATCCTGATTTGACGTCAATCCCAATCTTCATTCCTACTGCTTTCTTTGCAGTCTTCTTGCATTGTGTGATTATTATCCTGATCACACTTAATCCAAGCATGATCATCACCAATTTGGGTCCAAGGAGTTTGAACATGTTCACCATTCATTGTGGAACCCATGAGAAAATTGACGCAAACCAGCTGTCATCAGCAATGTCTTCCACTTCGTCTTCCATCTTGACGTGGAGGTTTGTCAGCATCATTATGGCCTCTGTCAAGGTGCCATTCTCGTCATCATGAGAAGGTATAAATGTGCAACATGATTCTCTGATTTTGGCACAAACACCTCCATCCATAGCTGTGATCATGTCCAGGACATATCTATTCTGAAGTGTCATCAGTCTTATGGCTCTCAGCTCCTCATTGATAGCATTGAATCCCTTTATAGTGTGTTAATCATCTGCAGAAGCTCCCATCTGGTTATTTGTAACCATTTGGCATTCATCATCACCTGGATCCTGGGCATAAAGATTGTTGTGAATATTGCTGAAGTGTGACTGAACAATCTATGCTCATATGGAATGGCATCAAAAGCTTCTATCGATTTAGCTGAGAAATAGTTCTCTCTCTTAATTCGATTCAAGAGCTCAGCAGATCTCTTCTTCCTCAGGCATCCTGAGCATCTGTTTTCGCAAACTCGCCAATGTTCAAGTCACTCTTAGGAATCACCAATGCTGGAACATGAACAATCATGATGATATGATATTTATAACGCGCCTATACACAAGTGTTTCAGTCCTCCCCAGTCTCTGTGCAGCTTCATGTATGCTCTGGATCCACAGGCTCAATAGTGATCCATTATCACTACTGTCCCGTCTTTCATTCTTGGCACATCAAAGATTTGTGCGCACTGTTGATTCTCTCCAACTTTTCTCGTGCCATTGTTTCTGTAGCATAGCTCTGCACTAGCCAGAGGCACTATCTGCAATGGACCTCCTTTGTCTTCTACCCACGTCAAACATTTTGCAAGCCTCGGCCATAGAGGTTTGCATCCATTTTCCACTCGTTCGATAACTGGTTTGCGATGACCAGTTACTGCCACAGCTTTGCATATGACTACACCTTCTTCCCATCTGTCTGGGGAAAGCACTGTTCCCCAGATGCATCTGGCCTCTTTTTTTGCAGCTTTGAATTTGTCCTTCAGTCTTCCCTTGACAATTGAGTGTTCTTTTTACTTCCCATCTAATTCCTGCACCCTTCATACCAGGCTGTTCATATCTTATCACATGATTTCTGATTGTGTGCTCTCGCTCTTGTCTTTATGTCTTGAACATAATCATCTTCATCTGGTGCTGTCCATTCTGTCACCCATATCAAGGATGCCATTCGAACCTGGAACTGACCTCTTGTGTGGGCGAGTACAAGGTAAGCCAGACAATGAGCTGTTTGGACCTCCATTTCAATGGCTATGAATATTTTAGACTTTCCCATAGCATAAGGCAGGAGTACACATACATAGCAATCCTCCTCAGAAGCCTCTTTCCCGCCTCTTTCATGTGCTGATACCACATGTTGTTCCCCAAATGTGCTGTACTGTCTAAATAATTATTTCATTCATAATCATCCTCCCTTGCACTTCTCTTAGGTTTCTTTCTTGCAAAATGATTCTGTCTATAATGAACATAAAGTAAATAAAAAACAGACCTCCCTCCAAAGGGAAGCCTAGGGTCACATGTCACAGATATAGGTACCTCTACATGAGCTACTGCAGTAGGGGCAATCACATACGGCCTCAGCCTTCTCACAATGTCTAGTTCTGCCAAGGTGACTGGAGTGGGAGGGATCAAAGGGACCACTGGTTTCTTGGGACCAATGAAATACACAGTGTGGATTAGCAGAATCAGAAAAACAATAATAAATGTAGAACAAGCATATATTATGCACCAATACATGAGGCTCCACCATCGATGTCTCTCCACATGTCGTTGACCTTGCTCACTTTCTGGACCTGCAATATGCTCTATAGACCACATGATTGCCTGTAATATCTTTTAAGAAAGGAAAAACTTGTTTTATACAGGCAATCTCGTTAGGTGCTCTGATAGTTGTCGAATTTGCTCTATGTTCTCCACAAGTAATCGGCTGATTGCTGGACGGTTTATAGGATCTTGCATAAGCACATAAGTGTTAGTGTTTCACCAGATAAGATTAGGGTGTACTTAAAGCAAATAGTAAAAGATCATAACAAGGAGTTTGTGGGCATCATCATCAGATAGGACCATCTGTGCGTCCAGAAAGATGTTCAGGTAATAGTCTGATTTGCTGTATAAGTGCTGCCTGTCATGATGCCTACCTCCAAGGAGCCAGGTCCGACCCAGCAACCCCAGAGGCAGGCATCATTCCCCCCAGGGAAGTGCCAGCGGGCCCAAGCTGGGGCCCTTTGGATACACAGTCCTGGCGCCTTAGGCGCCAGGCTCATGTTGGACCCCTGTCCTGGCGCCTTAGGCGCCAGGCTCATAAAGCAAGACATGTGTTCAAGTGTTTTAATGTGCACTTACCTGAGGCAGACCATGCTGCTACATCCAGGCCCTCTTGAGGCCTGAATGGAACTACTTTACCTGTGGGACTACTTTCCGCCTGGGTGTGGTCGGGGAAGGATACATACCTGATCGGTGGAAGGATACATACCTGGAACTTCTTCCAAAGCTATTTAAACCACGCCCGATCAGCAACTCATGCTTCGCGTTGTTCTGCTTCTCGCAGCTGGACGCTCACCGTGTCAGCTCCTGCATCTGGACTTCAGCCACGCCTGTCAGCATCCTGGGACACCTGCAAAGGGAGATAAGAGAGAATTGGGGAGAAAGAAGACCTTACCTGCTAAAGCTGCATCACAGAGACATCACACCGACGATCCTGAAAGGGAAGACATCATTTTAAAAGCATTTTGCTTCGATCGCTGCAGCGCTGCATTTCACTCACCTTTCCTGGGCGCCTCCATCTTCAGCAGCGATCATCCGAATCCGCACCCACTTCCCAGAGCCTAGAGAGAAAAAGACAAGAAAACAAGGTGAGAGAAGGAAGGGAATAGGAAAAGCTCAGTTTCCTTCTAAAACTTACCTGTTGGGTCATTCCCATTTCATTTCGGGTCCTGCCGCTTCCGGGCATTCCGGACCCCGGCCCCTATGGGGAAAAAAGACAAAGACATTGAATGAGCGAATGCAAAGACATTACCTGAACGCTCATCCAGAACTTACCTGTCATTTACTGGAACTGCACGTTTCACTTCGGGTCGGCACCATATCTCCGGCATTCCGAACCCCGGCCCCTAAGGGGAAAAAGACATAAGCATTAGCGCTTGCTGCAATAAGACAATGAACATTATTATTAAGCTTGAACTTTTGAACTTGCAACAGAACTCTTACAGCGCCTTACCTGAATAGTCAAGCTTATTTTGAACTCCCATCAAACCTCAGTCCAGTGAAGTAACTGGGTTTCAACGCGCCCCTGCATCAGAAGCAGGATGGAGAACTCATCCTTCCAGACCCTAAGGTGAGACTTCACGGGGAATCGAGGAAGGGTATCGTGGAGGGTTGGAAGGGAGTGGGAGGCTTGAGCATTTGAGCATTATTCCGTCAGTAGGTAATACTCCCTTTTCACGCACAGGGGAATATTCCTGCGAGCCAGAGAAGCCAGAGTAGAGGGGCCCCTTCCTGTCCATCTTCAGAGTCCTGCGCTTCACCATTGAAGAAGCATCAGCACTCAAAGCCAGACCTGCGCCTCCGTGGGAATCAGGTGAGCGTGACACTGCCAATAAAAGTCTAATCGTCGGGCCATTTTTAGGATCTTGGATAAAAGTATGCACGTCATTGCTACGCCCAACAAGAGCAGGGTAAGGTCTGAGCATATATATGAAGACAGCAAGAAGTAGTCTGTGTCTGTCAACATCTGATAACACCATAGGCACCTCCAAAGAGAAACTCAGTGAGAAACGAGTCGGGGAACTGCTCCCTCTTCCATTCGTCAAACAGAAAGTCTGTTTACACCCGCACTCCACAGTTCAATGTCAGCAAACTCCTGTGGCTATAGAACAGTAACTTGCTCACTACTTGCTTAGCAGCTACAAAGAGTAATTCAGGGGAGCCACAGTCCCAAAATACACTTTCATCTGTCTACTGGACAGTCTTTGCATCCTTCTTCCACGTCATCGATCGAGTCTGCACGTGCTGAACTTTTTCTCCTTGACTTGCTTCCGAATGATTGGGGGTTTGTCGGCCCCTCCAGCATAGACTTTCCTGATCAGAAACTTAACTCCAGCAAACAGTTTATGTACACATAGGCCTTCAGGTTCGCTTGACTTGATCTGAAATAACAGAGATACTAGCGGTCATACATTTTATGTATGCACGTAACTCATCTCCTAACAATTCTGCAGTTGTTTGCGCATCACTCCTAGTCCTTGATGGCAGAGTTAGAGGCGTTCCAATTTGCCTCCCTGTGACTAGTTTGTGGGATGTGAGGTGGTGGTCAGAGCCTGGCTGATTTCTCAGTGCATATAATACAAGGGGCAGGCAATGCAGCCACCCCTTTTTCAGTGTCAGTTTCAACTTAGCTATTCTCTCCTTGAGAAGACCGTGAGTCCCTCACATATCCTGTTCGCTTGCGGGTGATAAGCAGATGAAAACCTATGTTTAATGCTAAGCAATACGTTCATTTGCACAAATACCTCATTCACAAAATGGGGGCCATTATCTGATCTCAGCACCTCACATCCCATCTAGGGAATATTTCTCAGACTAAGAACTTTGCATCAGAAGTGGCGTCAACATGTGTGCATGAACCAGCTTCATCCACCTTGAGAAAGGGCACACTACCACTATCATGTACCCATATCCATTATAGACCTGCAGCATATCAACATAATCGATATTTAAATGCTGAAAAGGACCATTTGGTTGAGGAATTACTCCTCTGACTGTCCGCAGAATGTGCCCAGCAGTAAACCTTTGACATATGATGCAGTTTACTAAATAAAAAGCAACGTGTTCTAACAGGTTTGGTATGAACCAGTCCTCTACAAGGTTTGCTGCGAGACTCTCCCTAGTGACATGCGCAGGGTAGTGTAGCTGTTTTAACACCACCCTTAATAAGGCTACAGGCATCACTGGTTTACCAGTGCTGTCTTTTCACCACAGTGCTTCAGAAGGGCATAAAAAACACCCCATACGTATCCACAGATCCTTCTCTTCCTGTGAAGCTCCACCTTGAACCTCCATTAACTGCGTTTGTGACAAATGATTAAAGCTTTCATTCCCAATCATTACCACAACCATTTTCTCATTTACATCAGAAGTATCAAAACTAAAAATAGCAGAAGAATATGGAACTCTTTTGGCCTCTTCGTCTGCGGCTTGGTTTCCACGTGAAATAAAGTCAGTTCTCTTAGTGTGCACTGCGCACTTAACTATGGTGATGGCTACTAGGAGTTGTACTTTAATAAGCCTATCCAATAATGCAGCATGTTGCACTGGAGTGCTATCCGCTTAGTGGTAGCACCTCCTTTTCCAACATGCTAATCCTGTGTGCACGGTTGACATCACATAGGCAGAGTTACTGTACACCGTCACTTCCTGCCCTACGTGATTCTTGAGTGCGACAATAAGCGCCACCAATTCTGCAGCCTGTACTGAAAAACGAGATGGTAGTCTTGCACTTTGTACCACTTCAAATTCCCCATTGGCTCTGTGTTTTACCACAGCTGAGCCTGAATGCCTTTCTCCATCAGTTTGATTGATCTTTGAAGAACCATCAATAAAGAGAACCTCCCCACCTACTAGAGCATTTTCTTTCACTCTCGGAATCTCGTCATAGAATTCCTCATAGATTGAGAAAACATGCACTTGCTCATCCTCTACCAGTGGTTCGGCTACAAATGTGGCAGGGTTCACCATTTTACACCTGACTATTTTAATCGCTGGATTCAGTATAACCACCTCATAAGCAGAAGCTCTTTGAGACATCAGTGTAACCATAGGTTTCTCCAAAACAGCAAACAAAGCATGCTCAACAAATAATGTCATGGAATACCCCATCACTGTGCTGGCAGACTTCTCAATAGCGAACGCGGCTGCTGCCAACGATTGTTTGCAAGGGAAGTGACCCCTCCTAACTGAGTCCAGAATGCTACTGTAATATGCTGAGGGTTTGTACCCCAATGTAGTTCTCTGTGTGAGTACTGCTGCCATGACTATCCCATTTGTGTGCAAGAATAAAAATAACTCCTCAGAATAATTGGACATTCCTAAAACTGGAGTTGTGCAAATTGCCTTTTTTAGTTCATCAAACCACTCTTCCATTTCCTCAATCCATTCACTAATTCACTTGTGCCATTTACAGGGCCTGCAACAAGGGTCTCGTGTATGAACTATAATCAAATACCCATGCTCTAAGATAGTCCTAAAAACTGTTGCATATGCTTTATCATGTGTGGTTTTGATGTTTTCAAAATCAGCTCAGCTCTTTCAGGTGTAACTTTCTTTCCTTCATGTGAGATTAACTGACCTATCAACACCTCTTCTTGGCAATAATGCAATTTCTCTTTGTCCACCTTATATCCTTTGTCTGCTAAAATAATCATTAGCTGAATCGAGCCTCGTCTGCACTCTTCTTCTGATTTGCTACAGACCAAAATATCTTCTACGTATTGCAGCACAACACTGGTCAAATCAATATTGCTTAGGTCCATCTGCAGGACCCTATTGAAAATCGATGGAGACTCAAAGTACATCTGGGGCAAACGTGTACTTTTCAGCTTAGTCTGACGGAACGTAAACAACGTAAGATCTTGGGAATCTTTATGCAACGGGATTGAGAAAAACTAATTTTTCAAGTCAATCACTGTAAAATATTGTGCCTCAACAGGGATACTACATTGTATCTTCTCGGATTCGTAACTAGAGGAAACTCTGCCTCTACCATCTGGTTAATCGGCCTCATATCTTGAATTAAATGCCATGACCCACCCTTTGATTTTTTGATAGGATACACTGCGATATTACATGGTGACTCTGACGTCACTAAGATGCCTTCATCCATCATAGCCGGTATAGTCTTGAAAATACCCTTGTCTGCCTCTCGAGACATGGGATACTGCCTTGTTCGAGGTAAAATTGCTCCTGGTTTCAACTTGATTTTAGCTTCTCCCACACCTTTTAGCAGACCTACATCATAGGGGCCTGCAGTCCATAAAGAAATTGGCACTTTCTCCATATCTTCATCAAAAAATGCGGGACGCTGCTGCACTATCAACATCTTCTGTGGAACCTCTTGTCTTTCTGTGCTGATCCAATATATAATGCTCATCTCATACACTACTTCGTCATCTGACGGGTCATCTCTAAACATATCCTCATCAGTGACATCAGTCAATCTATATCCTTCCCCAATGGCACTTACTGTTCTCCATGGCCTACCTTTATCCCAACCTTCGAGCATAGCCAATTCCCCTTGCAATATGGTTGCCTGTAGTTCCAAGGCAAAAACCTGCCCCCCCTCTCCATCCATGGGTATCTGCGGCCTGAACACTAACTGGGTAGCCACGTTAACAAAATACGTACCCTATAGTGATAAACTTCAGGCTCTAAAGGTGTTCCCTGCAGAGCTATTTGCCCAGTAAATGCCATGATAAATCTGCCCACTTTTAAATAATGTATTCCCCATGTTGAACACACAATGCCTTCATCAGTGAAGGAAATCGTCATATTTAGCTTCGTCATTAGATTTCTTCCCAGTATAATAACTGGTGTCTGTCTTGAATTCAACAATAGGACAGATATATCACACTCTTCTATAGAGACTGGCAATTTCTCAGTAAAAGGAACTCTACTCGTAGCTCCAGAGAACCCTTCAGCATTCATGGCATTACCTGATAACGAAAAATGTATCTCTCATATACATGAGCGAGTTGCCCCTGTGTCTACTAAAAAAGAAAAGGATTTGCATCCTATGGTAACGTCAACCGATGGTTCCTATTGAGGATTGGGTGTCAATGATAGTACTGAAAACATCAAGTCACCTTGTGACCTGTCGTATTGTGGGTGCATACTTATTCCTGTTCCTGTAAAAGAATTCCCTCCCGCGACAGTGACACCCTACTCTAGGAGTCAATAACTGTCCTGTGTTTGCACTCTGCTGTATCTGCCTGGGTGCGTGCTGTGACTGCCTTTGAGGCAGATTCAATGGTGCTTGCTATGGTTGTAAAGCCTGTTGCGTTTGCAGTACTTGTGCTTGAAATACTGTCTGACCTTGGGCAAACCCATCCCTACTTTGTGGACTATATGCTGGAGGATAAGCTGTCCCCCCTCTTGAAAATTGCCCATATTGCACATATTCTTGGCTCCCACATGTTTGCGCAATGTGTCCTGTCATTCCACATGTCCAACACACAGGAGGGGGTCTTCTGATTTGCCCTCCTTGCATCATTTGATTATCATTCTGCACATTCTGAAAATCTCCTTGGTTATTCTGAAAATTTCCCTAATTATTCTGAAAGCATCCTCTTCTGCAGAAGCCTCCTCTGCCTCTCGATATACATCTGTTCCCTCCTTGATCCAACTGCCGTTGGTTATTCACCTACAGCATACCTGTTGCCTGCTGTGATCCTGGCCCTTCTCCACTAGTCAGCATCGCCCCTTCTATAGGATATTTTGACAGCTTTTTCTGGACTAATTTGGCTTCCTCAATCTATCTAGCATCTTCTCTCTTTCGATTTTTCTCTTGCAACAATCGGCAATGGTGCGCAATGGTCAGCTGTATTTCTGGTGATTGCTTTGCCTCCATACCCACTAGCTTCTTGAGCTGTCTCTGTACCTGGTCTGGCAGTCCCTGACATAGAATATGATAGAATAGAGGTATCGATTTCCCCCATGGCTCTCGAGTTTCCAAAGATCACTGTACTTGAAAATTCTGAATGTAAGCAAGCGGATATTCACCCGTCTGCATTTTACGTGCCATGATTGCGCCTCTATCTGACCTATCAGGATATTGTACTCTAAGCGCTTTCCAGACTGCCGCTGTGCAATTATTAAACAACGCTCCATCATGCCTGTGTTCTTTTCTGTGACACTTGGGTATCCTGCTCTCGTCCAAATGTCGTCAGCTCTTTCTCCAAGGATAGCTGCTAGAAGACCCTTCATGTCCCCTATAGCTAGCATGTTTCTTCCTGTCATTTTCTCTAGTTCATAGATCCATTTCCCAGCACCCGAAGTCAAACTCGGGAGCTTACACCTTAGATTATCAGTATCCATCTGGGACCACGGGTTTTAATGTGGTCTGGCCCCTCCTTTTTCTAACAAGGGGAATTGTGAAATCCCAAAATCGCAATCGTCTCCCATCGTCTGCCTGTTCATAGCAGGGACAATGGTTCCTGATCGCCTTTTTCCTGGTAACGACCTTGGCATGCTCACATATGGTGTTGATTTCCCACTCTCACTAAGAGGTCCCCTTTTAGGTCGTTCTGGCTGTGCAATGGGCTCTGGCATCCTTTTTTTAGGCAGGTCCAAATCCGACAACCTCACTTCCTTCTCCGAAAACATCCCTCAGGACCACATGCACCATCACCCTCGTCCCCATGTAAGGTTTCCCTGTCTTCATCTGAGATATCTTGTCCCAAACTAGTATGGCTGTCCTCCTTCTAGTCCCTATTTAGTGTTAGCCTGTCCAAAGACAAGGCTCTATGCTCAAGGCTGAACAGGCCCCCCTCTTTGCCTCGTGACTGGACACTTTCAGATCCATCATTTTTTCCTTTATTTCTCAAGTCACTTTTTGTTCTCATATCCAGACAAGCCTTCTGAATTCTGTCTCTGATGCTTCCTATCTCAAAATGATCGTCTAGATTGACTCTAAGGGTCCTGGCATCGGTTCCTGTGATGGGAGGAACTCCTCTATTTCCTCCCATAATACTGCTGGACTAGGTTCCATTAGCTTTTTCTCAATGCGATCAATGCCGTGTGCTCTTTGCCTTCTCTTTCATTGAATTTCCTCAAAAATTATCTTTGTTTCTTTGCTTCCTCCCTAACCCTTTCCGCCTGTTGGAAAAATTGGCCATCTCCCAGCTCAATCTCCACACTGAATCTGTTGGTTGCCTCCATGATCACCAGTCTTGCTTCAGAGCTGCCAGAAGCATGGAAACTTCTCTCCTGAACATCCGTGAAGACCTGCTCTCCACCTTGATTCCAACACCCCCTGTGTCCTCATCTAACTTGATCTCTCTTCTACCTTTGACATGGTTAACGATACCATCCTGCTCAACCGTTTCCGCAATAACCTGGGGATCACTGATAAGGCCATGGCATGGCTGACTTCTTTCCTCTCTGATCGACCCTCCCAGGTTCAACTTGGGTCCTTCCTCTCCTCCATTTCTATCTCTACATGTGGTGTTCCCCAGGGGTCTAACCTCTCTCGCTGGCTGTTCAACCTTTACCTGGCACTTCTTGCCCACCGTATTGCAGCGCTCTGCCCCAACTTCCAGTGCTATGCGGATGACGCTCAGCTAATTTTCAGGCTGCCCTCAGCCACCTCTCCTCCCTCCCTCATCTCTGACTGACCGCCATCCAGGAGTGGTGTTCTGCCAATGATCTCTGCCTTAATGCCAGTAAGACCGAGATTCTCCTCATCGGCACATCCGCGCCCTCCTTTCCTGTCATTCTCTGGCCGGTCTCTCTTGGCCCTCCTCCTCCTGCTCCCACCTGTGAGGCAAAAAACCTTCGACCCCTCACTCTCCTCCTCTCCCCACATATCTGACATCTCTAAGAAGTCACACTACCAGCTGCACCTTCTCAAAGGTATTCTTCCTTTCCTCTCTTTCCCCCAAAAGCTCACTGTCTCCAGAGCTCTGGTTCTCTCTAGGCTTGACTATTGCAACAGCCTCCTTCTAAATCTTCCTGCTTCTACCCTCCGCCCTCTGCAACTCATCCAGAACAGGACTGCAAGACTTGTCCTTGGCCTGAAGCCTAGGGATCGTATCTCTCCAGGACTGAAATCTCTGCACTGGCTCCCAGTCGCTGCAAGGATTAAGTTCAAAACCCTCTGCATTGTCCATAAGGCCTTCTAAGGTCTGGGGCCTCTATACCTTCAACTCTCTCTTCCTAAATATCTTCCTTCTCGAGCTCTTCGCTCAACCGCCTCCAACTCCCTCAGGGTCAGTAGCTTCTCCAAGCAATGAGTTGGTGGTAGATGTCTTTCTTCGGCTGGGGCCTCCCTCTGGAACAGCCTCCCTGCCTACCTGAAACTTGAGGAGAATCTTCTCTGATTCTGAAGCACCTCAAAACCTTTCTCTTTGCTTCTGCTTTCTCTCCTCCTCTCCCATGCTGACTTCCTGGCTGATACCGAAACTACACTGGTTACCTGGCCACCCTATGATCTCGGGCCCAGGTTCCCCCCCACCAGGTGCTTACCTGCACTGCCTTCCTGGCAACTCTTGCACTTGGTGACTGTTTCTGTACCCCTACGTCCCCCTACCAGCACTTGACACCCATTGTTGCACTTACCCTTGCACTTGCCACCTGTTGGCCGTACTTTTCCGACTGTTCTTTATTCTATTATCCCATGTACCGCACTCACCCCCTCCGCCTCCCTGCCGCACTTTACACCTTCCTCCTTCCCATGCACTTGCGCGATCTGAATGACACTTGGCATAGTAGGATCATTTTCTGTTTTCCCTCTGTTCCTCCTCTCTTGCCTCGTCACACCTTGAAACACGTGTGTATAGGTGTGTTACAAATGCACTATCATATCATATCCTGTCTTTTGCTTCTCTTCTTTCATTTGCCCTATGCACCTCGTCATCTCTGCGTCTTTGCATTCTTTTATCTCTTAATTTCTGTTCTTCCTCTTCTTTTCTTTTCTGGCCCATCTCATTCTTCGATTGCTCTCTGCCTTTTGTCATATTTTCATTGCGCCTCTGCTCTTTCTTCTTTTCTTAACTGTTTTTCTTGATACATTTGTTTGTGTCTTTGTCTACTCTTCCTTTTAGACTCGTATTCTGTCAATCGTTTCTCTCGTTCTCTGTATTTTTCTCTTGCTCGTCTTGATGTTCCCCTTGCCGTACTTCCTCGTTGCTCTTTCCATTTTGTTTGAGCAATATCTGACTACCCATCCATTCGTTCTGTATGAGCGCTATCTCGTCAGCTTTGTCTTTTTCTCCTTTCCATCTCTTAATTTCTTGTCCCATATCTAGATTCACACTCGATCGCTCACTTTTCTCGTTGTCCCGTGGGACTTTAGAGATCACATCTCTTTCTAGAGTTCTCTCTGGGATCTCGTCACTGCTAAAAGCAGGCGGCTCATGTATCGGATTACTGTATCCTGTCGCTGCCTTAAGCTCTATTAATGGATACAATCCTTTTGCACTATCGCCATTTACTTCAGGCGCATTAGGGGGAGCAGAAGGCTCAACCCCCTCCTCTTCACACTGGTTTAGCATCCACTCTTCACGAAGTTGGTCTTCCCTTTCCTCCCGATACATATTCCAAAGCTCTAGGTTAGCTAACCTCTTTTCCAATTTCTTTCCCGTGTACGCAGCTTGCAAGTATGTGGTCATGTGTTGTAAAACTGCTTTGACAGTGATCCCCCTTTTGGCCATGGCATGAAGATTTTATCTGCCCTGCCCTTAACCCATTCTGCACTATATTGCTTAAGCTTGGGTGCATGTTTTGGCAACTGTTTGCACAGGTGCATGAGCGGAGTAACATCCTCCACCATGACAAGTCACAATCGACTGTTAATACTTACCGTTAGTTTACACAAAAAATACTTTTCAGAAAAACAGTACAATATGAGCGTGCACCAATCGTAGAAGCTCCAAACCTCTGTGTCTCCCTTCTCTTCAATCTACCTATTCAATCACTACCATCAATAACTAAATAAATACATAACCCACTCTTAGCCTTTTACCACAATCTATCAGTTGTCGCTCTTTGACATTTCATCATTTCCTTAACACTTACAATACATACAATATACAGATAGACTGGCCAGCCCCAACACATATCTCTGCCAACAATCCTTGTGGGTACTCTTGCCCCTAAAATTACTCTGATCGGAGTATAAGTATTTTTCCTTAGCGAACCTTGTTCGCTCGTATACTAGGTATATCCACTTGGATTTTAAAATAACTTCTTCTAGAAGTCCCTTGATGTAGGATTAATGGGATTAATCTATGACACTCCCCTCCTTCACTCACTTGACGCTTTTGGTCGTTAAACAAAATACCCCACCAACCCTCCGTTACTTTCTTCCCATTTTCACTTTCCTCTCTTAATATTCATACACTGTTTTTTGCCATCTTTCTTAATCTACTCACCATTCGCTTCTCAGCTCCTGACCCTCAGGATCGTCTCCTTCTCAACCGGCCACCTTAGCCTTCGGTCCGCTCAGCTGCCTATAGAAACCGGGAGGGGAATTCCATGAAAGAGGGACCCGTCCCACCTATTTTGTTGCAAGAACTTGGTGTTGGCCGCTATCCACAGGAAACCTTGCAGTCCTCCAGCTAACTGGAGGCGGACATCCAATATTTCTGTGATCCTAAAAGTCTACTGGGTCGACGGATCTTTAACCATCCTACCTCTGCTACCACGTGAACCCATAGACCTAGGGCCCTTTAAGACGAGGTTGCAATACCTAGAGATGGATGGGGATGCAGAACTTATTCATACATCAATAATCAAACCGACTCAGGAAGTTGGCAAAACAAGGTGCTGTTTTATTTGCAATTATCTAAAACAGGGAGTTACAATAGACATTAACGGACGTTCGCTCGATTTCTCTTAACGCATTTCATAAAAACACAACTATTATAGTCAAAACTCATCATCAATGATATCACACTACGTGGCAAACTACAAAACCCTATTTTGTGATGTGATAGCCTTACAGGGAACATCTAATATATGTTCCATACTAACAGGGGTAGTGATTGGGTCTTTAACATCAGGTGGACAGCTAAGCCATCCTCTAGTGCAAGTCATCTTCATTGTCACAAAATATACCATTGGTTATACAAACTATAGGGCTCTCTGTTACGTGGCCCTCTACAATTGGTTGACACCCTTGCACCCCTCTGGAATATTCCACATGTCAGCAGCACGCAGGCTAGTACCCCAGTTGCCTGTGAGCTGGTCTTGACCATAGCTTCCCACCTAATTAGCCTGACATCTATCATCACTCTTGCGGTCGGCCATTCAATTAAGGCTTTGAACTTGGCCTTGCAGAAGTTCTCCATGCCTGAGAATAAAAGGGAGTGTGGCATGGTTTTATCTTTTGGTTTCAGTGTCGCTCGACACAAAGTCTATTTCAATCTGACCATGTGACTGGAGACCACGTTTTCGAGCTCTTTGCTGCATTTAATACTATTAAATGATGAACTCTTGACGCCTTCAGTGTTTTTCCATTCCACCTCAAACAGAAGTTTGTTTCTTTCTCACATTCCTGTAACTACTGGATAGATAACCAGGCTCACGGTGGTCTCGACTGTTGGTGCTGTGGCTGCCAAGCCTTTCTTGAATTTTCCCTTCGCCATTAGCTGTTTTCCAACTGCACCACACTGAAACCCTTTTTATTCACGGGTTGCAAGCCTTGCTAAAGTGCATCATGGAAGATACAGTTTCTATACATTCCTATTTATATACATTGGCACATAGCCGCAGTCTATTCACTATGTAGCCAGCCTCAAGATCACTTTGTCTACTTGCGATACTGAATCTGTACAATTGTAAAATGACTTTGCATTTTCTTCTGCGTTTCTTTGCATGTGCATCTTCATTTCGAGCCAGAAATGTAGCTCATCTTTAACACCTCCTCTTCAGACCGTATAGAATTTTTATGTTTGTTCGTCTTACACATCTTTTCAAGGCACATCAGTTCTGCTTCGCATGACGTTGCCATTCTTCTTTATCACTCATTTTCACACTTCTTCCCGGGACTTTGTTTAAAAGACCTTCATATCTTTGTGAATGCATATTGGGTTTTCCCAGTGAATACCCTGTTACAAGAATTCTTTGTGGTACGGGCATCCTCACTGGTACTGCACGTGTCGAAACTTCCAGTTCCCAACATAAAGGCAACATTGGGGCAGAGCTTTTTGAAGGGGCTTTTGACTCTTCCTCTACAGTGGGGGTTGGTTTTTAGGAGTGGGAAACAGGGGTCTGTGGGGGGACCTACCCAAAAAAATCATTATTTTTTTTGTTATAAAAGTGTCGGTATTTGTGCATTTCACATAATAGGGGTTTGTTATAAAGATATGTAACCACAATACATATGACAGCCATACAATCCACTATAACAGAAATTAAATGTCCACCCCAAAAGCCAACATTTTGATTTATCTTACAGATGTTGATAAAATCAAAATTGAGACTTGTGTTCAATGCCCTTCTCCCTCAGTTTTGACATGTTGCCCATAATATTTCTACATATCATTTATCCTATAAAAGGCATCAGTTAATTTTCAAAAATCTTTTTTATCATTGTCCAAAATGAATAAGGGACTAACTGTACCTCAGCCGATGCTCCTCCCACCTTGAAAACCGTAAACTCATTCAATACTTTAATTCTAGATAATGTTCAATATAATGTACATTTTCATTTGATAGAACTTATAGAAAATTTTAACTTTAATTACCTTCAATTCTCTACAAAAATCAAATTCTGAACATTGTCCATAAGAACAATATCTTCGGTATAGCAAAGGCTTTGCAGAAGTTGGTCACACATTTTTGGGAGAAAAGTACAGGTCACTCATACTTTTTCAGGTTAGCCAGATATAAATACAAAATTATCTGGGCACAATGCAACCCTGCAACAAGCCACAAAATGTAGACATTTCTTAAGTCATCTGTCCCTCTTGATTTAGTTTTACCCTAGCCATTGTTACCTTGTACAGAGCCATAATATGGAATAGAAAATCCACAAATTGTGGATATATGAAACTGATAAGACAGAGTTTAAAGAGTTGGAACTTTAAAATAAATCTGGATATGAACAATAGAGCAATCTATAAACATTAAACAATCATAGATCATTCACGTCCACTTGGAGCACATGATGTATGAAATCTGGTGTAAAACAGGCACATCACAGAGTTTGCTCAAAGCTCCCAATTCTACATGCAAAAGAGGATGAGGTCATAATAACAATGAGTGCCACAGTCACTGAAAAATGTGGGAACCTCTTATTTACACCAGATAAATGAAAAAAAAATCAAAATGATTTAATGCCAGAAAACAAGACCTCAAAAGGAACATTGCAGCAGGGATCAATGAAGAGGGCTCTAGGTAATGTTTTCCTCATGGCTGAATGCGGTTCTGCGGATTTGGCGCCTTTTCAAGGAGCACAGAAGAAGACAGAAAATTGTGGTTGAATTCCCGTTGTTACTAAGGTCCGGAACTCTGTTGAGGGGACTTTTCAGACTCAATTCTTGTCTCTGGCGATCCACCAGGATGCCCACAAGCTTTCAGCGAGATTCGAAATTTGGAAGACCATGCACCGCACAGTGGCTCGAGGTCCGAGTGTATTTGGGTATTGCAGCAATGCAAGGTTGCAGCAGCGCATGGGAAGCTCAGAATTCAGGTCTTCGTTGGTCTAGTGGGTCTCACAAGGCTCTGGGGCAGGGTTGTTGTTTTCGGAGTCGCCAGATTGATTGGAAGGAAGGGCTACAGCAGGCTCCGGTGACACTGCAGGCTCTCCAGTCGCTGGAAATTGTTTCATCTGCTTTTCCTTCATCATCCTCTTCGGTTTCAGTTCCAGTGGTCAACTTCTCTTCAGCTTCCAGGTTCACAGTATTTAACAGGAACTACAGCACAACCTCTGCATTCTCTCGCCGAAATTTAAAAAAGGGCCGGTCCGGTTGCCCAATCAGGACAGCCAGCCCCCACTAGGATTTGTCCCTGTTCAAGCAAGGAGGCAGACAAAGGGCTGTGGAGTTTTGGACTCCTCTCTCGCTTCCTGCCCTCACAAACAGACTGGAGCCTGGGCGAGGAGTTCAGGGGACTCCCGCTGAAGATAAAAATCACACAAAGGAATTTCCCATCCTGGATGTCAGGGGAAGGTAAACAAAGGACAAGAAACACTAAAATGGCGAAAGAAGAAGACAGGAGCCATTTAGGTAAAATGAGCAGCCTAAGGTGCCTGTACTGCAGCTGTGAACACAGCTTGCGGTGAAGGTGCACCAAATTAATACAATGTATCACTGCCAACAGCCATTGAAGGTAAGCTTGTCCCTGTAAGAGAATTGTTACAGTTTTAGTGTGAAAGGGGATACATTGTATCTCCACAGCACTCCACATAAGGTGGTGAGGGCTGGTTTCACAAAATAAAATGTAAAAGGGATACAAAGATCCTTTCTAAACTTGGGATCTTTAGTTCTCTCAAGGTTAGCAAAAGAAAGTTAAAAGGGGAGCCCCTAGGGCAAACCAGCAACAACATGCACTTATTGTCAATAAGTTGTTAAAGAGGATAACTTTAAAAAGACACTATGGATAGTCAGAAAAATGACACTGATAAAAAGAGTAAAAGATTCTGTGAGTGTGGAAAACGGTTTCCATTCACATAGGTATTAAGGAAAAAAGTCCCACTAGTAAAGCAATAACTTCTGGGGTTGACCCAGGTCAGAAAGATTTACCAGTTCTGTGAAAATCTTACCTAACACTCATCAAGGCCCTGCGTGTCAAATCTCAGCTACTTCACAAGGTCTTGGTTTTAAAATCCTAAAAGAGGGAGTTTGCTGAATTGTCAGCTCAGCAAGATCTAGCAATTGCAATATTTTAAATGGTGTGTAACAGAGCGTGCCTTACAAAGCCCTAGTACTTAGACTTACAAGCAGGCCATACCCGTATCAAAAGCCCGAGCCAGCCAATACCACCCCACACACTAGGAACCACAGTTCTATACATTTAATGAAAAAGGTGTAACTAAGTGCCAGAATGCAAAAGAATGAGCCCAAAAACTGTAGGTTCAGCCAAAGGTGCCACATACGAACGTGCCCTGAAACTAATCCCTGCAATGGGAGGGGGTGTATCAACTTTGATAAATGGACCCATATTTCCCCTCCCAAAAGGGAGGAGACAGGTACAAAATGCATCCACTTCTCGCACGCAAAACTCTACAAATACTCATGCAACAGTCAACCTCTACAACTGAAACAGTGCACACAATGGGGGTCATTACGACCCAGGCGGCCGCTGAATGAATGGTGCCAGTACCGGCACCGTTCATTCCAGGCCGCCACATTACGAGTTTGCTCGCGGGTGGCCAGACCAGACGTGCATACCGGCACCCGCGAGCAGACCAGGATGCCAACAACAGACCCGTCATTAAGAGGGTCTGTTGTTAGCATCCTCCCCATTCCCATTGAGCACTATGGGGGCTCAAATGGGAATGGGGATGTACCGGGTCTGGGTCCCAAAAATGGAAATTACTGGGGGCCCGCAAAAGTCGGAATGGCCCGGTAATTCCCTTTTTTCGGGACCCGGACACAAGTTTGGAGGTAGCCATGCCGGTAATGACGGCATGGCTACATCTAAACTCGTAATGAGGCCCAATGTGTTTGACATATTTTACAAATTGTAGGGCTGCGAGTGTTTTGCTTTTTGGACGCTTGTAATAACCTCAGAAGTACTCTCCCTCTTACACAGACCAAAAGTTCTTGGACTCAAGAAGGCAATAAAGCACACTTTTAGACCAAGGGTTGAAATATAATGGGCTCGTTATAGGCCCCTTTATTCATGATATAATAAGCACACAGATAACTATGGGATAAATGCAATTGGTTATACATGGCACACAAACAAGGACAGCTACAACGGATATACATCACTGCTAGTGCAGTTGCAGGAGACAACTTAATCTCAGCCCGACAACACTACCCAGTCCCGAGGCAGGTAGGCAGAGAGTTCACACGTACTAACGGCGTCTGGAGCGGAGCGTCCTCCCTCTCAGCGAGACTTCATCCCGCAGGGTTCCATTTCTCTGTCTCCTTATCAGGATACCTCTCTTCTTAAGGGGGACAAACCCGCTCCCCTCATAAGTTGCAAACTGTCCCCGGGCATGGGAGGCAAAGAGCGGAAAAATCCAGACAGTAGTGGAAAAACCAAGCTCGTCTCTCGCGCGCTCATTCCCAGCACCCCTTATCGATGCACCTGCACATCTCTGACTCCCCTCTCGGCTCATCCTTGAGCGAACAATACAACTATCCTTCAGAGTAAGCTCATCTGCTTCATGATATAATATTGCAACCATTGCAGAACTCATGTCTGCCTTCTAACTGAGCTCACAGAAACTTAGACTTTCATTGCACCTTGGAAGTGAATGTACAAAATGCCTTCAAATGTTTTATCTCATTTTCGCACACAGCATGGAGTCTTTCTACCTTCAATATATAACAGGGATAGAAAAAGACAGGGTTCACCTCCCAGCAAAATTAACACAGCTTCTGCGAAGCCTCCAGTCCAGCATGACCCCGCCAGCACTTGGAGGAAAGTCAACTTCTAGGATATCATTCGTCCCCCAACTACAAAGAAAACTTAATCTATACAGCAAATATGTTCTCTGGGTGTAACTTCTAACATCACAAACATGTATGTTGAAGATAATGAAGGGGGACTAATCTGTACATTTCGGTAGCATCAAGCATATGTTCAGTTCCAATATCTCAGGGAAACCAACACATCTAGTTTCTAGGTTAGAAGTGATGTCTGGAATAAATGTCGCCTGGTTAAAGAAGAAGCGAAACATTGTTAATGAAATTAGAGGATCACGCTTGGTTGCCAGTTTGCCCAACAGGGACTCACTACAATAACTCGAGCACAGCAATTAAGAATGCTAATGTGGGAATGCCCCTTTAATGTGAATTCTGTGTACAATAATGTTCTTGGGCTTAGTTGCAGGAACACGGAGTATGAATAATGCAAAGTGTATAATGATTGCCTTAAAAGCCCTTGAGCCTAGTGGGGGATCGCGATTTGTGAAAAACAGCTCATGAAAGAATAATATTTCCGAAATGTGGCTATTCTAGAAATAAACAAAATATAGATATTAAAATCATATGAGGCTGCACCAGGTGAGCAGACATGATTTGTTTGTAAGAAAAGAACAATAATGTATTTTTACCTTTTTGGTATGTGATCAATATGCCTTCCAAGAATTAAAATCATGTTTATAATATCGCACTCCCGTGTTTCATCAAAACCTGCCATTCTCAAACATGTTCTGGGTCTGCAGAAGTAGGTAAGTATGTCACTCTAATATATATTTATTTATTTATTTATTTTTAAACAATGTGGTCAACCACCCAAAAGGATCAAATGAGCTTCAACCCTTTTTTTAATAAATGAATCCAATATTCATAAGGCAACCGAGAGGGCCATGCAGCAATGCGCTCATAAATCAGTAGGAAGACGTATTGCTTGTTATCAAATGGTTGCAAAACAAGAACTTCTCAGTTAATAGATGGATTTCATAGATATCAAATAACTCATTGTGTGCATGTGACAATGTCCATAAATTAAAAGAAGCATAGATGTGCTTTCTCTTAGCAAGAGCATGCCTAAGAGAGCAATCACAAAGTGACTCATAGCTATAGAAAGAACTGGAGGTGCAGTCCCATGAGTGGCTTAGCTTCAGCCAACAGCATTCCAATCATTGTAAGCACGCCTACGCAGGAGTACATTAATACTGGTTCAAATATATTTGCATCCTGGCTTGGCTAAGCTAGAAAAACGAAATGCCTGCCCTTTTTTGGGTTCATTTTCTGTAACTCTGCTCTACATTTCAGCAACTGTAGGGTGTGATTGTTTCAGTCAGAGAAATCAATGGAATACCAATGGTTGGCATTACAAGGGAAGGGGGATGCTCTAGATATACCAGTACTGCACCTGGACATTCATTGGCAAACAGGAACTCTTTGTATGTGTTCCCCAAATGCTTGTATGCTTCTGCCTAAACTGTTGTCTGTTTGTTTTTGTCTGCAGCCTGACTGCCTGCCTGTAATGCATGGTTTTTGGCTTGCTTTTGTGATGGTTTGATTAGTGTATTTGGGTGCATAATCAGTGTTTCAATGAAACTTGAATTTGAGATCAGACATTGCTAACAATCCAAAGCGCTAATTACATAATTCTATGAATTTACGGGCATATTTGATTTAAATATGAACTGCAGAGTAGGATCGTGTGTAATTAGTGGTTATACCAAGTTACTATTGTACACATGTTGTTAATGTATAAAAAGTGTGTGATTATGCAATAGTTTCATCAGTCTCTAAAGCAAGTGGATAGTTAGGGGGGGCACATTTTAGGTAAAGTATAGGAAATGCAGAGCACAACGGTATGGCCAGAAGGTAGTGGATAGAGAGATCTTTTTCTAATAAAGTAGATGAAGAAGGAAGACGTCCTTAGCACACAGACAATGAATTCATGCACTGCTTCAACTTTCACGATTTGAAGAATGGTGCATTCTCACAGCTTACGCCTACTAAAACGCTGACCTCAAGTTGATAACCACATCTATTCAAGATTGCACTGGGGCAAATATGGGCTATTCCCTGTGCAGATATGCATTCTTATTTATGTACTTTACCGTTTCCCCTAAAAATAAGTGCAAGCAGACCATAACACCATTACTTATAATGTAACTGGTGAGATATGTGCTATAATGCTTGCGGCGGAGAAGTCAGACTACTTAATTCAAGTACAATATTGCATAATGTACGGTGAAGCAAGCACCCTCTCAGCAGAAAACACCTTTTTCACTCTCAGCAGAAAACACTGGCCAACCTTTCATTTTTCGTGGTTTTTGGTAACCGAATCTGTGAAATTAAATGTATCATATGGCATATTAGACAGAAAATTGACCTTTGTGGAACCCCAATTTAGAAGGTTTTGGGTTGTGACGGCATGGTGTTGATTTAGCTGCATGCTTAGGATGACCCATTTTCACACAAGTGCCTTTGTCTGCCACCTCAAGGGTCAAACACCATGGCTAATAGTCAAAAAGTGAGAAAAAAAACTTGCGGTGAGCCGGGAAGTGGTCTGCAAGTGTGGAAGAAGGAGAAGTGCCTCCATCCTGCCTGAAGATTTGTAAAGAAGAGCGTTCACAAGTTACCTTCTCGCAGAAGTTGCAGGAGTTCTTCGGTCATGCGGCACCGTCGTGCCTGTTGGACACGCTGGGCGTCGCACTGGGATAGCAATCATTCTGGTTGTTTTCTTCTTTCTTTTAACCTTTCATTTTTGTGTGTTTCTTTCCCACCTCTCACTGACGGGGTCCAGTAGTACAACTGAAAAGAAATGAAAAATGATAGGGTGTATATTTTGGGGGTTTTCAAATAATTCACCCACGATGGCTGGACTGCTTCCATGCACAGTTGGGCGCCTGGTTTCAAGCAGCAAGTGAGCAGTCAGCACAAGTTTCTGTGGACTGTAAAAGTCGACAACTCTTTCACAATGTGAAGGAACCTTTTTGAATGATCCTTTGAGTAGCGTTTTTGAAAGAAACAGGTTCTTTCTTTTGGAGATCAGCTGTAAATGATCATAGTAGCACCTGTGCTACTTTTCTTGGTTACCAAGAAACAAACTTCCGACAATTGCCTTTGTTCATGATTCCATCTTAGCCCCTTCACCAAAACCATGATGCTCTCAAATGGCCATACAATAGGCCATCTGTAGATACACATTTTCTAAATGTTACATATAACTCTTATTTTGGCCTAACATTTCCAAGTTTTAGAGAAAAGTATTGCTTTAAAACCTCACTGTGAAGTGAGTCATTTGTTCCTGTTGCAAGTAATGGTTGAGGAGTCCTTGATATTGGAAAAAATGTGTAGCACTAATGTCTTGCCCTGAGAAAGCCTTTGATACAGTTAAGGAAGGTAGCAAGTGCTTGTGTTATGCTATGACCATAGATATCAAGTTCTTACGTTTCATTCAGCATGTCCATACCGTTAACAGATGTCTGGTAACACAGCATTTGCTTTCCGTGGTACCATCAGCACAGAGGTATCTCTCCTACACTCACTACACCATTACCTTATATCATGAGACTACAACTACCACATAGAAACTAGAAACAAGACATGCATTTTAGTGTGTTCATTCTGACAAGCGACACCGTCAAAGAGAAGCCCAATTATCACAAATATATTTCAACAACTATTATTTGGGAACAATTAGATAATTGCAAAACAGGAAGTTCTATTCTGTGCCACTTAGTTTTAAATGCAGTCAATGATCTGCAGTCTGACTCCAAAAGTGATTTGATGTGTGGATGCATATAGGAGCTATAGCTTTACTTTCCTGAAAAATGGAAGGGGGAGCTCTGTGGGCCTTCACCAATGACGACCTGGAATCAATACTGAGAACCTTCTACCAGTATTCACTTAAATATGAAGAGGAATGACATCTAAGATGAATTCCTGTTCTGTACTGATTGAACTTGCAACACAGTTCTCATAAAACCTCACCCAAAAGTAACAATGGGACATGTTTAACTTCCATTCTCTTTAGAAAAAAGAAAAGGTTAGTTTTATGGGTCGTTGCAATTTCCTCTTTAGATCTCTTTATATATACATACATGAAATTAAAGGAAACATAAGTCTAGATTACCCATATTTCCCTTGAGCTTTAAGAATCCTCCCTCTTGGGCATGATTAACAAGGATTTAGAAAATTAGAGTAATTTGAACTTCTATTTCTCTTTGTTGATAAAGTGCATTTTATACATGTGCAAATTACACATCTAGGTAAGTAGTACAGTCCTTTGTAAATATATAACCGTTGGTTAGTTAAGTGTAATCACATTAGAAAAAGTGCCATATAGCGCAAGTAGATTTCCACTACCAGTAATATACTTCCATGTGTGCAAATAGTGTTTTCTTATATACAGATAGCTTTTCTGCTATGCACCGTTCCCATAATACTGCCCTTAAAGGTGGTGTACTCTTTTGGGTGCATGCTTGTGATGAGGCAGTTTGGTGGGCTTTTAAGGTGCAGTGAGAACTATGGACTGCCAGTACAAGAGTCATGATTTACTTGTACATTCAGTACCACTAATTTAAGCCTCCTGAAAACATTCATATTGAAGCACAAGAGTGGTATTCCTTAACCCATTTATAACCATATATATTTATATTTAAGAGTTCATGCAAAGGTATTACCATCTGTAGTTAAATAATGCCTTCTTTTGGATGCACACATGCATTTCTGCGTGTCGTGCCACCCTTAGGGAGGAAATATTGCTGGTTAGCTCAGTGATATTGGTTGATTGTCTCAGCACCTACAAATGCTGAATGTTCTGCTGTGTTGCCTACAATGCTTCTTCCCTTCCAGTGACTCTTGTTATCCAGTCATTTAAGATGAGAATGGGAGAAGGAGAGGGGATTTTAAAATTGCAGATGTCTCCAAGGTATCACAAGTAGACTATTTCTGTGTAAGGAAAATCTTTCTCTTCCTATAGAGCTTTGCACATTTTATCTTAGAATCTAACAATATTTTAAAGATTGACATGTTTTCTAAACAAGGGAAAATACTTGTTTAATCATTAAAATAAAAAACAAGTAAGCGTTAGATAAATTGCAGGTTCAATCTCAAGGTCCATTACGTCATCATATCCTGCCACCGAGTACGTATTATCCAAAGGTTTCTGTGTCAAAATAGTTCTTTACTTAAAACGCCCCTCAGCATTGAGAGATTATGAGGCACAGGAATTGAGTGGCTAAATTTCACACCTTCAGTGTAGAGAACAGCCCTGAAGTACTGGCAGCAAAAACAATTGTACAAAAACATGTATATTCCCTGATAAAAGGTAATGATAGGCAATAGGGGGAGAACTTTGTGGGTTTTTGGTGCCAACGGTGTCTCCTTGAAGACAGATTTCAACGTTGTTCTTTTAGTGTTCTCCTCAGAGAGAATACCATTATTAGGAGTGAACCTAGTATACAACTAGATGAAAATAAGGAAATTAATTATACTGTTGAGCATTGCATAATATCTATCTAGCACAGGGATGGACTCGAGATTAGCATATGTTACATGTTCTCCTTAGTGACACTTTACTAAGGTGTAGTGGGCATGAACAGTGGACTATGCTTCACTTCTTTACTTCACTTATACAGGGGAGAATGAGAACACCTTGATTGTAACTATTTAAAAGCTGTGTATATCTAAGGAAAGGCTTATGCCTATACCAAGTTCAATGATCCAAACAATAATGAAGATAATCATGCAACATGGAAGACATAGCTGTTAAGGCCAATGAGTAGCGTGAATGGAAGCATTGGGTCGAGACTTATATTTAAAGACCCACACGAGGAAGTAAAATGATAATATTGAAGTAGCAAATACAATTAGCTGGTAATAGAATTCTCAAAATAGTATAGAGTATTATGCCACAGAAGTGTAAGCAAATTTTGTGAAATCACTTTAAGTCATGAGATCTTTCCACGATCTTGCTACAAATACAACTCAGCATATGGATTATCTACCGAGTGTGCCTCTATACAAAGATTATATATAAGATCCCACACTGGAAAAGTACTATGGTACTTTGACTTGGCTGACTCAATATATTTTATCTTGGGAATGGAAAAATAGAGGAGACATGAAAATGAAAAAATGTAGATATAAAGGGCATTTTAAATTAGAGGGAAAAGACATTAGGTGTTGCTTATGATTTCAAACATGTGGTCACCCACACCAATTCACAACACTTTCTGGACATTGGCCTTCTGCCTGGAACATATTAAGAAAATGCAACTGTGGTAAGAAATAGAATAGCTAGACGGACATCAACCATAGCTTGCAATTTCTATTGTTGCAGCCAAAAGTATGTTTTAAAGAGTGCTGATACCTCTTTATTTGTATTTACCAAATGTTACAAAAACAATGCTTTATTCACCTTGAGACACTGGTTGGTGAAGGGGTTAATTTCTAAGTTATTTTTTATACTAATTTTTACTGTGTTTACTTTGCTAAACATATGACCAGTACAATAGGTAGTATGTCTTTTCGTAAAAACAAGAATGATTGTAAATACTGTACAACATTTCCTTCTGCTATTATTGATAAGCATGTGCCATAGAAATGCATTTTATATTTGACAGTTCGTTTTGTATTGTTCCTTTGTGTATTCACAGCAAGCATTTGGAATATAAAATGAGAGCATATCTCTGGTAAGAATCATATGAAAGTGGACTTGTGCAGTAAATTCAAACTTCCACTCTCCATGTACTGCATCTCTATACAGTGCAAATCCAATATATTCACATAGACCACCAACAAGGACCAAACTGTCTCATTTTCTTATAGATGAGTTAATTACTTATGAGCACATTCATGAAAAACTTCAATCCATGCAACTAGGAGGAGACAAATAAGGGGGTCTCTAGTCGTTGGTCTATGTGCTATGGTGGATAATCCTGATAGGTTTACTGGTATTTCATTGTCTGACTGTCCCATATAATGTATGGAATGTCAGTCTGACTGTGCAACCCAGGATTGACAAACAGCATACCGACAGAGACAACAACTTTCATATAATCATATGACCTATAGGTGATAAAATGGCAAGCCTAGTCTACAAAGTCAAACTGTGTTTCTCTTTCATCTTCATTATCCCATTTAATCGTCTTCCAGTAATGCTGCATTTACTGCATTTTTTAAATCAATATGTCACCTCTAATATACATTTGGCATTTTCCGGCAGTCAACAGGATTTTCTTCATTCTCTTACAGTTGTCATCCCTCTTTATTCTAGCTCATATCATTTCTTGGAGTAGATTACCTAATTCTTCGTATTTGCTTCCAGCTCTGAGAGCTAGCATTCACATTCACACTATTATATCACACTTATTTAAATCTGAACATTACATCAATGGGCATTTCAATTAGCACTCTGTAACAGGTTTTCTACCCACTGTTTCTTTAAACTAAGTATACTTATGCAACGAGAGGCATAACACAAATGACTCAAATGTTAACATTGAAAGAATAGGTGGAGGGATTTGCTATATGATGTTAACACAAAAATCACCTTAAATGTCTAAAAACAGGGAGAATAGCTTTACATAAAATCCATTCAGAAAGTACGATTTTTCTTTATTCCAAGTTTCAGTAAAAGCAAACATATTTACCAGGAAGTTACCTCTTGCCAAATAGCATATCAACTACATCCAAAGTACATGAACTAGTGAATAATTTAGAAAAAATCTATTCCTATTTCAGTACCTAACTAACTGCAAAAGAACCCCATTATACCAAACCTCCTCTTTTTTATTGATTTTTATTGCAATTATATGTGAAATGTTGCATAGATTTTATAATGTTTAATTTAAATGGTTTGTAGTTTTCTCTCTTGAATTCTTAAGTTGCAAGCACCTCTTCATAAATTGCAGCTATCTCATAATGTCATTTTTTATTCTGACAAATGAAATATATTGTTTTGTTACCGTGCACATCCAACCATAGAAAATCGTCAATAATGATACATTAAAAAAAAGTAACAACTGAGGAGGTAGGTGTCTTTGAACTATTTAAACTATCAGAATAAGCTGCAATGTGCTTGGGTATTCCGTAATGCCTACTCGAGTATAGTGCAAAGCAATCAAAACTATAAATATGAGGGTCTAGTATTTGAGTGAATTCTCTGTTAATTATGAAATGTGTAAACAGCCCTTTGTTATCTACTTTTATCTTGGTGTCCATCAAAAGTTCTTCTTGATGCAAAGGAAGATGCTGTACTATTGTGTGATGATTCTGTTATTTTAACCAAACTGCATCTTCAGGGATGCTTCTACAAATGGTGACTAAGCTTCAAAAATGACGTCTACAATTCAACAAATGTCACTTATGCACATGTGGTAATGAAGGATGTTTGAAGCAGTTCCCTGTTACTTGAGAGACTGTCATGCTGTGATACAATCAATAATTCATAGTTGGTCTGTTTCATAAGACATGTAACTAAACTATTTTGCAATTTGGAAACAAGTATAAATTTGCCAAAAAAAGGCAATCAGGAACATCTAGAGAAACCATCCAAATATCATGAGTTCAGCAAAAAGAAGTGCGCAATCATTGTATCTAACCTTTAAAATATCTCCTTTTATCCACGAAACCTCCTGTATTTACCCTATGAAGGGACTGAAGTTCGACATTAATAGAGATTGGATGTGCACTATTGCTTTAGAGAGCAGTAAAAAGAAAACACATGCTTTTATTTGTATGGATCTACACATAAAGGGATCCTAATTAATTACTTTAGCATAGATACGCTATTACCTTTTTTGCATTTCATCATGATCCACCTCTATACATAAGCATTATCCAAATCAGTTCTTTCAGCAATGTGTTCTTTTCCCAAGAAGTTATTCAACAAACTACAATAGCTTTTTTCAATTTCCATGGATCAATATCTGCAGACAAAAGTGCTTACTTCCATAACTAATCAAAATAGCAACCATATATGAACATCCGATCGTGTGAGAATTCTAAAAAAACAACCGGAGCGCGCAGGCATCAGGGCACCACATGTACACGCAGAATCACATTATACAAACAAGTCACGGGACAACATGAATCTACTGATTTTCAGGCAGTTTTTGGCTTAGATTAAGGGGGTTATCTAAACAAGTGGATCTTGAGTTTCTTTCGGAAGGTAATGTATGAGGGCTCTAGTCTTATTTGTGGTGGGAGGTTATTCCATAAGGTCGGAGCTTTGGTGTGAAAGGCTTTGCCGAGTCTGTTGGTTTTCCTGAAACTGGTGGTTACGAGGTTGCCCTGGGCTTCAGACCTGGTGCCCATCTCGGTACATACTTAAAACAGTCTAGGGTCTGAATACCAATGTTATGTCAGCAGCTCAAATGCCAGCTGCAGCATTCCAGTTCATCTCTCCACAGTGGGGTAAATGCCACCAGAAAAGAGATTTGCAATAAAGCAATAACATATAGAGGAAGCATTGCTTTTTCAATTGACCACAGTATGTTTTCTCTCCACTGATCAGTATTACAAATCAGAAATCTGTCAGCACAAGAAGCCTGAGTGTACTTATATAACATGTACAAAACATAGAACCCCTCTGGTCCAACTAATATTTGTTAAATATGCCCAAAACAATGGTAAGCCTAGTTTGCCAAAAGTATATTTTTTAAAGAAACACAAGATAATCCTTGAATCTTATTGCTTTCTTTAAGAAGTGATGTCTATGCAAATGTGATGACAACACCCCACATCCTACTAAATGGACTATTAATCTTTTTTAATCCTGACACCTACAATTGTGATTGACATGTCAAAGGTAAAGATTACAGAGTTGTCCCAAATTTAAGTAATTTGAAACTGTCCAAATAATGTTCCATGTCCCCTTTTTTTCCTGCCGCAGCAGAAATTGGTAGTTTGACTTTCTTCTTGGAATGCAAACATCTTCCAAATTCTGTCCAAAAGCAATTAATCCAATCATTAAACAGCAAAATGACTGTCAGTTACGCTACATTCCTTTTGCTAAGGAACATCAAACTAGAGTTTTTCATGCTTTGAAACACATTGTGTATAGGCACTATATAAATAAACTATCATATCATATCATATGTAGATAAAGCAAAGGCAATTAAAATGTCTTACAAATGAGTCAATTCGCATTAAAATGCATCAGTACTTTGAAGGCCATCTCAATTTACTGATATCCACTGATTACAATTATAAATTGTTCGATCACGTCAAGAATAAATAGAGTTTTAGAATACCCTTTCATATGCTACCATGTCACTGCAAAAGGTACATGTGATTTCAACCTTCATAAACGTAATCTGACACAGGAAAGTAACCTATTGTTGAAGCAGTCTAAATTTATCGGTTTTATTTTAATCTTGCAATTATTCACTTATTTCCAATTATTTTCGTTAGATCAAGATGTATATTTCAGTACACGTGTATTATATATTGTACATAGAAAGTTTTTAATAACAGCAGAACGTTTGAAAGGGCATTGGTTCCAAATGTATTTTTTAACCATTAATTGCATAACTTTGGGACATTTTTAATACTAGATTCTATTTGTATTTTTGTGCCGATATTCACAGTTTCTATTTAAACCTTCACCCAAACAACTTGGTGTGCTGGTAGTGTAAATCGTGTAATGCATTTGTTACTTATCCCAATTTATATTATTGGCAATAGTAGAGCCTCTGGAATTTTACATTGAATGTTGTTGTTTTCTTATTGTAATACACACTAGCCACACATTGCTTGCTTGCTTCAGACAAAGAGAATGTTCAACTAGAAAGCAGGGCAAACTGACTAGAATGTAGGCTCTTACCCATACAGTTGTTTGTACTTGTATCATACATTGCATATACATTTCTTGCAGATTAAATAATTTATCTTTTTCTTTAAACTTGTTTAGGCTCTTAGAGATTTCAAAAACTAAAAGTAAACCCAAACAATTAGGCAATTTAGTAGTTAGAGTTTGACATTGTTTTTGGATTAAGTTAAAATCAGGTCAGACCTATGCATGTTTTTGTCTGATTGATTTTATGTCTGGAGAATAAGAGTTTACAGAGTGTTTATTTATGTATACAAACACTTTATTTAGTCATTTCAGAGAATCAATTCTCAATCAACTGACTAGAACTGTTTTGTCACTGACAGCATTGTTATGGATTGTTTGGCACCACCCTTAGAGTTAGGAATATATTTAGCAATACATATGTTTCAACCTTTTGCAGTGAATTTACATATGCATTCCAAAAATGACTTTTCCCCAGACATTGTTGGCACACAAAGAGGTTGCAGCTGATTCAAGGCAGTGTATTGAGCTTGCTCCAGTCATCGTAGGATGAGCATGCATGCACAGGGGTGTTTTAGCAGAACTGCCATCTGTTCAACTTTGGTGACTCCAAAGGACCCATAGTTTCATTGTGCCTTATTTCCTTTTTTCATTTCTCAAACACATTATACAGAGGCGTACGGTTAGCATGCCATGCCTAGAATTCATACCTTAATATGCCGTACATATATATTAATGTGCTATCAAAGTAATTATAGTAGTCATGTGCTACGGGTGAGACAACATATTCAGTATATCATTGGTTATGTAACTGTAAGATGTGGTCTCTTCACCTACAATTAAAAATACAAAGATAATGGTAATCATTTACAGTAACAAAAAATGTTACAATTAAATAATACAACTTCTGCAACAATGCAGCTGCATCAGTGAATTGAATAACCTTATTGTAAGATCAATGTAGCTGATAGCCAATGTCAATTCAAATGACGGGATGAAGGAAAGGGTAATATGTAAAGGAATATGTTTGTTAATAGTTCACTATTTATGAATGGTTAAAACTGTTTATCAGTTATACAAATTAAGAAGATTATTTCTATTATGAAAGAAGTCTAGAAGGCAAACTGTCACTTCTATTGTAGCAGAATTTTCATTTTACTTCAGGAGATCTATTTGTCTTCTTTAATTGTGCTACGTGATGTAAATATGTTATTTCTTTTTTTTAAATGATGATTACTTGTATGTACTTTTAGATATTTAAATAATTAATTGAAATGCATTAAAATAATATTACACTGGTTTCGTTGTTCTGTCAATTATTCTATATTTATAATCTGGTAAGAACCTTTGTAAAAAGAGCATACATTTTAAGAAGAACAATTGCAAATGTAAGCTGCCTGGGCCCTCGTCAAATAAACCATGTAAAATGTATCCGAACATTGTATTTTAAAGCAGCTGGAGCTCAAACATTTATCGAAACAAATCAATATCGGAAGAACCGTAACAAAGCAATTTACTTGTTTCCACTCAAAGGTATTACAAAACATTGTCTGAAAACTTAGCAATGTGATGTTTTTCACCAAGATTTCTCATCAAAACGGGCTACAATCTTCTGAAACCATTGTGAAACGATGGTCTAAAAATGTCTAAAATCTTTGCAAACATTTACAAACATGAAGTACCATTGTACGTCTGCCAAGTTTAAGCAAAAATATCAATTGGCCCTTCGGGCCTGGTTACCAGGAACATAATGATTCTGAACTGTAATTAATTCATGGCAAAATGTGATCACTAGGGATAGTTAAAAGGTTAAATGACATCATGCATATGTTCTCTGTTTATTACTCCAACTCAGCTCAAATTTCCTGCATAGTTACCTTTGAAAATTCAGGGGTCATCCCCACACAAATGAATGCATTTTCTACAACCTCCCCATGTAGCACACACATTCCCCCATATATCAAACCCCACTGCCCCATTTCACTGTTGCAGTAATGTACCTTCTTACCCTCCAAAATCTAAACCTTAAAATAACTTTGTATCCCACATCTCTACTTACTTTTTCCTACAGTACATGTTATTGGTGGTGGTGATACATGCCGGTTGGCCATACAGCCATCCTACAAATAGTGTTTTCCCCAATTCCTAGAGCATGTGAGCCGATCCATATAAAGCATAGAAAAACCCTATTTGTAGTGCGAGCAGGCCTGACTGCACAGGAAATAGATCAATTTCCAGCACAGGCAGCCTAGCATGTAGTAGAAATGTATAGAAATGTACAGCTATATTGCTAGCCTAGAAAGACCCCCTCATATTGCAAATAGAAACATTAAAACTGGATTTTTCTATAGCTTGCAAAAGTAGCTCTGCTCACTCCTGAAATATGCTTTTTTTTAAGCACAAGGGGAAGCTACAAAACATGGCTCACTGCCTTAAGAATTTCTTGCTAGCCCATGTCAGTGGGATGTAGGGCTAAGCATTTGATGGCAACCTGACCTTCTCCATAATGCACTGCCAGCAGAACCTTTTTTGGAACAATCCCCCCAAAAATTCGTTAGTAGTAGGGACTTCGGAATAAACTGTGAAGATGGGATCATATACAATTTAAACTGCAATTTAATGTTCATAGATCATGATGAATTACTGCAAGTTAATAGTACTCGCATTAGGGGACCTCCAAGCTGTCGGCCTGTTGGAAATGTGCTTTTGGAAATGTTGGCCTTGGCCTGTTTTAAACATATTCTTTGTCTCTCAAAGGGCAAAGTTCATGTCTTTAATGAGATCTATTAAACAATGGTGTGGGAGCTCCTCTACTAAGAACGAACATGGGTCAAATACCCGATCCTATGGAATTTCTCCCACTCAGGAGGGCCTACAACCACTGAGCGTGAGGCCTTTTGGGTAACGTGCATGCAATGGATGGAGATGCAGAATAACTCTGACATCAAATAATCGAACCAACTCAGGAATATAGCAATGTTTGCTATTTTAATATCAATTGTATAAAACAGGGAGTTACAATGGACATGAACTGACGTTCGTTTGAGCTTTCAGCGTCTTTTACAAAGAAATCACATTTATATACTAAAAATTAATCATAAGTAATGTCACACTACGTGGCAAATAAGAAAACACAACCAGGGGTTATGATTGGTTCAAGGGGAACATCTAAGTATACTTTCTATAAGGGGTGGGATTGTGATTTGATATCTACTGTCAGGTGGATAACTTATGCCTATCTCTACAGCATGTCGTCTTCAACACTATTAAGTGCACGGTATATGATTGGCTCTCAAACTAGAAGGCCCTTCAATATATGGCCCTCTATAATTGGTTGGCACAATCGTGCCATGTCTGGAACATTCAGTTCACTTAGCAGCACTTAAGCTCAGACCCAGGTGCCAGGAGCTGGACTTCACTTTTCCTCCCACCCAATTAGCCAATCATCTCTCATCACCCTTAGCTGGTGTTCTTTCTTTGCACCTTAACAAGGGATGATTCAGCTTCTCAGATTCACCGCCTTCAAGAATAGATAACCATTCATGGCTGATTCAGCTTTGACACCAGACCAATCAACCTCGCCATGTGTGTCCACGATCTCAGCTAATTCTTACTGCGACACAGTTCTCTACCTTTCCTCTCAATGGGTCCAGGCTTACTAAATTCATGATGTCCAGCCTCTATACAATGGCGGCTCCACCTGCAGTCTATTCACTACTTATAGCCAGCTTCTAAGATTACTTGCGTTTATGCGTTTGTACAGTTATTGAATGGCTTGCATTTCCTGCAGTGCTCTTCACATATGAAAGTTTACTTGATTCTCAATTTCGTCATCAGTTGTCATAAGATCCATACATTTTCTTCAGCCAGTATTCTCAGCGCATCACGCTTGTCTTTCATGACGTCACCAGCTCCTCTTTCACTCTATTTCATATTCCTTCAGGGAGTTCCTCCCTCAGATTGTCATCTCTTTAGGGATACATTTGATAAGGTTTTGATCAGGTACCTTCTCAGGAAGATTTTGTGCACTAAAAACTTTGCTGCGCAAGTGGCATCAGGGTGTACACAGACCTGCCTCAATCCATCTAGAGAAGGGACACACCACCACTAACAGATACCTATATCCATTACACACCTGCAGCATATCGAAATAGACAATATGTAAATGCTGAAAAGGACCAATGTATGACCCCTCTCATTGTTCTCAGTGTATGCCCAGCAGTAAACTTTTGACACACGATGCAGTTTACTATAAATAGTGCAACATGCTCCAACAGATTTGGAATTAACCAGTCTTCCGCAATCGTTGCAGCAAGACTGTTTCTAGTTGTATGCGCAGGTTAATGCAGTTGTTCAAGCATGACCTTTAATAACACTACTGGCATCACCGGCTATCTTGTCGCCATAAAGCTTCTGTGGGGGATAAAGAGCACCCCCTTTGCTTCCATAGTTCCTGCTCCTCCTGCGGTGCACTCCCTTGAATCTCCATTAATTGGGTCATCGGTGGTTTACTAAACCTTTCTTGCACTGACATGGCTATAACTTCTTTTTCTTTAATACTCGCAGTATCGAAACTCAAAATATTTGGCAGAATCCACCAGGGGGCGCAGAGATGGTCTGACGCATCTCGGCTTGTCTCCCCGCCAGGGCGCTGATTGTGGGTCCTGAGCCCCCCCGACACCCCCGGAGTGAGGAGCCGACACCGCCCCCACCCACAGGAGTGCCCCGGGCGCCCCTGGCCCGAATTTGGGATCCCGAGGTGGAACCGTGCCGGAGAACGAAGCCTCCGAGTTTTGAGGGACGGAAGCCCCTCCCACCTGCGGCGCCGCGGCTCCGCTGAGATCTACTCTACCCCCGGGCCTGAGTGAGGCCTGCAAAGGGGTTGGGCGACCCGGGCTGGCAGCTCCCCCCCTGCCGTGTGCAATCTCGTGGGGGTCGGGTGTACCTGGGGGCACCCGCGGCGGATCCGGGAACGTGAGGCGGCCCCGCGAAAGTACAGCGGAGTTGTGGGCCTGGACGAGGCCTATGCGACCAGGTGAGGAGCGGAGCACGGCGGCCCCCAAGAGAGTGGGTGGAACTAGAGGAGCCCGTGTAGGGCGAATTGGAGTCTCTGGTGTGGGCTCGCACTGGCCCATGCTGGCAACCCACGGTTTTCCATGAGTGGCGACCTCGCACTCAGGAGGTGAGGCAGTGCTGGCCCAGTCTGGGCAACCCCCCTGGGGACCGACGGCACCACAGGAAGAGACAGGAGCGAGGCCAGCGACACACCTACAAGCCTCGAAGGGGTCAGGGGCGACGGGGCGTCCCCCGAGCACCGCATTTCCTAGGCGGACTGACTTGCCGCGCGGGGCCCTATTGGGAGAGTTAGGCCCCGGCAGGCCACACCTCGCGTCCAGCCACTGGTGCGTTGAAGGCCCTCACAGCTCCGATGGGAGCACAGCTGCGCAATTTGGGGAGGGGAGAGGCGAGGTGAGAACCCTGTGGAGGAAAAAACAATACCTACGGGAGGGAACTAGTCGGGGACTAGGACCCCAGGTGCTGGGTCTTCGCTTCCAGCTTCACAGCGGACAGTGGCCCTCGCCCCCGGCGGCGCTGTCTCCGGGTGGACCAGCGGGTCACGTTGATCCTGAATTTCTGGGGGGACCCCCCGCGGAGCAGGGATGCTTGGGGAGAGTCTATGAGCTGGAGAGAATCTCTACAGAAGTTTCGCCGCACGTCCCCTGATCCCCCGAGGCCACCTGGAATGGCGACCCAGACGCAACAGGAGCCTGCTGATGCTAACACGGTCACCAGAGGCATGGCAGCCCTACTGGAAGAAATTAGAGGCTTTAGGGCGGATATTGCTCTGAGACTGGACACCTTAGACAAAAAGGTGGACAATATTGATGACAGAGTCCAGGTACTAGAGAACACCACAGCTTCGAGCGACATCTTTGAGACACAATTCGACATGCGCCTGTCGGAGCTCGAGAGAAGAGAAGAGAGATGCTCTTTAAAAATGGACGATTTGGAAAATAGGGAACGCCGCTGTAACCTACGTTTCCTAGGCTTCCCGGACCACGAGGGGGAAACTCAAGCAGACGTCATCAAGGCTGTCAATGCAGTAATAGGGGTACTCTTCGAAGGGGCCAATACCAGCGAACCCACCATTGACAGGGCCCATAGAGCAGGTGCACCCTCTAGAGGCCCCAGATCCGTCTTAGTTCGCTTTCATTACTTCTCAGAAAAGAGCAGGATCTTGGAACTGGCTCGTAAGAAGGGCCCTGTGGAGTGGGAGGGGGCCCGGATTTCGGTGTATCAAGACCTGTCGGCCTTCACCCTTGCAAGACGCCGCCTCTGCTCCCCGCTGACAAAGATGCTCCAATCCAAGGGGGTCCGCTACAGGTGGGGATATCCTTTCTCCCTCTCCTTTGAATTCGAGGGCTACAAGTATGCCCTGATCACTGAAGATGATATCCAGAGAGTGTCAGGTGAACTTTTGGACAATTCAAACATGGTAATGGGGGAGCAGGAACGCGAGCGAACACCGACAGGCCCTAAAGGGAACAAAGCTCCCAAGGAGAGGCGCAGAGTGCGAAGTCAGAGGAAATTTAGGAGAGTGACCCCAGCTTCGCCGGGCCTTCCAAATAGTTGAAGCGAACATTAGGTGCCTGACGACTAAACCGGCATCTGCCTATGCGAATGGAGGGTGATGTAGCTGTTTGTACTTTACATTGAACCTGGGGGTGGGGGGGGTTCGGAGTGTTGGTTATGACGAGTTATTGAGCCTGAGGGGGGGGGACAATGGTGGCCTGGTCTGGCGATCGGATGAAGCCATGGAACGGCCAGGCGATTAGGGGGGAGGGGGGAGGAGGGGAAAAGGGGGAGTTATGTTGTTGGGGTTACAGTTACAGTGCGCCAAGTTTTTTCGGGTATTCTCGCACCCCTGGGGCTGTCTCGAGTCGTCAGTGGGTTGCGGAAGTATTGTGGGAGTAAAAACGCTTGCTTTTCCAAGAATGGAGCAATGAGCCTTTATCTGTGCTTTAATGGATGATTCGCTCCAATTCTTGACAGTGGGGTCACTGAAAACTCGCCTACAAAGAGGTCCCTAATTGTGAGGGAATTTGCGAGGCTGCGGCTTCACTTTCTTTTTGTGCAGGAGACTCTTTGGGTTCGGGGAAAAGAGCCTAAGCTCAGGGCCAGACACATAGCTCAGATGTACTCGGCCTCTGTTCAGTCTAAGAAGCGGGGAGTAGCTTTGTTGATTTCTCCTGGGGCCCATTTTGCGTTTAAAGCCTTAAAAGCAGACCCGGAAGGCCGGTATCTCATGGTGAAGGGGGAGGTGAGGGGTCGTTTGTTCACACTGGTTTGCATATATGCTCCGAATGAAGCGCAGGATACCTTCTGGGAAGGGATGAGAGGGATAATAATGTCATTTTCTGAGGGTACCCTTCTGGTTGGGGGAGATTTTAACATGGTGCTTTGCCCCGAGAGAGATAGGAAATCTGATAAGCCTTGCCCCAATGTCCGTCACCACAAGAAGTTGGCGTTGGCCTTCCAGGAAGTGAATGGGGAATTAGGTTTGGCTGACACCTGCATCCCCGTGAAGGGCCGGAACCCAGATTACACATATTATTCAAAGACACATGCTGCCTTCTCTCGTATTGATTACATCTTGGTTGACGCCTCGCTGCAGGGAGAGGTCACTAGTTCAGGAGTGGAGATTGTCCCTTGGACGGACCACAATATGGTAAAGATTAAGATTGGCCTTCCTCCTGTCCCGGCAACCGGATCCCGGTGGAGGTGTAATGACCTGCTTCTGCAGGACAGGGAGATTCGCCAATCCCTCCTAGCAGCCATTGAGGATTATTTCACTCTTAATGACAATGGGGAGGTTGGAACTATGGGAGTGTGGGAGGCATTTAAGGCAACTATTAGAGGCACCCTTATCGGTATTGGATCCGGGAGAAAGAAGGAGAGGGAACGTGAGGAGAAAGTGTTAAAGGACAAAATAGAGGCCATCCAGCCGGGGGGGAAGTTAAGGTCACAGATGTTCCCCGGGCAATGGGAGGAACTACAGGGGTTGCGAACCAGGCTGGCAGACCTCCAGGTGGGTCAAACGGAAAGGAAGCTCTCTTTTTTGAAGCAGAGGTATATGGAAAGGGGGGAAAAGGCAGATAAAAGTTTGGCTTGGAGACTTCGAGACCTTAGAAATAGCAGGAGGGTGAACTGAATTCACACCCCGGAAGGGGACTCGACCGCGAGAGATACCAAGATAGCTGAACAATTCAGGCTATATTATGAAAAACTGTATCGCTCGGAATATACAGGGGATGGGAACGACGTTGACAGCTTCCTGAACACCCTCCCTGTTCCGGGCCTTCTCCCGGACAAAGCGGATTCTCTTGAGAGTCCCATCTCCCCGGAAGAAGTAATAGATACCATATCCTCTTTGAAGAGCGGCACAGCCCCGGGGGACGATGGTTTCACAGTCAAATTCTACAAGACATATAGGTCCACGCTTGCCCCATTCATGGCTAAGATGTTCAATGCGGCACTTGACCAAGGTTCCCTCCCTCCCACGATGATGTCAGCCTTGATTGTTGTCCTGCCTAAAGAGGGCAAGGATCCCTCATATTGCCAATCATATCGCCCCATATCCCTCCTTAATACCGATGTGAAAATATTAGCCAAGCTCCTAGCGAATAGACTGGCCAAGCTGCTCCCTACCCTAGGCATGGAGATCAAGTGGGCTTCATCCCGGGCCGCCAGGGGTCAGACAATATAAGAAAAACCCTCGACCTCATGCATGAGGCATCTAGACAGGGAGTGGAAGGGTACCTCCTCTCACTAGACTCAGAAAAGGCCTTCGACCGTGTCGAATGGCCTTACATGGGCAGGGTCCTCCGAAAGATGGGGCTGGGTGACAATTTCTGTGGGTGGGTCGCAGCGCTCTACAATGGCCCCTCGGCGTGAGTGCTGGTCAATGGGGGCACCTCAGAGCCCTTTTCCCTCTCTAGGGGCACTCGGCAAGGATGTCCCCTGTCGCCCCTATTGTATGCTCTGGCAATGGAGCCTCTAGCCATAGCGGTTAGGAATGACCCGGAAATTACGGGAATACATTGTGGCGAGTGCGAGTTTAAGCTTTCCCTCTTTGCAGATGACATTTTGAGCTACCTAACCAACATCCAAGATTCCTTACCCCGGCTGTTCGATCTTGTACACCTCTTCGGCTCCTTTTCTGGACTGAAGATAAATACGTCCAAATCAAGTATCATGCCCATGGGTTTGGGGGATCAGGACATCGGAAATAACACTGATATTCTTGGGGTTAGAATTGAACGGGTATCCACCAGGTACCTCGGCACCACCATCCCCAGGGATCTATCCCAACTATACCAGAGCAATTTCCTGGAGATCCTCGCTCACGTCAGTAGTGACCTCAGGCGTTGGGCACCCCTCACGCTTTCCTGGCTTGGGCGCATGGTCACAGTGAAGATGAATATCTTGCCCCGCCTCCTCTATCTATTCGCAGCGCTTCCCACTGTGATACCCGAGTCTTTTTTCGAGGTGCTTCAATCCCAAGTCCTTATGTTCATTTGGAACGGTAAGAGGCCAAGGGTCAAGACCTCCACCCTGACCCTCCCGAAGTCCCATGGAGGTTTTGGCCTCCCCAACTTCCGGCTTTATTACAAAGCAGCCCAGCTCCGGGTGATGTTGGAGCATATGCGGGACGACATGGGTACCTTTTGGACATATATTGAAGACGTTCACACCCACCCGAAAAAAGTTAGAGACCTCTTATGGGCCCCTCCAAGGGTTCTCCCCTCTCAGATCAGAACACACCCCACCCTGGCAGCCCTGTGGGCATTATGGAAGCCCAATAAAGCTAATAAACTATTGTCATCATGGCCCTCCCCGCTGTCCTCGCTCTGGGGCCCCCTCATAGATCTGGGCTCTAGGTGTTTCCAAGACACTCAGCCCTGGTCAGATATGGGGTTGGAGAGGGTCTCCCAACTCTCGCGGGAAGAGGGCTTTATAGAGTGGGTTAGCTTGATCGAGGCTTTGGCAGGTAGACCCCCCATGGTCTTTGAATACCTGCGGTTGAAAGGGATTTTGACCCACCCTAGGTGGGCCGACCAGCTCAGATGCCCCCTCACTCCATTTGAAACCATACTGGCTAAAAGTATAACTCGGAAGGGCTTGTTATCCAAGTTTTACGGGGTTTTGATAACTGCTGACCTAGAGGGTAGACAGCCCTTCAAACGCATATGGGAAGAAAGGCTGGGCATGCCATTGGATGACCACACTAGGAGGGCTGTATTCAAATGTATTTTCTCGGGTTCCCTATACACCGCTGCCATGGAACATAGTTTCAAGATTCTTCATTCGTGGCATCGCCCCCCGGCCTTGTTGGCCAAGATGTTTCGGGATGTGTCCCCCTTTTGCCCAAGGGGCTGCCACCAACGGGGAACCTGGTTTCACATGTGGTGGGGTTGTCCGGCCATACAGGTTTATTGGTCGGAGTTGCTCAGCTGGATTAAGGACATTGAGGGGTTCAGCCCGTCTCTTCACCCGCTGGAGGTTCTGCTGGGCACTCCCATGCCAGAGACTGAAGCTAATGTGTATCCCAAGGTCATCGGTGCCATGCTGCGAGCAGGGAGATTGGCGCTTGCCCAAAAGTGGAATGGCTCTGCAAACTTAGGATGATCTTTATATATGAAAAACTTACCGCAATAGCAAATGATACCATGACTGATTTTGTACAAGAATGGACTGCAGTTCTTCTGCATGATGATTGTGTTTCCATGAGGCTGTAAAATGAATACTGAGCTAGGTTGTAACGGCATACCTTCTTACGCCTCCCATGAACCCAAGATGACTCCTGATCAATGGTCCTCTTGTCGGGCCCCGCTGTCCCAAGTGATATTTATTACAATCATGTGATAAGCAAGTGTTCTCCCCTAAGGTTGGATAGTTTGCAACACCCCAAGACTTGGCATGTTAATTGTTTGGGGGGGTGGGGTGGGAGGGGGGCAAGGGGGAAAGGAGTTAATGTAAAAAAAAAGAGAAAATACTACTGACAACTTGGTTCACTTTGATGTTTCTGCCGGCTGGGTCAGCATTCTCGCTCAACCTCATTTGAGTATTGTCAATAAAAACAATTTAAAAAAAAAAATATCTGGCAAATATGCAACCCTTTGGCTTCTTTGTCTGCGGCTTCGTTCCTGCAGGAGATAACATCTGTTTACTTACTGTGAGCTGTGCATTTAATGACCACTATGGCCACTGGGAGTTGTAGTGCCTTAATAAGTCGGTCCAATAAGGATGGGTGCTGTACTGGAGTGCCGTTCGCACGCGGGTAACCCCTCCTTTTCCAATGCGCTGGTCCTGCATGTACGGTTGACATCACGTATGCGGAGTCACTATACACCATCACTTCCTGCCCTTCGTGTTTCTCGAGCGTGACAATAAGTGCTACCAATTGTGCTGCTTTCACTGAAAAGTGAGACAGTAGCCTTGCACTTGCTACAAAATTCTCCATTTAATCTATGTCTCACTACTGCTGCACCTAAATGCCTTTCCCCACTAGTCTGATCAATTTCTTTCAAAAGCCATCAATAAAGAGAATGTCTCCTCCTGCAAAAGCATTTTCCTTCACACTGGGTATATCATCATAAACTTCAACATAATTAGCACAGTCATGCACCTGATCGCCTTCTGCTATTGGCTCAGCGATAAACATGGCAGGATTCACTATTTTAAATCTTATAATTTTAATCGTTGGATTAGAAATCATCACTATGTGCAAGCTCTTTGGGATGTCAATGTGCCTTTGGGTTTCTCTAAAATGGCAAACAGAGCATGCTCCACGAAGAGAGTCATAGAGCAGCCGATAACGATACTTGTAGACTTCACAATTACAAACAGGGGAGCTGCCAATGACTGTTCGCAACGAAAGTGTCCTCTCATAACTGGGTCTATTATCCCACTGAAATATGCTAAAGGTTTGTACCCCAACATAGTTCTCATTTAAGCACTGTTGTCATGACTGTCCCATTCGTGTGCAAAAACAAATAAAATTCCTCAGCATAATTGGAAATTCCTAAAACTGGGACTGTACAAATTGCTTTTTTCAGCTTCTCAAACCCTTCCTCCATTTCCTCAGTCCATTCTATTTTTACTTCTTTCTTTAAAGCTTGCAAAAGGGCTCTTGTGCATGTACTGTAATCAAACATACAGGCTCTAACATAGTTGTATAGCCCCCAAAAACTGTTTCATCTGTTTCACTGTATTTGGCTTTGAGGTTTTCATAATTGCCTCAGCTCTTTCAGTTGTCACCTTCTTTCCTTCATGGGAAATCAACTGCCCTATGTATTACACCTCTTTGTGACAATATTGCAATTTCTCCTTGTCTAACTTATAACCTTTGTCTGCTAGAATAGTCATCAATTGAATAGAATTGTGTCTGCACCCATCTTCTGTGGTGCTACAAATTAAAATTTCATCTACGTATTGTATCACTGCACTTTTAAGATCAATATTGCCTAAATCCATCTGTAGGACTCTTTTGAAGATTGATGGGGACTCACAGCACCCTGGGGCAAAGGATTATGTTTCAGTCGAGTTTGGCAAAACGTAAAGGAAGTCAAGACTTGTGGGTCTTTGTGCAAAGGGATCGAGCATAATGCATTATCGATCACCGTGAAATATCCAGCTTCCAATGGGATACTACATAGTATTGTAGTCGGGTTCGGAATTAGAGGAAATGTCTGCATCTACAATCTGGTCAATCGGCCTCATATCTTGTATAAATCTCCACGACCCTCCTTTAGATTTTTTGATCAGATACACTGCAGTATTAGACGACGATTACATTGGCACCAGAATCCCTTGTTTTATTAGTGCTGAAATGGACTGAAATATACCTTCATCAGCCTCTCGAGACATGGGGTACTGTGTTGCTCGAGGTAAAATGACTCCTGGCTTCACCATTATTTTAACTTCCCATATTCCCTTTCATAAACCTATGTCGTAAGTGCCTGTGGTCCACAGGATGCTTGGCACCTTCTCCAAGTCTTCCAGAAAGAATGCTAGATGCTGCTGCATTATTGCCATTTGTTGTGGGACTTGCCTCTTCTCTATTCTTATCCAGTATGTGATACTCATAAAGAACACCACTGCATCATCTGTTCGGTCTTCCCTAAACATGTCGTCATCAGTTATGTCAGTCAATCTGTACCCTTCTTTGAGAGCTATTACTGCCCTCCATGGTCTATTCTCATCGTCCATTCCTTCGAGCATTGCCATTTCCCTTCGTACTATGGCTGCTTCTAATTCTATAGGGATAGTCTGTCCCCCCTCTTCGTCCATAGGTATTTGTGGTCTAAACAAGAATTTGTCAGGTATCCTCACAATTTTTCCCACTAAGGAAGCCATGTAAGTAGAATGCTCACCCCATACAGGAAAACCTCTGACTCAACTGGAACGCCTCGCAGAGCCACTTGTCCTGTGAATTCCAGTATACATTCGCCCACGTTTAAATAGTGTATTCCTGGTGTGGAGCAAACTATCTCTTGATCAGTGAATGAAACCGTCATGTTAATTTGTGTCATTAAATCTCTTCCCAAAATGTTAACCGGTGTCTGCTGTGAATATAACAAACGAACAGACATGTCACACTCCCCTACAGATACTGGTAATTCATCCGTATAAGAAACTTGACTTGTAGCTCCAGAGACCCTTGATCATTCATGGCAATTCCTGCATTAGATATTTTCCCTCTCTTATACATGAACGAGTAGCTCCAGTGTCTACTAGCAAAGAAAAAGATTGGCCTCCTATCGTCACATCAACCCTTGGTTCCTCTTGGGGGTCTGGTGTCACTGATAGCACTGAACATATCAAGTCACCCTGTCCTATTGTGGGTACAGGCTCATCCCCGTCCCTGTGAAAGGATGTCCTCCTACTACAGTGACACCTCCTATTCTGGGTGTCAGCACTTGTCCTGTGTTTGCATACTGCTGTGTCTGCATGGGGGCTTATTGTGACTGCCCTTGTGGTGGATATATTTGCACGCGCTCTTGCTACTGTACTTGCTGTACTCACTGCGCTTGTGGCTAATACAATGTCTGATCTTGGGAGAACCCTTCCCTAGTCCATTGAAAATTGGCCATTCTGTAAATTCCCTTGGCTCCCACATATGTGTGCAAGGTTCCCTGTCATCCCACAAGTCCAACATATTGGGGGTGCCCATCTGACAAGTCCCCCTTGGTTATATCCTCCCTGGGTACTTTGATTCTCATTCTGTGTATTTTGAAACCCACCTTGATTATTTTGGAATCCTCATCTTTCTCTATAGCCAATACCTCTGCCTCATGGCACAAACCCATATTCACCTTGATCCATCGGGCGCTCATTATTCACCTGCAATGTACCCATTGCTTCCTGCATTCCCAGTCCTTCTCTGCTTGTCAATACCGCCCCATCTATGGCAAATTTTGCCAATTTCTTCTGAACTAATTTGGCTTCCTCGATTTTCCTAGTCCCATCTTTCTTCTTATTTTTCTCCTGTAACAATCGACAGTGAAGCAGTATCGTCAGCTGTATCTCAGCCCATGGTTTGGCTTCCATCCCCACTTGTTTCTTCATCTGTCTCTGCACTGGCTCAGGCAAACCGTGACATAAAATATGGTAAAATAATGCCACTGTCTGTTACCACGGCTTGCGGGTTTCAAGTTGCCATTTCCCTTGAATGTCCTGAATGTAAGCAATAGGGTCTTCATCTTCCTTCATCTTATGTGTCATAATTGCACCCATATCTGATGTATCAGCACACTGTACCCTGAGTGCTCTCCAAACATCTGCTCTGTAATTATTAAACGGTGCTCCATCATGCGCTGTGTTTTGTGCTGTCACACTTGAACACCCTGCTCTCCTCCATATACATTCAGCCCCTTCGCAAAGGATAGCTGCCAGGAGACCTTTTATGTACGTTATGTACGGTTTCGATGTGAAATGCTGATTTTGTCAAAGTCTTCATCAGGAGGAAGTTGTAAACATACTTGTGTATGTAAGCCACTATATCCAAGGTATAAATAATATACCAAAGCTGCCCGGAGCAGTAGCACCAGATGCGCCAAATGGATTCATGGGACCTGTGATTAGACCAGGCCACTGTAGAGTCTGTGGATCGACTGTCAGTGTCAGGAACTCTACACTTAATCAATTGAAGTGTGAAACGTGTTGTCCATAATTATGTTGTTTGTGTGAACTGCAGTTCGAGCTGAGATTAATGCTCCATCATCGGCTAATGTACGATCTCTGGTGGATACGGGCAGAATGCTACGTATCAAACAAGACTGTTTGTGGGGACAATTTATAAATCCCTCTTCGTAATGTTATTGGTATGTTTTTTTAGCAATTGTTGTATGTATGATTGACACTTTGTGTTGAGTAATGGTTGAATTTTGCACTATGAATGTAAAGTGTGTTTGACTTTTTTTAGCTATTTTAGGCAAATCCATGCTGTCCTGCTATGTTATATGATGATGAAGTGTAAAGTAGTATGTGATTAATTGACACTTTTTTGAATTTTTGTATCATGCTAAATAAATTTTGATATGCCATTTATAAAATAAATTTGTCTTTGGATAATTTTTTCAGTATTCCGTGTTACAATAATACTCTGGTCCAGAGTGTAGAGTTTCCCTGCGTCTTTCAGATTTGCATTATTAAACTGTATATACAGGTTGGAAAAATGCTTAATCTAAACCTAAATCCAAGATGGGAGAAAGATACGACCATCAAAAAATAATAAGGCAGTCCTAGTGGTGCCTTGTCAAATAAAAGGGCCTATACTAAGAAAAACCTATTGCCAATCCTTACGCTAAACATAAACAAAGAGTGTGGGATAGGATACACAGGAAAGAAAGAAGTGTTCACAAATAATAAGGGTCTCATCACGAGTCTGGCGGTAACCCTTAAATGTGGCGGTAGCGCTATTACCTCAGCATTTAAGGGTCCGCCAGATCATGGCCTTGGCGGATTTCCCCCCAGCTATAAGCTATAAGCTGGGGGGAAATCCGTAGCAAATTTGCCGATTTTCAGTGCTATTACTGCCGGCGGGAAATCCGCTGGCGGTAATAGCGCAAATGTTCCCCATTGGGCCCAATGGGGAATGAGGAATTCCCAAATGGGCCCCATGGGGAATGGGCACTAACCGTTCTGCCAAACCTGTGATCCGGCGCTAATAGCGCCAGGGGGTTTGGCGGTAGGGCTAATAGCACTGGCGGTAATAGCGCCGGCGTTACCACCCAACTCATGATGAGGCCCTGGATGCGGTAGTCCGGATCTCCCTTCCCCATGTTTTGAGCATGGGACAAGGTCGGTCTCCAAAGCACAGCATAAGCTTGAGCTTTCCCAGCAAGACCTATAGTTCCGCTCTCAGGTATCAGGACCTTCAGTGGTTAAGTCTCTTCTCTTCTCTGCCTCCAAGGATCTAAGATGTTCCAAAAATAATAAACAAAAGCTCCTTCTGCTTGCACGTTGGGTGATGCCTTTTCACTCCTGGATCTCCCTCTTCCGGGCTCATATCCTGGATTGTTTGCCTCCCTCTGTCGGGCTCACTACGGCTTTTCACAAATACTTTCACTTCTTATGTTCAGGAGTTTTAATGTCTTTGTAAACCACTTTTCACAAATCTCAATGTCTTTTTAAGCAGTTCACTGTGGACATTCCTCTGTCGGGTTCACCTTTGTCAACACACTGTTCATCAGGATTTTAGACTTCGCCCCCGGTTCATTGGCATCCCTTCGTCTGGTTCACTCTTGCCAACTCTGTCCATGACACAATTCCTTTAACAGTTCTTAAGATGTGGGATTCATTTCCCTTAGCTTCACAATCATCTGCCGGTCAAAGACTTTCGACTATACAGAGGATTTTACTAAACTCCTGTATGACCACTTTCACCACTTTCTCGCTTTTCCCAAGGCCTTCTGGTAACGGTAGTTTCAAACATAGAGTAATCACCCAGCATTTCTCTAGTGAGCACCCACGTGGTGCCGGACTCCTATGTAGCTGGTTTTCCCCACTTTCATGTATACAGTTCTTGTACTTTCTTCAATGGCATGAACAGTTCTTTGTACTTTTCTTCAATTAGCCAGTTGTTACTTTTGTTCATCACCGGTTAGTTTCTTATCGGCTTTCCCTTCAACTCACCGGCTGTGATGAACCGCTTGGCTTTCCTTGTCTCTTGAGTCAAGGCCGGTCCCACAGTGGCAAGCATCCCTCCCTAGCTTGGTTATCAGCAGAGGAAGGCCCTGTGTACCGTTGACATCTGCTGCAATACATGCTGGCTATTGTTTGCGGTCTTAAAAAGGGCTCGATAAGGACAAGGCCACTTCTCTCCTTGTCACCCTCTCGGTTTGCGCTGTCTTTCTCCTCCTCTTGAACTGCCATGCTGAGTTGGCTCTCTCGTTGTGAGGTCTGCCTTGCTCATATTGTGCTCTTGTGCTCCACCTTTTATCCCCGTGGGGAAGGGAAAGGGCTGTCAGGTGTGTGTGATTCTGGTCAATTGCCTGACTTTGCCTGACCCTTGCGGTCGGACGTGTCAGGTAAACGGCTCTGGTGTTTGCCCATAGTCTTTCGTGATGTGTGAAAGTGTTTGTGGCAGTGAAGAGGGGGTTAGAGTGTTTGAGTAGCCTACGGGGTAGGATGGAGAAAAGATAGTCCCCCTGGTGGTGGTACAAAGCAGGAGGAACTCATGGGAGCGACTCCTCCTCTGGGGACAAGGACGACCATCAAGTGAGAATGCGGTATTGCATCCCACATCCACCAACCTACACACCTCCATACCCCATACACCCCAAGACCATCCCTAACCAACCCAAGTATATGTGTAGTGCCATGGAGTTAAACTCTACTGAGATAAAACTACCTCAGGGTGACTAGGCTGATAAATACTGAGACGAGGAAGAACATATATTACCTTAGGGAGGCTTGTCTGATAAATACTGAGACGGGGAAGAGGTGCAGAGTAATGGAGAGCACCCCGTGGAACAATGATGAGTGTTCTAGTCTTCCGCAGGGGTGTGTGCAACCAAGTAACCAGCTGTTCAATAATAAAAGGGAAGAAGGACTAAAGAAAGAAGAACGCAGATCGTGAAGCTGCACGGAAATAAAACACAGACCGAGGCGCTGCAAGAAGGTAGTCTTCAAGGAAGTGACCTGTCTTGTTGGGGAGAGCAGCCAGTGTCTAACGCAAGAGCGGAAAGCACAGAACAGTAGCCAGGGAGAAGCAGAGCATGATGGGAAGACACTGAAGGAGTTCTCTGTTCGTCATGAGAAGGCAAACCATATCCTGAAGACAGGAAGGCACACCAGCATCACGATTGCAGTGGAGACCAGCCTGCAGAGCTGCCGATGTGCATGCTGAGCCCTGCAAGCTCCCTTGTGAGACTAGGAGGGTGTCCAAACACCATATGGTTCTGTAGAACCATGGTGTGAATGGATAAAGGTGGGAATGAGGTAACCCATACCAGTGACAAATCCCTCCCAGGTGGAGCTTCTTTTCAGGTGGATTGAGTTGAGAAGGAGGGTGTATGGTGTACGGCAAAAACTCCCACCCAGCTGATGGGCAGCCAGGGATAAGCATTCTCCCCATAGATAAAGTAGGTCACAGAATAAGTCGCGTACCTGGACGAAGGAGAAATCAGGATCAAAAGCAAAGGTGACATTTTTAATGATCACACTACTGTTGGTGGACAGGTAGTTTTGGCACTTGCCATGAATACAGGAACGCAGTTGGCATCATACATTAAGGCCGATAGCCTGAGTTGAGAGGTGAAGTGCTGCTGGCTTCTTCAGTACCTGGGTTGGGGTAGGGAAATTATGAAGGACTGATATTCCCTAACTGGGAATGGGTATCACTGCATTGTCTGGGGCCTTATAACCAGGCAACCAGCTTGAGGTCTAGGCAGACAGCGACCCATTGGAAGGGAATGGGGGCTATGGCAAACTTGGAGGATAATCATGAGGTAGGTGGGCACACACCCAACAATCGGTTAGATTGAACATGCAGGCATACTGCCAGGTGAGGTGCAGGTAAGTGTTCTCACTGTGAACTGAGGGGTGAGCGGATGGGCCATTGTTCTCATGACAGGTGGGTTGAAAAGCAGTAGTCACAGTATGGCAGGAATAAACCAATGAACTGATCATAACAACAGTAGTCAAATAACGAGACACAATGCATACCTGCAGCTTGAGCCTGAGTGTGGAGTTCCAGAGACCCTGGACAGTGAAACAGAGCCCGGGGTCCGGGCTGATGAATAAGGTTCAGTTCACATGGAGTCGGTGGTGCACCGCATGGCCCCCATCAGGAGGTGCACAGTCCAAAGTTCTGATAGGCGGTGGTTCTGTAGGTAGGCAAAATCAAGTTTCCAAGGTCCGCAGGGTGATCAGGTGCTGAGCAAAAGTTCTACAGTTCACAGTTCATGACAGTGGTAGAGCTCTCCTAGCTAAATGTTCAAATTAAACATTTCTGCAGTTCCAGAGCTACAGGCTTATGACAGTCATCAGGACAAAGAGGGTGGCCAAGAGGTGATAGAAACAGGGACCAAAACCAGGCACTGGCATTTCAGTAGTAGCAGCTTCCAACTTTTGCCAGTGCACCAACACATCCTGTGGATTCATCATCATTGAGGGGCTAAATCATGGGGCGAGTGGACAGACCAGCTGGGTCACTGACACTGTGGTTGCCTCCCGCAGGACTGCAGGGCATACCTTCTCGGGCCTGCGCTTTGAGATCCAGGGGGTCAGACACTGGAGGTGGTATGCCAGGAGCGGGATCTGAATCAGGGTTGTGCCCTTCTGGGCCTTGACTGCTTGACAATGGAGCCTGAACAGCAGTTCCTGCACGGACCTCACCACTTGAAATAGGTGGCACAGCCGAAGGTCGTGGTCCAGTACTTGCATGTACTGGTGGAATGAGAGCAACAGTCTCTGCCTCCGGTGTTGCTATTTCAGGGCCTCCCACCCTGCAGGACTGGGAGGGAGTGGCACTGGTATGCTAGAGTTAGGGCCACCGTCTGAGGTGTCAGTGGTCACGGTGGGGCCAGGTCATGGAAGATCAGGTAGAGCGGAGGCAGTGTTCTGCAGAGAACTTGCAGCAGTAGACAGCATGTACCACGCTGTCAGCCCAGTGCACTTTAGGGCGGTGTAGGCAGTCAGCAGGACCTGATAAGGCCGTACCACATGTGCTGGAGTGCCGGCTCCCACTGATGGACTTTTACCAAGATCCAATCTCCAGATGTAAAGGATGGTAGGGTTCAGTTGCCAGTTCTGGCAGGGCAGCCCAGACCTGAGTATGAAGAGAGCAAACAGTTTTAACCAACATGCAACAGTACTCAAATACGGTGCCATCCTCCAGATGCAGGTTCCTACTGTGAGCATCTTGTGTGTGTACAGTTTATGCTTATGTTGCGGATTACTACGCATGGCAAACAAAGCTAGCTGCAATACCTGAGGCCATGTCATCCCGGTTTCTTGATCCACTTTACAGAGGTGAAGTTTGAGGTTACCGTTTCAGCGTTCTACATGAGCGTTTGACTGGGAGTTGTATGCTCAGTGGAACTACTGATCCATTCCTAGAGTCTTGCACACTTCCTTCATGATCTTACCTGTAAGGTTGGTGCCCTGGTCAGTGTCTACGACCAGAGAAAGGCCAAATCGGGGAATTAATTGTGCCAATAGCTTTTTAGAAACAGTGACGGCATCTGCCCTCCTGCATGGGTCGGCTTCCACCCAACCAGAGAATACATCTACAATTAAGAGACAGTATGAAAATTGCATGCAAGTGTGGAGCTGCACAGCATGTCTGCATGTTTAAGAAGGGACGCTCTGTTACTGGACGTGAAGACAGCTTTGTGGACACCACTCTCCCAACATTGTGAGTTAAACATGTGTGCGCAATGTTGTGAGCCTCTCGTGCCACGTAGGGTAGTATTACCTTAGGAGCAACCAGGTGGTCACCTGGCCAGCGCCAAAGGGAATCAACCCCGAACTTACATTGTTGCTGAGCACAGTTCACTGTTTCTGCTTCTGGGGCTTGGTCTTGGAGCATGGCAAGGCTAGAAAGGGAGGCAATCGGTTATGGACTGCAACACAAAAAAGAGTTTCATTAGGTCCCAGGGCCCATTTAAGGCAGCTGATGAGCTGCTCAGCCCACTAGGGCATTTCCTTCAGCAGTAAAACACTGAAAGGGATTGTTTTCATTGCATTTAACAATGGCTAGTGCAGCAGGGAGCAACAATGCATGTAGTAGGTCTGACACATAATTTAAATTCAGTATGGGAGTGCTGGTGTATGTCAGGAACCCATGCTGTTTCCAGAGGATTCCGAAATCCGGTGTTTTGGATTCACTTGAAGGAGCGCTTTGTGGACTGAACGTGTAAACGTTCCAACGTGTGTGCATTTTCTTTGTTTCCCTGCAGCACTGCAAGCTCTGCTCTTGCTGCTCCCCCTGCTTCCTGGAGGAGGCGGGGACTTATGCGCACACGTGACGCATCACGTGACTGGTACTGGCCACAAATTGCCGTCCCAACCGCCTGAGCGGCGTGTTTTGGATTCACTTGAAGGAGCGCTTTGTGGACTGAATGTGTAAATGTTCCAACGTGCGTGCATTTTCTTTGTTTCCTTGCAGCACTGCGAGCTCTGCTCTTGCTGCTCCCCCTGCTTCCTGGAGGAGGCGGGGACTTCTGCGCACACGTGACGCATCACGTGACTGGTACCGGCCACAAATTGCCGGCCCAACCACACTTGCGGCGTTAAGCCCTGGAGGCAGTAAGGGCTGGAGCAGCTGTTTGGCTGTTTGGTTGGGACTTGTCCTTGTCCTTGTCCTGCGGCCGTGTGAGTACATCTGACTAAGCTCATACTCTCCGCCATCAACTCAATTTCAAACTGCAACTAGGGTAAGGGGGGAGAGTCGGACTCGGGCCGCTCCTCGAGCTGTCGGGCGTTCCTTACCCTATTACTGAGAGCTTTTTAGGATCATCGCTGCTTGTCTCCCCTTTTTAAACAGATTTATCAGTACATATGCTTGCTCCCTTATCCAGCTTTGACTTTTAACCCTATTCTTTGAAAGAGACCCAGATCTACTGCATTCTAGTATAGTGTTTCAAACTGTTCTTTTGGTGTTATTGTATGTATTTTTGATAATCTCTGGGTTTAGTGCATTTTACACATTGCATGGCATTTTACTATAAGAGTGTACTTTGCCCCAGTTCCAAAGACGTCTAAACTTATTAAGTGCTCTTTATTGCATAGTAAT